>NC_133935.1:12560320-12868810 GCF_031877795.1 Strix aluco
AAGCTCAATGACACGCCCAGGATCTGGTCACAGATACTTTAATAGCTCAGTGATATTCTTTCAGTGCCAGTATATAGCTAATATGAGAAATGCAAGGAACCCTTTTTATTTGAAAAAAAAAAAAAACAAAACAACCAGCATTTTCAGCTCTTATGAAAACTGCTTCATGAACAAAGGGCTTCCATTGTGCAAGAAAAAAAAAAAAACACCCTTCTTGTCACATATGAGCATGGATGGTAGATACTGGATATAAGAATCAGAGATTTTGAGAGATTTTGCCATGCTTTTTTCCCATTTCAGCTATAATATCAGCACTTTCAGGGAGCAAGGCCATAAAGATAAATTCATATTGAACAAAACTGTACTGACTTTGTCCTAGTTTCAGCTGGGATAGAGTTCATTTTCTTCCCAGTAGCTGGTACAGTGCTGTGTTTTGGATTTATTGTGAGAATAAGCACTACTTAGCAACAACTATGTTAAGGATTTTTCAGTTTTCCATGCTCTGCCAGCGAGGAGGCACACAAGAAGCTGGGAGGAAGCCTGGCCAGGACAACTGATCCAAACTAGCCAAAGGGATATTCCATACCATAGAATGTTCAGTATATAAACTGGGGGAAGTTGGCCGGGAGGGGCAGATCACTACTTGGGGACTGCCTGGGCATCAGTCAGCAGGTGGTGAGAAATTGCATTGTGCATCACTTGTCTTTTCTTGGATTTTATTTCTCTCTCTCTTTTTGCTATATTCATTTTCATTACTATTATTATTATATTTAATTTTAGTCATTACACTGTACTTATCTTAACCCCCAAGTTTACCTTTTTTTTCCAGTTTTCCCCCCAACCCACTGCAGGAGGGAGGAGTAAGCGAGCAGCTGTGTGGTGCTTAGTTACCCCCTGGGGTTAAACTACAACAGACCTTTAATGTGAATTGCCCTAGGGCTCCAAGTCCTTGGAGAAGATACTGAACATTAGATTGGAAAATAGCCTTCAGCTGGGAAGTCTGCCTCTTACCAAACCTGTAATGAGCCACAAAGGTAGGGGAAAAACAATATGCCCTTGAAACACGTGCAATCACGCTTTTTTCAATGTTAGCAGCTAAAGTTTCTGCATAGTCCTTGAGTACAATGCAGTCTCTCCCAAGACCTAGCTGTAAGCAGACTGCAGTGAGTCCATCCTACACCAGGTTTTGGGTGCACTTTTCTCTCCCCACCCATGAGAGTGCACCATCAGCCCTCAGCACACCCCCTTCCCTCACAATACCAACAGAAGAGCTACCACACACACTGTCACGAGGGTCATTGAGTACATTGCAGGCCAAGACATACACAAAAGATGATCTGCAAGTCAGCTATAGTTCATAGAACAGCTTGAAACACACACCTTACGTGGAGTGGAAGCCCTCAGACACAATAGCCCCGCAAGGCATGGGGGGACAACCATGAAGCGGACTTACAACTTTGTCAGGAAGGCCTCTTTCACCAGATCTCTGTACAGCTGATTGATTTTTCCCGCACAGAAAGCTTTTCTTTATCTTACACTGAAACAAAACACCACCCAAAACAAGCATTTATGTTCACCAGTCAAGCCCGAGAAGGACACTGCCAGCAGCCGTGCTGCTGCTCCCCTGGGGCTGCTCTGAGCCTGCTCCAAAGCAGCACCATGGCCGCATACAAACTCAGCAAAGACAGAGCTTAGCATCTCCTTCACGTACCACATCCAACAGGCTACAGCAATTTCACACCGGAGCTGGCTCCCCCCAGCCAGCTGTCACAAGAGCTGAACAAGCCCAGGTTTGCAGAATACCTTGAGCCTGCAAAACCTTCATCCTAACCATTGTGCCTTTAGTCAAGGAAGTTATGTAGGCCACGTAGCTTTGCTTGGTCCTGCCAAGAGCCTCTGGCAATCCCTCCTTTACTTGTTGCTGCTTTCTATAAAAAAAGTGATTGTTATTTTTGTTGTTAAGTTTAAACAGGAATGTTTGGCATGAAAGACTATTGACTTTCATGTGGCTTGTGACTGTCTTAGGATCAAAGGCTGACATTATAGGCACCCAATAACATTTTCCAGCTAAATGAGAAGCAAAATAAAACCTTGAATTTGAGTTAAACTTCTGATTACAGAAGATTTTTGAAACTAAAGTTAAACATAGAATTTGGTTTTGAAGTCTGAAGTTTTAGGGCTGCAAAATATTAAATAAGCTTTATTTAAAATTAACTAAGGCTCTCTAAGGTATTTCAGATGGTACAGAGCTAACCTACTTAACATCCAAGGACATTTATTTAGGCACAACTGGATGAAAATTTTCTTGTCAACAAAGAAAACTGTAAATGCCATGGAAACAGAAAATATAGTAAAACACATAAGTTATAAACAAAAATGAGCATAAGAACAATGTGCGTTGGAGGTTAGAGCAGTCAATATTGCCTTAAAATTTTTTAAGGTGTAAGGTATAAAAATAGTTACTGACCTACATGTGAAGTAATAGCAGGTAACAACAGCCACGTCACCATCCTGGAGGCAACTGGATTGGGAATCAGCCTCTTACCACCAGAAAGACACCTGCAGAGCTGCCCCACCAAGGGTGTTAAGCAGGAGCCAAAGATCACCCCCCACCATCCAGGCCCTCGCTGAGGGACACAGATCTACAGTGCTGAACACAGAGGGCTAGTAAAGGTGTCCATTGACAGTCTACAGCTCAGCAAGGGACGAGCCAGGACAAGGAGACACTGAGGAGAGGAGACAAGACCACCACCCTACAGCAGAGCTCAGGGAAGGACTAGCAGCCAAAGACTGAGCTGAAGTGGCCACCAGGCCATGGTGTGGTTGGAAGCCTCAGGTGAGGCTGGCTCATCAGGGTCGTTAAGGCCTATTACTGCCCATGTGGCATTTCCACAGGTTGTTTTTAAGGCTATGAAAAATCTTGAGCACACAGCCATTGCTCATAGTGCATGAGAAACTCTGCAGAAGTGACTGAGTGCAAGATGGCTAGGGGACATGAAACAATGGTCTGGACTTACGAACTTTTGTAACCTTCCCAGATGTCTGAGTTTATGCCACCTAGCAAAACAAGGTCAAAAAGCCAGAATATGGAATAGGACAACTCTGAAGAAAGCTTGGAATGACGCAGATTAAAGACCACTTGCTACTTTGTGTTTAGAATTTCCTCTCTTCTTTTTTAAGGTTGTAATTTCTCTTTTCTTCATGCACGCTGTGTTTTCAAGCACCATCACCAAGAGGTCTCTAAGCTATTTCCCTTCTCCTGGCATATCAACAGCTTTTGAAGAATGATAGAAGTTGCTTCTGGCCTCGGTTATTCTGATTCCAAGCCATTTTGGGTACTGGCTCACAGCACTGTTAAGCAACCAATTTTCAAAGGATGGGTGCTTAGGAAAATTAATGACTCCTTAGGGTTCTTGAGTTGGAGGCATGCAAAAGCATTACCTGCTTTTGAAGGTGTCAGGATAGAATATTTCACCAGTGTCAGAAAAAAAATTCATGGAGCTTGTTTCCTTCAGTCAGAACCTGCAAATCCCATTATGAGCCCTAAAATAACTATGCTTTAAAGTTCAGCAAATACAGTTCTGACTAATTTGATGACTCGTAAGTGAACTGTGATCTTAGGTCAAATTATTGACTGACCCATTTCTTCCTGAACAGAACATTATATACAATGGCCATATGGCTAACACGTACATGCATACAACAGTAATTTCCCTGAGGAGTTTGTAGCACAGAAGCTAGTAATTACGTTATGCAACATTCTCAAAACACGCTCCGCACGTTCACGATTAACCACACAACTATGTGCATGTGCCTATAATTTTGCTCTCTGAACTGTGGTTCTTCATGGGAACCGCTGTTCTTGCATCAGTGCTCTTTGCCTATGGCCAGGTGAGAAGAATCTAAGTCATGAGAGGAATCTTGCTCAGGAGCTGGTTTCTGTGCCCTACTTTTCACCTTGGATTTCCACGATCTACCAGCTGGAAGATGACAATCCCAAATAAGAAGCCAATTAAGACCAAAGCAGCGGCTGCAGAGTCCTCCAAAATTGTGGCCCCAAACCCTTTTCTTAACTTCATCCTAGGCACCTTCCCACTGACAATCTTCCTGTGCACAGCTGCTGCTGCGTCATGACAGCCAATTACTCCTATTCATCAACACCAGTGAGAAACCCCTTGTGTTTAACATTTAAGCATGACCTTTAAACAGCCATGGTAAGACACAACCTCAACAATCAGTGGGAGTTGGATGCCTAAACTGATTACAGAATTGGAAATCTCTTGGGTTGCTCACAGCACTGTTAGATCTTCAGATTCATTAGAAATTTTACTATGTACCTGCATCCTAGGGATTTTCAGTGAGACACACACAGTTAGACATCTTTAGACATCTCAGTTTTAAAAATAGGACTTAGTTGCTTCTGACCCACACCTTATTCTGCTACCAAACCACAAAATTGTTTGATTTTTCTTTCAAATAATCCAGAAGAATAAATTGGCAGGATGAGTTCCTCTGGCATCTACCTGGTGTTCCCCACAAGACAAATGCATACATTTTTTGAGAAGCTAATAAACAGCAAAACTGCCAGGGTTAATTAAACACTGAAGTTACTGGAAAAACATCTAATATTAGATGCACAATTTGCTGTTATGCACAAGTACATGAACCTGAGCTAGAAAATTAAAATTAATGAAGATGACAGATGGGGAACACTAAGGCTGTCCAATACCGTCTGGCCTAGGTCACTCCAGGGTCCTGATCAGGCAGGTAGTAGGTATGTCCATGTGCTCCCAGGCTTTTTGGGTAGGGAACAGCCTGCTTACCCCACGGGAAATACCAGAAAGCATGGTGGCATTTTTGAGACACCACCAGGCACACCAGCAAAGCAATGCACATGCAGAAAGGACAGAGCCCTCAGACATGCTGGAAGAAATGCCTGGTCTGAGGAGCGATTTCTGCCAGAATTTGCAGGGGAGAGGAAGGAGGAGGGAAGCAGGAGCGGGGCCATGTCTGCTGCAGGGCTGCGACACGCACCACCGGCTCTCCAGGCCAGTCGACGTGGGAGGCCATGCCCGGACAGACGCATGGCAGCAGCCTGCATCCAGGACTGGAGTGAGCTCCTCCGAGCCAGCACCTGGAGCTGCCATGCTGAGAAGGGCTTAGCGCCTCTGATGGAGCCAGAGTGTTCAAGAACCACTGGATTTTCCAGGCTTTGCCATGTTAAGGGCAGAGCAGTTTGAGATGAGACCATAATGGAGTCCTAACTGTTTTTAATAGTCTGGCTTCTATTTACAGGTGTAAATGGAGCCTGCTTCATTCAAAAATTTTATGACGTCCACCCCAGGTCCCCACTAACACAAGCTCTGGCTTGCCCTTGGCTACGTAAATGTGCTGTAGCAGCATTACTGCTGCGTCCACAGCTCAGCAGGAGTTACTACGTTGTGCAGACAGACAGGAACTCACAGGAGCTTCTCAAATCTTTAAAGAGCCCAAGAACAAAACTGAAAGGAAACTATTAATAATAACAAGTGTCATGGTAGGAAAATAAATAACCAAACCACGTAGAGAAGCAGCCTTGTCAAGGGAACACATACACTGTTCTCATACTTGTTTTAAAGCTTTAAGAGATTAAGGTAAACATTGCAATGGGTGAGTCCTTCAAGCAGGAGTCCATCTGCATGGTGATCGCATAACAACCTCACGCTTAGGAAGCTGCATTCTCAGGGGGATGATATGTACATTTGTTAATGAGGTCTGCAGTGAGGAAGGCAAATATTTCAGGTCATACCTGGTCTTCCAGTAGCGCTCAAGACTGAGTTTTGCTGATCAGTATTGTTCCATGTGCCGTGTACGGGTTAAAACAGCTGCGTTTCCAGAGACTTCTGGAGATCACTGTATGGCATAGAAATTTTGTGAAAATTCATCAGGCAAGTTGGAAGCTATCTCTTCAGAGCACTGAAACGAGGGCATTGGCGGTACTACTTAGTCAACACATATGGCGCTTTGCTATGATTTCCATTTCAGAGTGTACTATCACTTATTCTCTGTTTTTCTCACAGCTGCTCACTCCCAGTGTTAGCACACCCAGAATAGCCTGCTGGCATATAAATAGCGTTCTCCCTCTGCCGCACACGGCAGTGCTGCAGACGGTACCGCCCCCCATTTAATTTTAAGACGGTGTTAATGCCATTAATATCATTCTATGTCTTCCCGACCCCAAGAGCCTGAGACACCACAGGTTCCTCATTCTAGGGGGTAGGACAAATGACAAAACAAATAGTTACATCCCAATTTAATCAGCAGGGAAAGCCATGTAAAAAAAAAAATCTTACTAACTAGAAGATCTTACAACTCCAAGTATCTACCACGTGATTCTCATGAGGTTCAAAACAAGCACTCACCAAAGCAGTCCCACCTATAAAGTAGTGTGATGGGTTGACCCTGGCTGGATGCCAGGTGCCCACCAAAACCACTCTATCACTCACCCCCTCAGCTGTGCAGGGGAGAGAAAAGATAATGAAAGGTTCGTGCATCAAGATAAGGACAGGGAGAGATCATTCACCAATTACCATCATGGGCAACACTGACTCGACTTGGGGAAAAATTAATTTAATTTATTACCAATTGAATCAGAGTAGGAGAATGAGAAATAAAACCAAATCTTAAAACACCTTCCCACCATCCCCCCCTTCTTTCTGGGCTCAACTTCACCCCCAATTTCTTCTACCTCCTTCCCCTGCAGCAGCACAGGGGGATGGGGAATGGGGATTGTGGTCAGTTCATCACACATTGTTTCTACTGCTCCTTCCTCCTCAGGGGGAGGACTCCTCACACTCTTCACCTGCTCCAGTGTGGGATCCCTCGCACAGGAGACAGTTCTCCACAAACTTCTCCAGAGTGAGTCCTTCGACAGGCTGCAGATCTTCATGAACTGCTCCAGCATGGGTCCCCCATGGGGTGCAG
The DNA here is from genome assembly GCF_031877795.1 of Strix aluco. Classification (NCBI taxonomy): domain Eukaryota; kingdom Metazoa; phylum Chordata; class Aves; order Strigiformes; family Strigidae; genus Strix; species Strix aluco. The sequence continues at coordinate 12,567,284 of NC_133935.1, forward strand.
TCCTTCAGGAACAGACGGCTCCAGCCTGGGTCCCCCACAGGGTCACAAGTCCTTCCAACAAACTGCTCTAGCGTGGGTTCCTCTCTTCACAGGTCCTGCCAGGAGCCTGCTCCAGCACAGGCTTCCCACAGGGTCACAGCCTCCTTTGGGCATCCACCTGCTCTGGTGGGGTCCCCCATGGGCTGCAGGTGGGCATCTGCTCCCCCGTGGGCCTCCATGGGTGCAGGGCACAGCCTGCCTCACCATGGTCTGTACCACGGGCTGCAGGGGAATCTCTGCTCCGGTGCCTGAAGCACCTCCTCCTGCTCCTTCTTCACTGACCTGGGTGTCTGCAGAGTTGTTTCTCTCACATATTCTCACTCCTCTTTTTGGCTGCAGTTGCTGTTATGCAGCAGTTTTTTCCCCCCTTCTCAAATATGTTATCACAGAGGTGCTACCACCATTGCTGATGGGCTCGGCCTTGGGGGGGTCTGTCTTGGATCCAGCTGGCACTGGCTCTATCGCACACTGGGGAAGCTTCTAGCAGCTTCTCACAGAAGTCACCCCTATAGCCCCCAGCTATCAAAACCTTGCCACTTAAACCCAGCACAAGGAGAAATATTGTCTTTAAAGAAACCCTGGGCTTTGGGCAACACAGTTCTCCAAAGCCAAGCTCGTGGAACATCACCACCAGACCCTGACTACGTGACCACTTTGGGCATTGTCACATTCCTTAGCCAAAAGAGATGTTCAGCCCCGAACCTTCATCAAGTTTCACTCAAGTACTTGCAACCAGGCCCTGGTGTCCCCAGTTACTTCACTTTTCTGTCCTGTTCTAAAGTGTTGCGCAGCCTCCAATGTCATTCAATCACGTACATGACTCCAATCTGCTGAGACACTGCAAAGAGCAGCAGTCCCTGCACACCTTGTGCTGACAATAGAGAAGTACTATAGAGTGCAGTTATGGTACCTAAAAGTAACAGTGCCCCAAAAGCTTAAATGGAACAATTAGGATAGAGCACAGGGTGCAAAAAATGTATTATTAATTATTATTGAACAGAGTCTAATAGTGAACACATAAAAGAGGTACCAAAAAACACTGAGGCTTCTGTTTTTTTCTCTAGCTTGATGTATAATTTCTGTTTTCAGTATGTCCTTGGAAGATGTTTGAAAACTGTTCTTTGCTCTCAAAGTGATTTTCCTTTTTCCATTTGGCAGATTCCCTGCCATGACAAACAAAGATGAAACAAAATTGATGAACAAATTGATAGATTCTAGTCTATCTGCTCTGACTCATACAACCACTAGTGTCAGGGCATTATTGTAATAAAAATATTTACATTCTGTATTTTTACAGACCCTTGTATGATGGGATCTTGAAATCTGGGTGGCACTCCTAAATGTCACTGTAATAAAAAGAAAATATAAATCAGAGGTGTTTGAACTCAATGTATTTTTAACCAATAATTATTTTTTTACCAAAATAATAAATACTCTGTGGTCTAAAACGTCTAGTTTTCCAAACAATAAACCTGACAATTTAAAATAGCTATTTGCACTGTCAGCAAAAGTTAAGATTGGATTTTTTGAAAACTAAACCACTCCAAACCAAAACATTTTCTATTTTTACAAATGGTCAAGATTTCTAACAATTTTACACAACAAATGTGCTGTCCAAAAATACTGGGAGAAATGATGGTCATGTTTCCAACCACTTGGTTAAATTAATAATACCACACAAATGCTCCCTCTGTTGGTTGATTTTCAAAACCTATTCCAAATATCACAGTAGCATGCATTAAAAGAGTATTTTTTTTCTTTTTTTGGGAAAAAAAAAAAATCACCAAAACCAAACCTCAGAAACCCACAAACTCCATAACCCAAATTGTGGCACACAGGAATAATTTGTTCAAATTATTGCCAATCTGCAAAACAAGATTAATTGAATTTTAACAGCCATTAAGCCAAATTATTTGGATCCAGAACTAAATAATATTCACACATCAGAACACATAAAATTTAATTTTGGAAGGTTTGCAGGCTAATTTTTTTCTGGACCAGGAAAAGTGCTCTCTTGCAGTGGAAAGAATACTACTGTTATTCCGTTTTCTTGTGGAGTGAAAAGGCACCACTGTGTATCATTAAGAAAACAGTTCTCTATTAGCACTGACAACAATAATACTAAGGAGGAATTTGGGAGTTTTGTTTACGCCCATTAAATTTCCAACAAGTAGTTTTTTAGGAGCTGGAGTGGTTTTGTGCAGAGATGAGCCTTCCCAAGCCTAACAGTTGCCATCAAGGAAAAAAATTCTGTTTCCATGGAAACATCCGAGGTGGACCAAGCATGGATTAATCAAAATACAATGAAGCCTTTTTTGCAAGGTACTAGAAAAAATCCAGTTTAAAGTGAGCACCGCTGCTCTTTCCTTCCATTCACACTGGAAAGCATGGGAAATTCTCCCCAAAGGTCTATGTGACATACAGTTTAATAAGCATGGTAAAAAGTTAGGTTTTCTTACATTTATAATTAGTGTGTGGTTGTGAACTAAGAGCCAAGGATATATTAGCATGAAAAAAGAGAGGGAGTGAAATAAATAATTTAAAATTACATTACTGATTTTATCAAGTGGTTCTTTTTACGTTTAAAAAATTGTAATAGCTTTTTCTGTATTCTTAGTATTGCAGGCTCATTTCTTAGTATTGAAGGCTCATTCTGGTACTCAAAATCCAAGCTATCGGTTAGGGATTTTTTTGTTGTTGTTATTATACATGATATTATATCATTCTCAGCTACCACCAGAGGAGGCTTCTGCCACCAGAATTTAGCTGAGTTCTGCCACTGCCCAGGGATGAACAAAAGAGACTGTGTAAAAGCCAGCCTCCCTTCACCAATGTTCTCAACAAAGAAAAACGACAACACTGCTCCATTTTTATAAGAGCATTTCCACTGAAGAGGATCTTTTGTCAGTTCTTTGCATTGGCAAAATAGACACCCTTTATTACGATAGCTGGAGTTATTTTCTAATTATTCTATTCTTGGAAGATGTTCAAAAATGCTATGAAGATGTAAGAGCAGCACACAATAATTAAAATAGAAACCAACAAATGTCAAACGACTGTAAACCCTCCATTTGTACACAACAACATGATAATGTCAGAGACACAAAATGCACTTCCACTTCTAATCCTACCTTGGAGTGAAGCTCTGCTCTGAAAAATTGCCAGCAATAGCATTGGCAGGGTTCCACTTTTGTGTTTTTCAAAGGTTTGGTAGCAAATACACTCACAGATTTTGTTCCTCTTTATTTTATTACTTTTCAGCAGGGATCTGAGAGTCAAGCTGGGTTTTCCATCTCCAGCATCACCATTAGTAATAAAGGCTATGTCGGCCAAATTATGATCACAATAATCTGTGTGTAGTCCCTCTGTTATTAAGAGATTTACTCAGACATTACTTGGTGAAGAAGTCTCTGATTGGCAAGCGGCACACGTGGATACCTCAGTGCATGAGGAGGATGAGTGCTACAGGCTCCCGCAGGTTTAAATGAAGTAGAAAGCAGCAAATGCTTCATTTCTGTCATTCAGGCGGGCAGATATGACTCTGAATACACAACAGCTTGGTTCGTGCAACCACGCACTGCAGCAGCACTTCCTAAGAAACAGATACTCTCAGTCAGTTACTACTTATATTCAAGAAATGTTCATATCATGCTAGATATCGTTTGCACAGATAAGCTGGCGTAGTTGCTTTCAGGGCAGTTTAGGGGCATGCTCACCCACTACGCATGCAGCAGTGGCATGTGCAAAAGGCACATGGGGCACCGCAGGAGACCAGGAGCGAGAGGAGTTGCCCAACACAAGTTCAGGTGAGTCTTTGCAAGGGCACAGGCATGCCGAGCAGCGCAGATGTCCACGCAAGGTGCCAGCCATGGGAGCTAGGGACATATGGAAACACAGCTTCCACTACAGTGAAAACATGGCTGTACATCCAGGGCACAGGGAGGAATTAACTCTTAAAGGACTGCAGGAGAGGCTGAAACAATCCCATTTCTGGAGGCTGCCCACCTAGCCCAGCTGCCAAACTGGTCTGGGGGGCAAGAGAACCTCTGGCACATCAGAACCTGGAGGGATGGTCAAGCCACATGGCAAGTACAAACCGTGTGGCTGAGCAGCAGGGGGTTCACGTGGGGCTGCATGTGCTGGGTGACACAGGGGTTGGGAATCATAAGGAGAGGTTTTGGGACGCCAGGTTTAGGAGGTTTCCCTGTGCCCCCCTTAAGCACTGCCTCCAAGAGCTTGCAGACCCTTGCCCTTAGCTCTGCCTGCTCCATGACACATGCCTACACCAGCCCACCCCCCTTAGAGGCTGCTTCCTCTCCAACCAGCCCTTTCCCCCTCTCTGTAGGGGCACGCTGAGCCTTTGGGGCTACAGCTGCATCAGTGAGGTAGAGGGGTTGAGTCCGGGGTGATCCATAGGTAAGGGGAGAGGTGGCCCTGGGGACCACCCCAAGGAGCCTGGCATATGGCTTCTGCTGTCACCACAGGGCTAGGTCCCTGCTGGGTGTCCGATGGCCAACTCCAGCTCTCCCAGCTCACATGAAGCAGATGATCTCCCGTTCCCCAGCAGCCTGCAAAAAGGAGGACAGGTTTTATTTATTTATTTGGCTTCTGTCTGAACCAGATTGAGACCAATTTATTACCCCCAATATGTATTCTTCTCCCCCCACCCCCCAGCTAGTAGAAAGTGCTTTGGGTCCAGCAGCTCTTCACAGAAGTGACCTCTTTTTCTGGCCTTTTTCAAAATAAATGTGCCTAAAATGGCAAAATCACTAAGAGGGTGCAAGGAAAGCCCACAGATACTTGCTCCCCTTTCCCACTAGCTCTGCTGATGCAGGCTGCCAGGACCCCACCTCGCATCGCGCAAGCCTGTGTCAGAGTTGGCAAAAGTTAGCTAAAGCCACGGTGTCAGGCTTACCAAACACGCATTTCCTAGTGAGAATTCTTTTCACCAGGAAATATTGATTGGCCCTAGTGGAAATACCTCTTCAGAACAAACACCTCCCTACATCTGAGTATCTTTAACTGGGAAATTAAATGAAAAGAGGTTAAAGAAGCAACTTTCTCCTTGCTACCCACGACATTACCTCGCAGGCTAATACAAGACTTTTTTCTTAAGGTAGACAACTTCTCTCCATATTTAACGCTTTAAACACTGGATTCTTTATAACACCACATCCCATGTACTCGCAGCGCAGGGATGGGGACGAACCGCCCACCTCACTCGGGTGACAAGAGACATCTAGTGGCATCGCGGCTGCCGGCACCGCGCACGCAGGGACGGCCAGCCCAGATGTCCCAGCAGACACAGTCACCTCACTTGTCCCCGCGGTATCCCACCCCACCACAGTGAAATCCCAATGCTGGTACAGGGAGTAACAGCTCTCTGCCTTCCCCAGCCTCGCGTCTCACCTCAATGCGCAGACCCACTGTCCTTCGACGCCTCCTCTCTCAGTCGGGTCTGCTCAGCTCTTTCAGTTCTGCTCCACAGTTTTCTTAATAATAGAATAATACAGAATAGTAGAATGAATCACATAATGGTTTGGGTTGGAAGGGACCTTAAAGATCATCTAGTTCCAACCCCCTGCCATGGGCAGGGACACCTTCCACTAGACCAGGTTGCTCAAAGCCCTGTCCAGCCTGGTCTTGAACCCTTCCAGGGAGGGGGCAGCCACAGCTTCTCTGGGCAACCTGTGCCAGTGTCTCACCACCCTCACAGTGAAGAATTTCTACCTTATATCTGAGCTAAATCTACCCTCTTTCAGTTTAAAACTGTTACCCCTTGTCCTATCTCTACACTCCCTGATAAAGAGTCTCTCCCCATCATTCCTGTAGCCCCCTTTCAGTATTGGAAGGCCACTATAAGGTCCCCCCAGAGCCTTCCCTTCTCCAGGCTGAACAACCCCAACTCTCCCAGCCCAAGAGATATTATATATATATAATAATATATTTGCAGTAAGAGGCTGGTTATCTCAGTGGCAAAGGCCTGTAAAGGGTAAGAAAGCACGTAACCTGCCCCTGTATTCAGAGAAACATCCAGCTTAGGAGGAACACATGCTTATGTGAAAGTAAAATAAATCAGAACACAGTTAGAAAAGGACTCTTGAAAATTGCAACCACATGTACTGGAAAGATTTTCATTTTGTTTAATTAAAAAAAAATAAAAATAATGGCACAACATCCAGCCCAATTACTCACATCAGTAATGAAGAGTCAAGACAGTTTCATTAGAAACAGACCAGTATGTACTGAAGACATCAGTTTCACAGAATTTAAGTTTCCTTCACAAGCAATGCCTTGTTGAAAGGCTTTTCTCACTTCAGAGCGTGTTCCTGGTGAGGGATTTGGGTCCAAGCCCCTGGAAGGGAGAGGCCAAGCCCTGGAGACTTGGGGAAGAAAGGAAGGGTGGTTAGGGGGCAAGCAGGGGAGGTGCAGGGGTGTTGAAAGAACGCAGAGGGAGCCCAGCCATCATTTAATGCACAAAGGCTCAACTTTATTAGTACTCACACTCCTTTTATATCTACAATAATCAGTTCATACATATTGCAAAAGCGAGCTCCTTATAGGTTGCTAAGGTTAGATACATTGGTTGCTAAGGTTAAATACCAATCCCTCCCCTTATGATTTCTGCAAGGCCTTGTACATAGTCTTGCTTCTGTTCTTTGTTCTTCTTTGATACTTTTCGGTATTTTCCCATCACGTCGCCGTTGTCAGCAGCTCCTCGGTGCTATGCCCTTTCTCACGTAGCCAGTTGTTAGCAAACTGCTCCACATCTCCCCCGTTTTCTTTTTGCACTTGTGCTAAAAATATTGCAGAGGCAGTCTTCTGCAGGGCCCTTTGCAGAAGACTGACAATACATGGCAACATCAAAAGTATAACCACAATTACCAAGATCACTACCCCTATAGACTTGATCAGAGATATTAACCATCCTGAAAGTCCCCATCCTTTAAACATCCTTGTAAGCCAATCCAATCCGTCCTCTTCTGTTAGACGCCTCACACCATCCTTCAGCTGCTGTATACTTTTAAAAATAGATTCTGAGTGGTCAGACAAATTCATGCAACACATTCCTTCAAATTCCTCACATCCATGGCCTTGTGCTAAAAGCAAAAAATCAATAGCTGCTCTATTTTGTAACACTGCATGGTTAACACTTTCTACATCTGCTGTAAGCCGATCTAAAATTTCAGAAGTGCGATTAAGCTCATCTTTTGCCCAACATCCTATCTGTTTTGCTAAGTTCATGGCTTTATTAGCCGCTCCTCCTGGCAAAATAGTTGCAACTAACACCTGTAACCGGCTGAATCTTCAGTCGCTGTCGATGAGCTTGTCTCTCTTCCGGCGTCATTGGGAGGTGCGGCAGGTTTCGCCCATCTCGCTGGAACCCATGCAGTGCCTGTTGGTGTAGAAACACAAAGATATCCCCTTGAAATGACAGGTGAACAGTCTTTCTGGGTCTCGTACTCAGATTCAGTGTTAGCAGGGTCAGGCTTCCTGTAGATCCGAAGCCTTTGTTTCCGCGACTCTCTTCAGTCACTGGTCGTATTGTTTGAGTCACTTGTGGCAGGGGCACCAGCTGTGCAATCCGTTGTCCCTGTGCAATCTTTACTGGTGGATTCAGTGTATATGCCATAATATAGATTTCACCTTCATAATCTGCATCGATAACTCCCGGTAAAACAAATAGTCCACATTGTGATGCCGATGATCTTCCTAATAATAAAGCTCCCATGGCTCTCCCATTAATAATGATAGGTCCTCGTACATTCGTAGATATTGTTTGAGGATTATTTGTTAACAGGGTAACGTCTACTGCTGCTGCCAGGTCCAACCCGAGACTTCCCCGGGTGGCGGGTTGAAGGACTGCGCTGCGGCTGCAATTTTCGTCGTCGCGCGACGGCCGGCGAACGCGCTTCGTGTGGAGTTTCCCGACTGTCTGCGGCAAGCCCCCTCATTATGGGAGTTGGATCGGCAAGTTTGACACCATACATTTCTGGCTGTACAACTCTTTCGTACATGCCCTGGAGCTCCGCATCGGTAACACCACAGCTGCCCCTTTTGAGGTGTTTGCACTCTAACTGTTGCCGAAGTCTGGAGAGGCGCAAGGGCTGCCATAACCTGACTTTGAGTAGCCTGAGCCTGTTCTTTCATTCCTTCCCCTAATTTCTTTATTGCCTCTACAAGAAAAGCCTGAGGTCCAGTGGGTATCGATGACGCCTTTTCAAGTGCCTCCTCTACAGTCCAATTTGCCCCTAATGTATTCAATAAACTCTTTGTAGCAGGATTGCCATTTTGCAAAATACATTGTTTTAAGAGAGCACCCTGCATGTAGATAGGTACTCTTGCTCTTTCAATTGCATTTACCAACTTATCTACAAAACTGCCCAAAGTTTCTTCTCTCCCTTGCTTAATTCCCATATACATTGGAACTCCGCCTGGCTCTTTCACTTGCTCTATGGCTTCTCTCACTAACCTCATTGCCTCTCTCACTTTATCCGGACCGAGCAGTGCTTGAGCTTCTACTCTAGCATAAGGTCCTAACCCCATTAATTCATCCATTGTAATCCCTTGTAATGGATCTCCTGCTTGCCGCTGTATCGCTACCGATTCTAATACTCTCGCTTGCCAATGCGCATTAAACAACAACAACTGACTAGGAGAGAAAATTAACTTTGCTATACCCCGACAATCTGCAGGCAAAAGAAGTTGAGTGCTCCAGAGATAATCTAACATTTGACGAACCGGTTCACCAGTAACACCATAAGAACTCACTGTAGAGCGCAATTGTGACAAAAGCTTCCAATCTAATGCCGTAACAGTAGCATTTATTCCACCAGCTGGGTTCGGCTGAAACTGAACTGGAAAAGCCATTGCTGTCGCCATCTGAGTCATCGCCTCATCCCCTTTTTCTAACCCCTCTCGTGCCAATGCATTCCAAGCCTGACACCTTTCTTTAGCGATCTCTATCCCCAGCCCATCTTCTGAGCCAGGAGTAGAATTCTCGCTTTCCGGCGTCACAGTGTGGCTGGACGCGTCAGGGCTACTCAGGGCGGGGGCGGGGGGAGCGGTAGGGAGAACTCGTTCTGAGCTTTCCTGTCCCGTCTCTTCGGAACGTAAAGGTGGTAAAACAAGCTCACGAAACGTAGGCGGTAATGGCCACCTAGTTTCCTCCTCCCCATATCTGGTGTTTTTCTCTTTTGCCGCAACTGCGCCCTGTGCAGCTCTTTTTTCCGCCTGATACCTGAGCAATTCATTATGAACCATCCTCCATAACTTTCCCAACTTTTTTGCTGTCTTATCATCATTCAATGTTAATTCCCATAACTTATCTCCAAATTTTCGCCATTCCGATAACTCATGAACTGCATGTGGATTAATAAAACAACCTTGCTCTACCCCATAAGCTAAAAGCCCCTGAAGATCCTTTTTTACATCTATTCCCTCAACCCGGCGTTGTGTCAGCCAGGATGCAAATAAATCATATGCTGCTTGCCTGTCCATACCTGAATTTTTCCGTTGCAGCCTTTCCAGGTCTCGGCAGCACGTATCAGCAGGGTTCACCTCTTATGACACCCAGGGCGCGGGCCTTTTCTCTTATTTCAGTCGCCTTTCGCCGTCCTCGCTGCTTAAGGACCTGAACCACCTTCACTGGTCTTTATCCTTCGTGGCGCCTTATACGTCCTTTGGCACGTATCACGTCGGGGTCACCACTTGTTGAAAGAACGCAGAGGGAGCCCAGCCATCATTTAATGCACAAAGGCTCAACTTTATTAGTACTCACACTCCTTTTATATCTACAATAATCAGTTCATACATATTGCAAAAGCGAGCTCCTTATAGGTTGCTAAGGTTAGATACATTGGTTGCTAAGGTTAAATACCAATCCCTCCCCTTATGATTTCTGCAAGGCCTTGTACATAGTCTTGCTTCTGTTCTTTGTTCTTCTTTGATACTTTTCGGTATTTTCCCATCACGTCGCCGTTGTCAGCAGCTCCTCGGTGCTATGCCCTTTCTCACGTAGCCAGTTGTTAGCAAACTGCTCCACACAGGGGCATCTGAGTCCAACTCAGACCTGTCAGGTGGCTGTTTGATTGGGGAGAAAAATGCTACAGGTGGTAAAACACAAAGCCCAGGAAATGGTCTTTTAACTACTCACTAGTCAGAGCGGAGATTTATAGGATTTCTGCAAGTCTCCAGTTGGAAGGTTGGGCAGCAGTACTAGTCCTGCTGGCAAACCAGTAGGAAGAACCAGTCCTAACCTCTCTTTCCTTTGGAGCATGTGTGTTATTTTATTTTCTATAACCTTAGAAAGATTGTTGCAGGAATTCTTCAAGTGGAGCAGCTCCCCCAAAAGGGACATCCCATTTTTGTACATCTCCCATTGTTTCTGTGTTTTGTTTGGTGATTCAAATAAGTTCCTGCTGTTGACCAAATCTGTGATTTTCTCTGTATTTTTAATGAACATATTTTAACTGTTATTTTATAGGTTCAGCCATAATTGGTACAAATAAAATGTTAAAATGGCAGACCCTGAAAGACTCATAATGAGCAATGTAAATGACAAAACTCTTACAAAAAACCCAAACCCTTTGCGAAATGAGGTGATAACACTAAATAAAAACTCCTGTACTCAGCAATTTAAAGTAAAACATGGCAATTAGGTGATTTAAGCAATGAACATGCAAAGAAGGAATCCAGCTGAATGCCATGTAATAACCAAACTGTAAACACAAGTATTACAATAACATTTCTTATTATAGAACTTTATTTTTGTTACATTTATAATGTCATTATATTAAATCTATCTTCATATATGAATGTGTTCTTGTTGTCAGCAAGTGGAAAACAAGAACAGGTCCCACGTGGGAAGAGATGGGGAAGAGAGAAAGGCCAGGAGGAACAGCTGAGGTTTGGAAGGCTGGATTATCTATCTCCCAAACACTGAGGTGATGTTACACTTGCTGTCACAGAAAGGGGATGGTTATACTTCGCTTTCCTTGTGTCAGGTCTGACATTCACTTCTCTTGATAGAAAACCAACTTAACCAGCAAAATTAACGTCCCCATTCTCTGGCTCCCCAAAAAGCTAGTTAAAAATGGGTTGTGAGAGAAGTTGAGACAGTGGCACTTGCAGGTGTTTGCAGCACACATCTGCTATAATGTAGTTACTATTTTGATCTGCTTTGAGTGCTTCTTTCTCTACCTACAGCTATTACAATAACTTCCTGGAATATTCAAAAGTATTTGTTAAAAAACAAGAATCCCAAACTCCTTAAACTTTTTGAGCACAGGGCAGTAGCAGTTTTGTGTTTAGTTAGGGAGGTCCTGGGCCACAGATGGCTCAATCCTGCTGGATATAGCTTTTACCCCATGTAAGTGCTTATATGAAGGAGCCAAATTAGAAATTAGAGTAGCCTCTGCAGTCCATACTCTTCTTTCTTTTTAAGATTGTTAGAAAAATAGGACTTTAAGTGTATCTGGGAGGGACATGGCTGGTATACAGGTGAATAAGTGAAAACTACAGTAGCAGCAGAGGGTTGGGATATTGTCATGTTTGCACCATGCTCAAACACAGGGAAGAGTCCCAAAAACATGTGCTGGGATGTCAGAAAATAGAGTTTTGTTTAGAAAAAATGAAATTTCTTAAATTAAAAACTCCTTTTCTGCTTTCTCAGATGTTAGGCAATACCTGCATTTCACTTTCAAACCATTCCCAGCACCCCCAGGAATCAGGATATCACAGACTTGAAAAACTGACTGAGATTGTCCCCTAATTGTTCAAATTTCCCACTTCTGATACTTAGCAAAGCACCCAACTGCCACAGGACCCACAACGTAAGCAGCTCTGTACTTGCACACCATTTCTCCTCCGCTGAGCAGAGTGCGGTGACCCTCTCATCCTCAGAGGTGCTCAGGGCCACCTTGGGGCTCCCAGATGGGGCTACAGCAACAGGCTGCCTGGGACCTACCTTAGTCATAGGATTTATAAGCTTCACCTGAAAAGACCCTTCCAAAAATCTGAGCTTTCAGTTTCACAGGAGGAGTTTTGATGTTCCTGTCTTTTAAGGTAGCATCAACATGCTTTTCTTTTTATTTTTTTTTTTTTTTCTTTTTTCCTGCCTAGATTAGATTTCCCTATGGAGGCATTGGGGGAAAGAAAAAAAAAATTAAAAAAAATAATCACATGAGTGAAAGAGTAACAGAGAGCTGGAAGTGGTGTTAAACCTGCTGGGTGGCCAAAGTTCTCCAACCTCAACTTCGAGACCTCGCGTGGCTGCCGTCCACCTGTGCCTCAGCCTGGGCCTGTCACGTATGTTTAAGAATAGCTGATTTATTTGTTTTCCTCTCCTGTTCTGTTCCAAAAAAAATTCTGAAGAACATTTGTGGCTGGGAGGAAGTAGAAAATGGCCCTTTGGGAGGTGCAAGAAACCCACAGAAACCCTGACTCATCAAACTCACTTTCAGTTTGTTTGGCTGCCTGTCTTCTCCAGTCCCTCACTTTTTTTTTCCTCAGCAAACTTCCTCTGATCATCACTTGCAGGCTTCTTGCTTTACCCATTCACCTTCTTTCCCCTTTCTCTGCAACACTCTCAATTTTTTTTTTTTTTTTTTTGTCTTCCCCAGTTTCCTACTCCCCATCCATGTCCCCTCTCTTGCCACCTCCTGCAAACGCTGTAACCCCCAAGGAAAGAACGCAGGCCAAAAAGGGAAGGAGACAGGGCAAAGACAAAGCCTTACAGAGCAAAACAAAAATGAGAACACCTTCTCACAGGAAACTTTTGAAGAAAGAGACATGTCTTTTTCAGTTGATATTCCTCTAGGAAAGCAAACAAACAAACAAACATCCATTTCTTCTATTAAAGCATTTCACAGAAATTCTAATAAAATGAAACTTATATGTAGACCTGTACATTTTCTTCTTTTTCTTACCCTACCCATTTTCTTTCCCTTTTTTCTGACCTTGTGCAGAAATACATAAACCACCATCTCATTTTCACCAGAGTTCATTGTGGCTGTAATACATAGGAGCATCTCAAACTTGTAGTTGGCAAATTGCTGCCACAACTGAATGATTAAAAAAATCCCAGGGAGCACACGACACCTTTCGTGGCCCATCCACTGCTCAGAGCAGAAACCTTCTCCTCCCTCTGAGCACCCGGCTCTGGGAGACTGGGAGAGACACAGAGCTTTAAAACAACATCAACAATTAGCTTTGAAATGAATGTGAGAAACGTCGCAAAGAAAGGTAACTTGCACGGGCTTATCTGCACACAGCAGAATATTATTTTGATATGGAAACAAGGACTACCAAACTGAAACATTACTGCTAAGTACGCAACCCACCAGCAAAGGGATGCTGTGTTTTAGCTACCGATGCCCTCAGAATTAGGCTTGCAGGAGCAAGCCCCCAGGCACAGCCGGCCCCCCAGCCAGCAGTTGGCACTGTTGCTCCACGGGAAAAGCGACGAGCAGCACCAGCCAGGGATGCAGCCGCCGCATGCAGAGTGCAAGACCACAGACCGGTCTCCCAAGCATCACCTGCAAACACAGTCGTGACACACACTGCCTGCACGGTAGCACACTCACGCTAAATACACACTCTGTGCAGACATGTCACAGGAAAGGAGTGGCTTGTCAGACCACACCTGGAATACTATGTTCAATTCTGGCCCCCACTATGCAAAAAAAGATGTGGACAGGCTGGAGAGAGTCCAGAGAAGGGCCACAAAGATGATCAGGGGACTGGGAAGCCTGCCATATGAGGAAAGGCTGAGAGAATTAGGTTTGTTCATCCTTGAGAAGGCTTGGGGGAGAGCTTATCAGCATTTTCAAGTATTTAAAGGGTGGCTACAAAGAAGACATAGACTCCCTTTTTACAAGGAGTCACATGGAAAAGATGAGGGGTAATGGGTACAAGTTACTTCTGGGGAGATTCCAACTGGACAGAGGAGGAAAATTTTTCACAATGAGGAAGATTCAGATGGACAGGGTGCTGGGCCATCTTGTCCAGACCATGCTTTTGCCAAGAAGATTGGACCAGATGATCCCTGAGGTCCCTTCCAACCTGGTATTCTGTGATTCTATGAAGATTTCCATCATGCATACAAGTACCACCCTCACTTAGACCCTACAAGTGCAAATCTTATCTGTCCAGTGAGACTGGTGGAAAACAGTGATGTGCTGCAAAAGAGTTGGGAAATTCAAATTGATTTAGTGTGTCACAAAGTAGCAAATGGCAAAATCCTTCACAAAAGCAACAAGATACTTCAAAAGTCACTCCAGGAGTATCTAGAAAATGGAATCTCCTCTCTCCTCTCCTTCAGGGGTTTGCTGTTTTCAGCACAGCCCAAAGTAGCAATAGTTGGTGTAGATGAGCGAGGCAAGGCCAGAAGAGGGGATATCACAATGGAAAAGCAGCCCTGCAGAACTTGCTGATACAAAAAAAAGGGCGTTTGCTAACTTTTCCCATCACAGAGCCCTTTAGTACCTCACAATCCTTGGAAGAGTCACAGGACAGCAAAAGGTAAAGCAAAATCCTGTGACTTTACAACCTTTTTTTTTTTTTTTTTTTCCTTCAGAAATTGAGGAGGTTTAAACAACTTACACTTGTGCAGCAGGAGCAGGGAGAGTCTCACTGGGGAAGAAAATGCTACCCTCCACCCACAGTGCTCTTCATGGATTTTAGTACATGTCTTGGCAAAAACGTTAAGCAAGGAAGAATGGGTAAGAATTAAGTAAGAACAAGCTAAATTTTTAAAAAATCAAAAGATAATCAATTAGAAACATCTGGGAGGTGAGAAGGAAGGAATTTAAAAAAAAAAAAACACAAACCACAAACCAACCACATTTCATTGTGAGTCCATGGAAAAGGAGACCGCATCAGTGTGTCGCATAGGGAATTTTATCCATCTCCAAGCATAAGGAGCATGAAAGCTTGTCTGAGGAATGGTACGTGTCTGAGCTCTGCCTGTGCCCCCTGCTTGGCACCAGAGCTATTTCATCACTCAGGGCTGTTCTGTAATCAAGGTAATGACTGGCCTTGAACACACACAAGCCAGAAAAGCAGAGAAAAGTCTGGGCTAAATAAATTAGATGGTTAAGGGTGAGAGATTCTTGCTCAAGGTCTTTCTGCTGGTCACTGGTTTGAGGAGGGTAAAAAGACCTCATGCTAGGAGAAAGAAAAGGAAAAAGAATTACTGAGAAATAGCAAAGAAATGAATTCTGGGGTTCAGAAAAGAAAACTGGACAAGGAGTTAGAGCAGAAGTTTCCCTGTGCATTAAAAAACCCCAAGAACAGGAACAGCTTTGTCTAATAATGTGCCACAAGAAAAACATGGCAACAGCAGCAGCAAAATCCTACCCTGCTGTGATTGCAGCAGCAGCAATTCCAGAGCACATCAGGGGGGCATGTATACATTGCATTTGGTTTAATAGCCTGAAAAATAAGTAATTAGTTCCTTTACATTGAGAAAACGATACATTTCTTAGACTGGGGAGAAAGAAGAGGCAGTTTAGCAATACATTACCATGTCTGCCGGTTGCAATGATCCTCATCAGGGAGTGCCATCTCTTTGGAAGCTACATCTGAGTTCCTCTACCGCTTACTGGCATCAAAGATCATTTTGCCAAAGAGTTATCTTTCTACGAGAACATTCCCTCAGAGCAAACCTACTACCAACTGCATATTTAGGAAGGAATATCTTTGTAAATCCTAAAAGAAAATAGAATGACATTAGTGATCCTCTTTTAATCTCCCTTCAATATTTATTCACTGTGTTGTCTTGCATTGCTACCTGTAGTTGCATACATTCACTTTAGTCACAGCAGTATATAATCATGTGGATAAGGGGGGTACAGTGTTGTCTCTTTTAGTTTTACCCTATGCTAAGGCCCCAACTATTGTCCAAGGGGAGGTGATATACAACCAAGAAAATCAATGCACAAGATCGAGAAATCAGCAACAAGTTTCTGCATCCGTGTCCTACAGCAGGGTCTCACTGAACTGCCTAAGTCATGAATGCCTTACATATTCTGTGTATTCACATGCAAAATTCACATTACAAAGTTTAAACAACTTTTGATTACGGTCTGAGGTCTTCATGTGCAGAGACAGTGGCCATATAACACCCATCAGCCAAGTCAGGGAGACAGCATCGGTTTTGCACCAGTTATGCCCATCTTGCATTTGGAAGCCACACTACAGTCACAGGGATTGCCACACAGAGACTAAGAGCTGAACTTTGTCTGTACCCAGTAATTAAAGTTGGGAGTTTCTTTCACAAGGGAAACATGACACAAGACACCTTTAATCTCCCTGCTGCCTTTGCCCATCACTTTCAAGGAAGCTGCAGCACAGTAGAAAAACTAAATGCCTCTAGTTACATGGAAATCTGGATCTTAAAATACCACCACTAGATATCCCCTTAGCTCCAGCCAGCCAAGCAGAGGTGCTTCTGTAGCCATCACAGCTTCTTCCAGTCACCCTATGCAACACCAGCAGGCAGGGCAGAGCAGCACAGGCATATGTGTGCAGGCAGCAGGAGCAAGGACTCTCCAGGGACTCTACCTACAGCCTCACAGTTTCTAGACCATGTTAGCTGCACATATGATTTATGTGCTACAGTCACACCCCGTGTTTGCCAAGCAGAGACATACCTTAAGCGTTAGCAGTTGGCTGAGAAGAATGGGTCTATTCAGGCCTGGTCACAGCCTGCCTTTGCCTTCTTGGCTGCCCAGGAAAAGCCACCAAGATGGATCTGCACCAATCCTGATCCCAGCAGGTCTGGAAATTTCCTCTGATACCCTAATTAAGAAGCTGAGGTTCAGCTGGTGTAAGGCAAAGCAGCTGTCAAGGGAGTGATGCCAGTCTATGCTCTCTGTGAATGGCCCTTACCTTTCAGGAGAGAAAATCTTACATTCCCCACATCCTGCCTGTGACATGAGGTTAGATAAAATATGTTTAGGAGGCATGACCTGGCCTGTGGCCCGGCTGTCTGACCACAGTAACCGCACTCTTTCCTTATAAACAGGACACTGTTCCTTCTGGGTATCTGTGATTTGCCAATTCAGCTTTATTCAGCTCACTAGAATGATTTTAATTTTTTAAAATGAATTTTCCAAAATCAAAGCAATGGCTGTGGACCACTGTTTGAAAGCCTTGCTTTTCCTGCAGCTTTGGTGAAACACGGAAAAATCGGCTGTTGTGAGGCCACTTGAAGCGGGTTGTTTAGGTACTTGAAAAGGTGTTAACCTGGTTCTCAAGGAAACTTGCCTGTTTGAGACCTGTGTTCATCTTCTGAGACTGACACTCACACCTTATGTCATAGCTCACAAGAATGACATCATCACCATCACTTCAGGCATTTCAAGCTGGAATAGAAGGAGCAGTTGAGAGCCAAGGTAAATTCTGCTCAAGTAGAGAATAGTGTAAAATGACCCCAGGGAGGATTTTCTTTCTGGTCTCCAGTTAAAGCAACCACCATTAACTTCCTCTCTATTAATTTTCCCCCCTCTTTAACATAAGTGCAATATTCTCTCTACCGACAGAGAGTATTGTGAATAACTCATCATGTTAATTACCTGGACACAATTACAAATATCCCATTAATAATCACCAGAAGATCGCCCGCTGTCTTGCTGTGTTCAGGTATTTCACTGCTGACTCTGGTACGCACCCGTGGTTGCTCACACTAACCTGAAGGAGGTTGCAGAATTACTGCTGTTCCTACTCCTGCCAGATGGCAGATCACAAGCACATACTAAGAAAGCACAAGCTCTTTGTAATAAACCTTCTCATATTTCTTTCACAGTATCCAAGCATTGCTACTCATTAAATACTATCTGCCAGGACACCCTTAGGTGCTTTAAAACTATACTGGTATGGTAAGAGTGGAGTTTTCTGTCTTCCAGTCAAGTCCCTGCTCAGCCAGAAAGGCCTATAAATCACCTTCCAAGGTGTGAGTTGACTTTCTGGTCTTCTGTGTTCTCTCAGAAATACAAATGTTCTACCTTAAAGCAGGCAAAGCATATAAAAAGTATACACAATGGAGCCTTTGGGGAGTTATGACAAGAAGTAATAGTCTTTAAATCACAGAAAGAGAGATTCAGGTGAAATGTGAGGGCCTGTTTTACAGCAGTAGGGATGATGAAGCAGTGAGTGGAGCACCTGGGGGTGGTGTGGGACCTCGAACCCTGGACGTCCTTGAGGACAGGTCATGAAAGCAACCCCAACAGACATTTACCTGCAGTTGGTTCTCCTTCTGAACATGCCCCCCCAGCCCCATCACCTGTGGTACCACAGCTTCACAGTGGGAGCAGTCTTGCCCCTCTAATTTAAAATGTGATATATTCCTTCTGGGGATTGTGATAATAGCAGTTGCAGAAGATGCAGGAAGCTTCCCCTTTCAGACCTCAGCTGGGGTTATTTTACAAGGACAACTTTCTGATCAAAAAGGGGGCAGAACTAACCCATTTCTGTGCCAACTCCACCCTCCATAAGTAGATGCCAGTCTTTCTTTGGACTTTGTCCCTGAATTAGGTAACCAGAAGGCATCAGATAAGAAACTGGACACATCAAAATAGTCAAACAAAACCTGAAGGACTTTGATAATAAACACACATGGAGTGAAGACACTTTCACATGGATTCCTTACTTCAGCATGTAGGAAGACCTACAGCAGGAATTTCATTTAGGAGAACAAAATATCACACTGAGATCTTTACAGCAATCTCTAGCCACTCTCTCTGGGGCTTTCTGTCCCACACACAGACTACGAGCTCACAGAGGTGTCATCTTTTGGGCACCATACAAACATGGGAAAAGTGCAGAAATGCCCTGGAGGGTAATGTAATACAAACAGAGATAAGGGAAGAAGAACACCAGTGAACAAATGCAAATGCACTCTGATGACCAGAAAAATCCTGGCTTGCTTCCTAGAAAAGCCGTGGTAGCACCTGAACCAAAGAGGCCTCCTGGAGCAGAGGACAACTTAGTGTTAGCCAAAATACGCTGGCTAAATAAATCAAATAAGAACTTCATCAACATGACAAAGCAAAAGATATCCAGAGAAGTACAATTAAAAGATTCACTTTAAAAGCAATGTACTCACGCCACCGTAAAAGGCCACTTAAACAAACTAAACTTAAAACAGTTTCGCTGGTTTAGCTTATAGTTAATTATTATAGTTAATTATAGTAATCAGTGTTGTGCCAGCACAGCAAGGCCCTCTCAGAACATGGGAACCAACCCAGCTACATCCCCCTCACTAAAATATCTCTCCTGGCAAAAGTCGGATGGGAGATGCAGCGGTGCTGGTGGAAACAGGCTCTGCTGCCTTAGCCTGTGCCATGTGGAGGTGGCACAGCTTCACTGGCTGAATGGGTCCCCAGCACGGCAGGGGTGATGGTGGGGCTGCTGCCACATGTCAAAAGTGTGCACCCACAGCCATTTATACTGGGTTCCTTCAGTGGACTTAAACTCACTCCTAAATCAGTCTGTAACTACAGCCTCCTCTGCATTCACTCCTAAACTGAATACAGTTGTTATCAGATCTGTCCTTCCTCTCCCTCTCTCAATCATATCCATGCACACACAGACATACTAAACATATATGCAATTCAGTGTTTGTTCAGTACAATTTCTTGGGTTCCACTTTCCAGCAGACATTCTCCACGGCTGCTAGATCTTCTTCAGGTTAAAATATGGACTTTCACTCCAGTCAGTTCAGAAAGGGTAGAGTTTTTGCTTTTCCTCCAGCTAAGCAAATGAACTGAATTTTCACACCGCCAAACCCAGCCATATTTGTAATTGTAGCACTAACACACAAGGGAAACGGACAGTCAGCTGGTCTTTCAGCTCTTGGTGTCAGAGAGTAACTCTGCTTGGACCCATGAAAGGAATTAATTTTTCTTTTAACAGTTCTCTCTCCTACCACTTTGATGCCAGGCTGCTATCACTACTCAAGAATGCAAATCTGAGCGAGCCACCAAAACAAGTATTAAAAACCTCCCTGGGAATAAAAGTGCTGTTTGTACAAACTCTCACATCCTTCTCCCACCTTCCAATCAAAGGCTGCTTTAGCAGCTGGTAGGATGAGGCTCTCCTGGTGAAGTGGGAGCGGAAACACGATGGCTTATTGTTACGCACTGTCTTCAGGGTTTTGCTGAGTTAGGAGGGGACAGGATACCAAGCACAGTCCCAGGCACTCTGCCAAACTGGGGCCCAAAGAGTAAGCAGAAAGTCATGTGCAGGACGCAAAAGTGCCTTTAAAAAAAAAAAAAAAAAAAAAGGCACCAGATGGTCAATTAAATGATCCAGGACAGGGGAATGTGAATGAACATTTCAAGCTCTCCTTTAACACCTTATTAAACATGTAAGGATTTGCGTCTTAGGAGCAGGCTGTGTTCTGGGAGAGCCACATCAGCCTCAGATTTCTGCAAATAATCCATCTCCTCTGGAGTCACCAGCAAAGCCACCACCTCAGCACCATAGTATCCCACTCCTTTCAGCACTACAGTTAGGCATAATCACCCCAATCATTTTTTTTCCTGAATAAACTCACTTCCAATACCATTAAACAGTAAATTACCACAAGCAGGTTTTGTTTGTTTGCTTTTTAACTGCAGCCTCATATAACACAGTGTGCAAACCCTAACGAAGGACGTTTGTACGCCAGTGCGGGTCGATACCGTAGTTTAACAGAGAGCAGCTTTGTAAAGGGAGAACAAGGATACTGCAGTGTGCTTTAGGGCTTTTACTTCCTAGGGCCAGTGCCGGATCTCTGTTCCACGTTAATGAACGGCTGCTGTTCATTCACCCATCGAGGTGGTCCAATGGAACAAGCCACTGTGGGACAATTCAGAGGGGACACGCTGCATGCAAAGTCCCTCCACTTATCCGACTGCTTTGCGTGAACAACGCTGGCAAAATCATCCACGCATATCGCAAAACTTGGGAAGACACACAGCATCATTCAGGTTTCATGCTTTTTTTGGTTCAAAGAGTGGGCAAGAGAAGGGCTCTGCTTCTCATTTCTCTTATTTCTCTTATTTCTCAGACAAATAAGCTCTCTTACAGCCAAGAGGTGGCCGCTACAAAAGTTTTGTCCCTTTAGCAGGGGATTCCAGAAGAGCTTTTGGGCTATCATGAGGCTTTCTCATCTGATAGAACACACAAGAAGTGACCCTCCCATACAAGCTAACATCCCAGTGATTTTCAGTCAGCCTCAGCAGTCTCTTAGCTGCTTAATAGAAGTACATTTCTAAAATTTGAACACTGAAATGAAATTTCAAATGTCAGAAATTTTCATGCTCCCATCCTTGCATTTCTCTGCAGAGAAGCATGCATTTGTTCTTTAAGAGGTCACAAGCTAAAATCTTGGAGCTGCTATAAGGGACCACACAGTGATAGAATAGGAAGGAGCCTGGGTACAGTGAGACACAGCAGAGACAGCCTGGGGATCACTCAGCAAAATGAGGTCTGGAAGACCTGGTACAAGAGAAACCTGTTCCTCTTCACCTTTCTGGAAAGGAACCAAAGTTTATCAAGCTTTGTCCAGCACAATTTTCTACAAGTTTAAACACCATATCACACACTTCTTTGAGGAGGTGTGAAAATGGTGCATTAAATGCAGTCTGCTCTTAAATGATTTACCCAAGCTAAAATAACTCAAAAGTCAATTATTAAAAAAAAAAAAAATCCACCCTCATGCTGAAATAAGAGTCCAGGCACTTGCACTAGTTTGCTGGAAACCTGCTTGAACACACAGTTTTAATTAAAAGGGTGCAGCTCTTTTTCACATAAGCCTGGAGAGACTGCCTTGCCTAGGAAAGGTGAGGGGGACAAGGGGTTGAAGGCCAGCCCAAGGAAAACCTGGCCATGTGACTGCAGAGTATATTCGGTGCTTTCCTTTTCTTCCCTGCTAGCTGTCCGTCCTGTCGGGGAACCTGGCTGCCTCCCTAAGCACACGTGAAGAGCGAGCCACGCTCCCAGCCCGTCTTCTGTGTGCTGCAGCTTCACTGGCCTCATGACAGCCTCAATCAACCTCCTGTTATCTTTCTTCTCTCTCCTTTGAAAAAGCAAATAAAAACTCTAAGCCTCTTCAAAGGCAGTTACCCAGCAGAAACACCAAACAGAAACATTGTCCTGAACTAGATTATTTACAGGCTCAGGAGAAAGAAATGCAAATGCATACCCAGTGATTGCTCTATCCTTTTAGTTTCTATTTTCTTACCTTTTTATTTTGGCACGAGAAATAGCCAGCACGTGACAGTAAGGTCAGGGTACCTCTGTTTACAGCAGCATCTAGGAAGTGTTGTTCTAGTAAAATGATACCATGTACAAACCACACTATATAAAAAGCAAAGGAGGCACAGGGCGCGGGATACGAAGTGCTCCAGACACAGAGGTATCCATACTAGCCTTAAATTATGATACCCCAGCTACAGGTCCTGCCCATAAAGTGGGATGTTAGCCTACCCTAAGCTCAGCACTTCCATGGTGAAACAACTGGGGACAGCTGACAGAGGTAACCCCACCACAGCAGCTGCCGAGCTCATGCAGCCCGGGTCTCTTCGCAGCCCTGGTCCCTCCCGCTGTGTTGTGGGGGGCTCGCACACCTGATAGATAATGTGAACAGCACTATGCAGTGCTGCTGACATCAGCCATAGGGTAGTGAGGCTACTCACAGAGTGAGTAGGATGTCATTACCCAAAAGTCTGGGAGGCAACCACTTCCCCTGCCCTCTGCACAGCGTTCCTGCCAGTGCAACAAAAAAAACCCAGCTGCTTTATTTTTTGTGGGTGTCTGTATGAGATTTCCCATCCTAGGAGTGTCCCTTTCTCCTCTTTTCTGTTTGGTTTGAATCCTCAGACTATTGATTTTCACCTGGTTTCAAAGAAGCAGCAAAAAAATATGTGTATGTTTGTTAAACGTAGCAGAGCCTCCCCAGAAGATTCATAAACCTTTCACTAAGCTGGCCAGAGCTTCGGCTTTCTACCAAAGTGCCTGAAAACAACTTGTCTGCTTTCCCATTTCATTAGGAGGCTCTTGCACAGCTCTAGCACTGGTATTGCAGCAAGGACCTTTTGAAGCTGCTGCTTGGCATGTGTTTTCTGTTTATTTTCTAATAAAAAAGAATCATATGCACTAAGTTTTCTAAAAAGCAACTGTACCAGCACTCAGCCACAGAGAAAAAAAAACCTGTAAAATCCCCTGATGCTTTCCGTTAACATTAAATTCAGACAGCTTTGTTTACAAACGGGACTGACCTCTTATTTAATTAAGTTTTTTAAGGAATAAAATCTGGGAAAGTTTATTAGTCCACTGTGACGAATACATTCTCCGAGCAACAAACAGGCCTCTTTTACTTACATCTAGACATTTCAGAAGTGGTTGAGTAGATGTTTTCCAGTTTTCAGTTAGTGGAGGGCTGATCATGGTTTATACACTGGATCCTGTTCCCATTAAAATTAAGAACTAAATCCCCACCAATATCACTAGGAAGAAGAACAAAAAGGAGTGCTCAAAACCATGTTCTCCTATCAAAAAATCTCAGCTTTTTTTTTACAAACGTGGCCAGCTTAGACTTTCCCTGGCCCCACTAATCACATTTCCATAGCATCACCAGAGTAACAAAGTGCAAGAGTTTACCAAAACCCCTCAGAAAATCCCAATTTGTCTTTTTTTTTTTTAAATTCAAGTTTTGAATTATATTTGCGCAAAAGACCATAAGATGTTGCAGAGAGGTATAACCAGATAACAGCTGTCTTCATCAAATCCCATCTGCATTCCTAGAAGTGATGGGAAGCACTGTACGGCAACTTTTTCCCAGGAGAAACACTTGAGTTGCTGCAAGTTCCCAGCCCCAGGGAAGGTCTGGCTGGTGAGAAGCAGTATGAGCCCCTGCAGCCACGGGGATTACAGCTCTGGAGGAGAACATGAAGGAGAAAGTTTAATTCCTTGTTGCGACAGATTTCAGCAAAGGCTTGAACTTCTGTCTTCTATATTGCACCCAGGAGCTCTCCTCTCATGATTAAGTTAATCGCTGTTTATTTTACCTTTTTTTTTTTTCCTCACTTTCTAAATCTTTAAACGTTGGTCAATAGGGGACCAGCCCCAGTCAGCAAGCTCAGAGAGGCAGGGGCTTCAGGTCTACATCCAGGTCCACCTGCGCTGTGCCTTGAAGCCAGTTGCCCCTTCACCTCCCTCCCCACCAGACAGGGCTTTATCTTCTGAAATCTCCCCTCCTCAGGTTTCTTCCCACCCTCATTTATAAAAGTCTCCTTTTGCTTTGATGAAGAATGAAAACCAGACGTGCCAATCCTGACTTTTTCATAAGGAAATCTTCCATCACCATTTCCTGCCAGCCCCAACTGTTGCCTTATTAACTCGAATGTATTTTAAGGGTACAGACTGCCTCAACAGTAGCAGAAATTTAGATAGGAATTGTGGAGCAAGAGCACAACATGCAACACAACAAGGATCTAGATAAGGAGAAAATTGGGACTATCAATATTTGTACAAACGTGTTTCTACAGTATATATGATGATTTCTGCAGAGCAGAGGGTGTTTCCAAAAATGAAATTGTCCTGGAGGGAACAACAAAGGAAGAAAGTGAACAAAGGAGAAGGAGACAAAATTAAGAGATTTCTAAAAGAAAAAGACCTTTAAAAATACAATGATGGGGCAGGCTATAGTGAATTTAAATACTAGCCTGCAATAAACTCCGTGTAACAGGATCCCTGAACACAGCCCAGCACTGAGGGAGGTTTCAGCTCCACTTTCCAGGCATATCTCTTCGACCTTGTCTCTGTCACATAAACGAACTGAAATGAACATATGTTTTTAAGTTTGTTTCTCAAATAACCAGACTGAAGCAGAAATACTGCACTGCCCACACCAGTTTCCCCCCGCCTTCCTCAGGGGAAAGAGCAGAGAAAAACCATGCGTGTTAGTCACATCAGATGAAGTGCTACAGCGATGAGGATTTATACAAAACAGAACCGAAAAAAAGGTCTGTCGGGTCCCAGCTGCAGGCGAACAACGAGCTGTGAGACCAGGCGGTGAGGGTGTGCCAAGGCTCACTCACCCCCAGCCCTGCTGGGCTCCCCGAGGCACGCATCAGCCCTGCAATCATGCAAGAGATCACCAGGCACGTTGCAGAGATGTGTCCACCTTCTGCAACGTGCAGAGCTGAGGACATGCACCGAGAGTGTCCTGTAAATGGACTGGGCAGGATGAGCAAGGTGCTGCTGCCCCAGCCTTTGTTGTCCTTTCACAGACAGAGGTAGACCACGTCCAAGGGACTCTAGTACCAAGGAGATTTTTTTGCCCTTCAGAGGATGCTATAGCAGCCCGAGAGGTGCCCTGACAGGCTCCTTTCTAAAGAGCAAGGATCCTGGAGTTTCAATCACAGTAACAACTGAAAATAAATTTAGAAGTAAAGAGAGATGTGTGGAGCTGGCAAGGAACAAGCATAAGAAGGGAATAAAGAGTGGATTAACTCAATTACTTCTCAGAGAGAGGCAACAGTTAGATGCACACTTCTAATTTTGACTGATCCCATCAAAAGTAATTTCTGTCAAAATGTGAAGGAAAATGTCACAACAGTTACCTAGTCTAAAACCCTGTTCCTTACATTATCTATTCCACATTGAATGGACACTGTAACCTCAGGGGTACTTATTTTATTTCCAAGTTTATATCCTAAGGGATAGGTTTGCACCTTATAAAGATGAGGAGAGCACAGGGCTCTGGCAGCCTCCAACCTTTTGTTCCCACTCTGTCTCTTGGCCCATGATGCAAGAAACTCAAGGCAAATCCTATACCCAGCATCAATGATTCCCTGTAGTTCCTCTGCATATTTCTCATATTGCTGCAAGTACATCATCACCTATGAAAGTCAACTGCGACTGCATCTACACCCACTTGTCTCCTTTCTACCCTAAACACTGAGCCCTGCAGAACCTTTTCCTTTCACAGGGCTGCTTGTTCCTTGAAAATCCAGCCTGAATGCTCTCCATAGAAAAAGAAAAGGACATTTTACACCCATGTCTATGATAAGCAGAACAACATACCTGAAATGGCAGCTTGGTTTTTCATGAAAGCCAATTTTCATGAAATTCAGATGTATGTACTATCTAATAATTATTATTAGGCTCACAAAAGGATTTTCTCATTTCTTAGTTTGGAGACTTGATAGTTTTCAGGAAGGCCTGTCTGAAAGAGACATCATCAAATTAGTAGGAGAACCCAAACCCTTCTGTCTAAAATGTCACTTACTGAGGCTACAAGTAAGATTTAAAATACTTCTGTAGATCAAGGAAGCTAGGGAAAATTCTTTTCCACTTTGGAGCATTTTATTTGTTGTCTACACACAACAGTACTGTGCATAACTAGTTGAACTGCTGTCACAGTATAGGGTCAGCATCAGCAGAGTATATATACATTTTTAAATGATTAAAAATTTCAGGATCTAGCACTTCAAAGGTGCTTTGACAACAATGCAAAAAATTTACTTTGCAAAATTTTAGAAAGCTCAAGTTGGCAATGAATCTTTAATTGGTTTTAAAACATTTAATAAATGTTTAATGGTAAAATCCTAACCTAGGGCCACCATTAATCCCTTATGTCTATGAGAGGTATCAAGTAACCTATGGAAATGGGAAGAGAACATTTTGTTTCCCACCCATTACTGTTAACTAAACTAATTACAGAAGATTTAATAAATCATCTCAGAAAAAGAAGTCACTGCAAGATCCCCTTTCTTGTTATGACAGGCAGCCCCATGACTTATTCTGGGTTCTAGCCCCAGCTCTACCCCAACTGTTTTTCCAGTCTTACGCAAACAAGGAATTGTTCATCTGCCTCCATTTCCTAATCCCAAATTGGATCACTACCATTTGATTTGCAGAGATGCTACACAACACCTTGGAGAGAGGAGGTTTAGCATCATGCTGCCTCATTGCACAAGATGACACAAGGCACAGAAAAATGGTAGGGTAGAAGAATGGACCTTTCATAAAAGGCAGCCATTTGGGCATAAGCTTGAATAAACCTGCCAATGAAGTTCAAATGGGCAAGGTGGTATGCAATAGGCTGGTAGAGCTTGACAGAATATGATAAGCATGTTTCACAATACATCAGATTTCCCAATCTGCCAATGTACACGTGAACACCAAAAATTCAGTGGCGGTGTGGGAAAAGAAAAGTGGATGATGAAAAAAAAAATAAAGTTTTTTCTTTCTGCTGCAAAGCAGACAAAAAGAATGGCCATTACAAATTGAGAGGGTACTGAGAGGAAAAAACACCTTGTGGTCAGCGTGCAGCACCTTGGTACTAAACATGGAATGAAGAGTCGAAGGCAGCTGTAAGTCCCGCCACCCCTGATAAAACCTCTGTTCATAAAGTTTCACGTCCTTTGGCAGCGCCCCTCAGCTCCCCCCAGCTCTGCCCTCCTCGGCTGCTGAGATGGTCCCCTTCCAGCATAACAGCTCCGGGAGAAGGACTAACCCATGCAAAGATGAGCTTATCTGGCCTCTTAAAGCTCTCTGGCACACTTTAAAAAGCATGCAGGCAGGTAAAATGCATCAATGGAATGCTTTAAAGCCTACTCTTCTAAATTCCCTGTTCCTGTGTACAGAGAGCATTGCCCACTAGCAGGCGGCACCAGCAAAACCCACAATACCTTCTGTTTTTAAAGCATCCACAGGAAATACCTGCAAGCAAAGAAACCAGTAGGCTGTTAGGCTTTACCTGCAGGGCTCTCTTTGCAAGCTAATAGTTTCCTCCTCCTGAAGCTGGCTCTGGCCCAAGTGAGATGTACTTCAAAGGAAGAGCCTCCCTGGCAGGGACTTGAAGCTGGAAGTGCTGTGATTAACAGGGACTGGCCACTTCGGGACCCTCATCTCCAAGCCTGTGTTGCTTTCACCCTTTTGAATAAGGTAAAGAAACTGCAAGTTCCCTGCTATTTTGTTTCAAAAACATTTGCCAGGTGGGGTGCTGTGGAAAAATGTTGTGCGTTTTGCATGCTGTCCTGACTGCAAGAAGGTGCCAGGGCGGCTCTGCTGCAATTAGTCAGATATGTCTGCTTGTTGCTGGAGGCGAGGAAAGAAACAACATGTCAGTGAGACTCTTAAAGCAGGTAACACAGAAAACAGCTGTTTATCCAACACAAGGAAGTAAAATGATCATTCATGAGAGCTGAGCTAAGACGACCTCCTGTACAGCCCTGAGGTGGACCCAAGGGAGCCATGTGAGCTTACATGTCAGGTAAACACGGGAGATGGCTCGAAGAGTGGTGGTGTACTCAGGTAAGCTCCTGACCAAGCTCTGTATTAAAAGATGAGAAATCTCCCATTTTTGGAACATACTGAGATCTGGTGATGCGTCCTACTCTGTCCCAAGAGCCTAATTTGAAGTAAGGGACTCGCATGGAGGCATGGCCCTCTCAGTGTGTCACTTCCACTGAATCAAGAGTTAAAAAAAACCCCCCAAACTCCAAACTCCCTAAACACCTTAGTATCATGACACTGGCAGTATCAATATCTTCCCACGGTACTTATCCCTCTTTTGTGTGAGGAAGAGAGGTGACACAGAGAGAGCCACCACCGCTCCTCCGGCCCCGTTGCCTCTGTAAGCGAGAGGGGCTGGGAACGCAGGACCACTTCTTCTTGGGCTGCCCCTTCTGCCACTGCCACAGAGCTGGGTGCAATGCACGGGGTATTTTCCACCAGCCTCAGGTGGATGGCATATTGGAAATTATCAAGACAGGGCTTAGATTTGCAGGATGCCAAAGGAAAGGGCTTTATATTGGACAGGATCAAACAGCAGGCCAGACTAACTGAGGTGAGATATGAGGACACTTACTCAGGGCCAAAGGTTAATGCCTCCCCACATGACAAGGGTCAGTATCTGAGGAATCCAGAGGCCACCATGCAGCTACTGACCTTTGCCCAGGGATCTAAGAGGCAGTGCTCACCAGCTCCAGGGTCGTGTGTGTGCCATAGTAGAGACTGGAGCAGAAACTGAGATACTGTTGCTAGAAGAAAATGATAACATCAGTAAACAGACCCCGGGAAAAAAATACGCTGGCTTCTGGACTGATTTGTTTCAAGATCTGCAACACCAAATTCGAGCAGGAGGACAGTGCCCAGAAGACAGCAGGCTCATGAGACAGTGTGTGTGTAAATGACGCTGGTAAAGGACTAGAGGATTATTTTTCCAAAGGATTAGAAGAATTACTTTTTCAGAGCATCTCTTTCCCTCTCTCAACACCTCTTGGTCCTCCACTGACCTTTTCAGACTGTCAGTAGCACTCCCTGGAGCCTAACAGAGCAATTCAGCACCTGAAGTGGACCCCAGAGGGAAAAAGGGCACATTTTAGGGGCTGTATTGCTAGTGGCGGCCAACCTCCCATTGTGCCATAGGAAACACAGTGGCGGTGTGTGAACAGTCGGGCTATTGTGCCTCTCGTGTTTGTGAGATTTTGCTTCCTCTCCTCTCCCTCGGCTGTGGAGAGGGCAAGCTCTCCCATGTGGCCACTGCCTCTGGTACAGCATCCACTACAGATGCATTTGGCTACTACAATCCAAACAAGAGGGGAGTTAAACTGCTGAGCAGGCACTGGTTGTTTGCACAACCACCCTCCCTGGCAGAGCACCCTATGGCACCCACAGCACCTGGCGCAAGGGCTGCGGCAGCGTCCATTCAAGGTGACGCCACGGCCCTGGGCTCTGCGTCTGCTCCCAGGTGGCACGGGGACAGGGACAGACTGGGATGGCCATCGCCTGGCCGGCCCATGGGGGAAGCCCCCGTGCCTCGCCACGGCACAAGTGCAGCTCCGCGGCCACTGGAAGCGTTGGGAGGATAATTTGGAGCAGCTGCTGGCATTCCTCCTGTACCCCAGGAGCGATCAAAGCCCAGCAGTGGCCTGACTTTTCCAGTGTTACTAGGAGCAATGGAACAGCGTCAAGGATACCTAGGAATTTCCCTTTTATTGCAGCTGTAGCCACAGAGCATTTATATGAAGCAGAAGGGATAAGTGACCCAGCCATCAAGTATTTTCCTAATTCTCTCCGCAGGCACAAGTGGTAGGCACATTTTGTCCCTGTCCTCATGCTCTCCTTAAGGATCCAGCAGAAGTGTTGTACCCGTGCTGGAAAATCGGAGCCAGATGTGGTCTTTGGAGGTCAGGTACTGATTTGTGGGTCTTGCAGTGAAGAGTTTCACTAAAAGTGCACATATATTACACTCCTATTACTACCAAGCTGTAAGTCAGATACAATTTGAAAGCAAACTTTGGGCCTTCAAAGAAGGACTTATCAAGAATAAGTCCTTAGACAACATAAAAATTATTTAAATGAACAAGAGTATGTCACTTAAGTGTTTAATTGTTTGCCAAGTAGTTTACATGCACCAGTGGGAGCTAGGGAAAAAAGTGTTTACATAGAAACTGCTAAGAATGCATATTATGTCACACTTCCCAACAAAGCCCAGGCTGTTATCCCGGCTGTGATCAGCCTCACTGTGCAACAAACACAATCAAAGCAAAAAGACCACAAACGCTTCCATACGAGAAACCTCTTGGCCCCTAAGGGAGGGAATCATGCAGGTGGTATAAGGAACCACTCATCTCACTGGGCATCCCTGAGAACTACACCATGACATGCGTGACGATAACTGGGATGTGTGAATAAAGAGTAAGAAGATGCTACAACATTTTTTTCCAGGGAATTGTTCTCTAGTTCAGTTTATACCATTTGTTCCCACACTGAAAAAAGTAACAAGAAGAAAAAAAATTGATTTATAGTCCCCTTACAAAACACTACACAGACCTTATTTCTTAGAGTTAAAAAGTGAAACTAGAAGTTTTTCTTGATATCTATTAGTTTATCATATTTAATGGTAAAAAAGGAAAATAAATATTAGTCATGACACATGCTACCAAAATCTCTAAGCTAAATAGTTGAAAATATATATTATAAATAGATATTCCACATGCACAACGGACGCATGCTAGTTTATGTGAGTTATGAAAAGATTAGGCTGAAAATATGCAGACTTTAAGACCGTGTTTTAAGAAATTTTAACTAAAAACACATGCAGAGTATGCGTTCTAGCAGATAATTACACATAGAGTAGAGCAGGGCTCATGCAGAAAATAGAAACAATGTAGCAATGTGCACTTTTTATCTAATAGAGATATAAGTATATTATAAAAGTACTTCCTATTTTCCTTTTTAAAAAAGCTAATTTTTAGGCACTACAGGTCACCCACCTCTAGAATCTCACTAATCTAATCTACAATGTGTAAACACACCCAGATTTAGAAGATCCAGGAGAATACTATTTTTAACATCTTCCCTTGTCCAAAACAACAGCTTGCTAAAAAAAAAAAAAAAAAGGGCAACCTACAAATCTCAGAGAAAACATGAAACCTAGAAGGTGACAAGGACAGTCCTCAGTTGATGACTCCTTCTCATTCCCATCTTTTATCCTCCAAGAACTGGGGAGGCTATATTTAAAGGCATCACACATTTTCTCCTGTTCCCAGGATACTCAGCAATTTGAGATAAAATGAGTAAAAGGGTGACCTCTTTACTTTAAAAGATTGCTGGAAAGTTTTGTTCAGGTAAGGAGGCCGTTAAGTACTTTCTTTACCTGAGATTTCTGCAAGTTTTTAACAGCAAGAAACCTCAGATGTCTGATCTACTTTTTCTGTAAAAACCTGTATCTAATTTTTCTTCATATTTTTTAATCTATTTTGTTTGTGTGTGGATACAGCAGGGGGAAACACACATTTAAGTACAAGATACTGCTTTTCAAATCCCTGCTCTTTACTTGTCTGAGATGACTAATGTAGCTATAAAACTGCGCCATTGACCCAGAAATCGCAAACCTACCTTAGTTTCTTTTGAAGATGTTCTTCTGTGCTTTACAAGCTTTGCTAGAGGCGGCGAACTTATGTTGATAGGATGGCAATTCTCATTACTTGCTAGTAAGGCCAGGCTGAAACCTCATTGTTTTTGTTTCCTAGAGAAAGAACTGAGATCACATCTGCATTTTATAAAAGCTCCTGAATAGTTGCTGATCAACAACAACCAGCAGCCAAAGCTTTGCCTCTAGAAACTTGCATTGTTTTGCAGTTGGAGTTGCTAGATACTGTGTCCTCGTAAAAAGTCTGGTTAAGTCATTTAAGCTCTGAAACCGAGAACTGTACTACCCTGAACAGCTAGCAGAAATTGTTACAAACAACAATTATATGCAACAGGCTCCAGGCTGCATTATTCGGCTTCCTTTGTTCTTTAAAGGATACTCATCGTCAGCTCAAAACCCGCTAGTATTTCTAACTTCTATGAAATAAAGCTATTTCAAGTTAGTAACTCAGATGTAAATGGAAAAAAAATACACTTCCCTATCTGTTTTGGGGGGTTTAATTAAAATCTGCAAAGGCATTAAAACAGTAGGATAGGGAGCCAGAGCTGCTGTGGGAATTAAAAAGTCGCATGTGTAAAAAGTGTTCACATTATTTGCTGTTGGTTAAGGCACAGGGGTGAGGGGAAAGACTTGTAAAACCCTCTGCCTCTCTCCAATTTCTCTGACAAGCACATTGGCTGAATTTTGTAAGGACCAGTCTAGCAGTGAATCTAGAAGAGAGGCGACTTTTGCTTGTTACCCCACAGCTGTCTGTGACCCCAGCTCCGCCGAGTGCTGGGGGCTCCTGCCTGTAGCAGGCAGGGGTGCCTGGGGCTGCCTGACTTACCTCGCCGGGTGACGGACCGCTTTGCCCGACTGTTCCTAGAAGCAGGAGTTGTTCTCCTGCCCAAGTTCCCCTTTCTGTGAATTATGGCAAGTCCATCAATCTTTCTTTCCCAGTTGTCGTTGTGGGCTATCATGTATCAGGCTAGTGTACTCCTGCCAGAGGGGCTCCTTACACTTGCTCACTTGCCCAGGACAGGCGCTGCAGACACAAGTCGTGCTCTGCTTAGCTCGGGATCACGCGCAGCTCAGGGCACGCATTGCTCTGATGCCAAAGCACATGAGCAAGCTGGATGTGCTCCGAGCCTGAAGCAAATGAGTGAGCTGTGCCATAAACCCCCCACAAGCTGCTGGACTGGGAGGAATTATGGAAAAGTGGGTTCTGGGGTGGACTTGGAGCATAGGAGCTCAGGGGTAGGAATCAGCCACTGGGCAGCAGGGCCTCTTCATGGGACACTAGTATGGGGCTGGAAATGAGGAGCTCTCTGAATGCCCTCTGCCACATCAGACTCTTCTCTGCTCACCCCATTTCCATCTCTCTCCATACTTTTGCTCCTCTGTTGGAAATGCTGCAGAACGAGGGCTATAGCTGAGATGCGGCAGTCTATTCCATACGCTGACATCGACTTGTCCTCCTACAAACACACAGGAGTGTCCTTAGGCATGGTTGGCATGGAGAGAGGAGATAAGAGCTTCTCCTGTAACAAGAAAATGGTAGCCAGTTACATGGGAACAGCAGGGAGGCATGGAGGAGGTCACTGGGTTCCCTTCCTCCACGTCACATGTAAACACCTGCATCTGCGGGTACCCACAGCTTGCAGTAACATGCAGACAGGGTCTAACAGGACAGGGCTGCCCACAGCAACTACAGCCAGGCTGTATTTTGCCCCAGCTTCCCTCCCTGAGATGAGAACCCTTACAGCTAGTTCTTTGCATTGTGTTGTCCAGGTAAAGCACAGGCTGTTGGGAAAGCCTCAACAGCACTCAGCCCACCTGCCAAGGAACATTTTACACCATGGCATGCTACCTTTGTCCTGCAGGACGTCCTAGCTATTGAGTAATTTTGGGGCAGGGATCAAGTAGGCTCGGACTTAGTCATGAGCTGCTTGGCATATTCCTACCAGTAAAAGTGGCAATTTTTCCGTCTTCACTGGAGACACTTGCAGGTATCTAACCTGTAACACTAAAAGGGTCTCTTGGTAGAGTGCTGTCCAGGTAGGTCCCCAGCCTTAACAGCCACTAACCCTTTCCCCAAATGCAAACTAGTGCATACCTACTGATTTCAAGAACCCTGCAAAGATAACTTATCATGATGGATCCATTAACCCCTCTTTGAATTGCATAACCTGCTGAACCTTTACCATGCACAGAAAGCTAAGTAGGGTATTAGAGGAGACAAAATCTGCCAGGCAAAGGACATTGTTACGGCTGAGGAATAATGTTCTCTGAGGGCTTAATTTCAGGTTGATCTAGGAAGACATATAAGGCCATACACTTAAAAATCAAATGGGGAGAACTCAGCATAGACAGGGTTGCAGGACACGAAGCAGCTAGCTGGCTCAGGACAGGGTACACCTCTGCAGAGTGGTGTAAAGGCACAGCCCTGAGTGTTTTATGAGGGTCAGAAAGGACAGTAAGAGCAGTGGGTTGAATTTCATAATGGGCATTGTCCCTGATAGGAAATACACACATTTTTTCCACAGCGGAGCAGAACCAGACTGTGAGGAACTTGAGCCCATTCACTGTAATTTGGGCCTCATGCTGAGGCAGAGGAACTATTCACCAGTCTCCTGTCTGGGATTTTCTTCATTCCTTCCTTACCCCTTCAGCAGTGGTTTTCAACCTGTGGCCGGTAGCCTTTGGTAAGGAGAGGTGGAAGCTGTCCCCGGAGGACACAAAGTGTCCTTGGTAACCCTGAATTTGGGGTTTTAAGAAAGGGTTTTAGAGCCCTGTGGGAGAAGTCCCAAGACCTGCCACCCCAAAGTGTGGGAAGCCCGTGCCCTGCTGCCGGGGGGGGGGGGGGTGGGGGTGGGAGGGTGTCGGGGTGGACACCCCGGCGGGCAAGAGCTGGACCCCTCGCCGGCAGCTCCGGGCAGGGCGGCCCCCAGGGGGTTCCCTGGCAGCAGCCAGGCCCCCCCCAGCCCCCCGGGGTGCCGGGCGCCCACCGGCCCGCCGGCAGGTTCCCGTGAACCAGTCGCTGCCCTGCGCGCAGCTTCCGCCGGGGTCACCCCGCGGGGCCGGCGGCGGGGACGAGAGCGGGGCGGGGCGGGGGGGTCCGCGGGGCCGGGGGTGGGGTGGGGAGTCCGCGGAGACCGGGTCGGGGCGGTACGTGGGAGTCCGAGGGGCCGGGGGGGGTGGGAGTCCGCGGGGCCCGGCGTGGGGGTCCGCGGGGGCCGAGGCGGGGCGGTGCGCGGGGGTCCGCGGAGCCGGGGCGGGGCGCGGGGCGGGGCGCGGC
Organism: Strix aluco; assembly: GCF_031877795.1. Classification (NCBI taxonomy): domain Eukaryota; kingdom Metazoa; phylum Chordata; class Aves; order Strigiformes; family Strigidae; genus Strix; species Strix aluco. The sequence continues at coordinate 12,602,536 of NC_133935.1, forward strand.
GGGGCGCGGTGCGGAGCCGCCAGGGGCACACGTGGCTCAGCCCCCCAAAAAGGCACTCCCCGCCGGCGGGAGCGGGCAGTTCGTACCTCGGCCCCTGCGGAGGCGCCGTCGGTCCGGTCGGTCGGTCGGTCAGTGGGTGCCGGTGCGCAGGGGCCGCGGTTGGCAGCGGAGCGGCGGCTCCCGCCCCTGCGGAGGCAGCCCCGGGCTTGGGGCGGCCGTACCTGGCGGCACTATGAACCTGACAGCCGAGAGCCACCGCGTCCCGCTGAGCGACGGGAACAGCATCCCGCTGTTGGGGCTGGGCACCTACGCCGACCCCCAGAAAGTAAGTCCGGGGGTGCCGGGACGCCCCGCTCCGCTGGCGGGGACAGGTGGCGGCCGCCCTCGCTGCAGACCCCCCCCGGGCCGGGGCTACCCGCCTATTCCCCGCTCCCCTCCTGCCCTCCCGGCCACTTCTCTTTTTGCTCCTTTCCCCGTGCAAAGTTAAAGCCCGTGCTCTCCGGTGAGCAGCACGGGCAGTGCGCGGCGCGCAGAGGAGGAAAAGGTGGAGAAAAAAAAAAATTAAAAAAAAATTCCGCCCCGCTTGCGGTGTGCTGCTCGCCGCCCCTCACCTCCGCCCGTCTCCGCGCTGGTGGGCGCCCGGGAAGGGGCGCGGGGGGCCGGGGAGCGGCTCTGCCGCTGCCCCCGGGGTTGGGGGTCGGGGCGGTGCAAGCCCTGGGGCCGCCGCAGCCCCCGGGAAGGGACGTGAGACCCAGCGGGCGCCGGTTCCCCGGCAGGGCGGCCGGGAGCCCTCGGTCCCGGGAAGCCCGGAGCCGGGGGGGCCGGTGCCGCCGGGTCCCCCGGGCCGGCCCCGCTGCCCCCCTGAGCCGGGCGCAGATAAGAGGAGGAATTTCGGACCGTCTTGCAGCTGGCCCAGACACTTTCCAAGGAATGTTCCTGAAACAAAGACCCAAATTCCTGCATCGTGATTCCTGCGGCTCCCACAGCTGACTGCCAGCGGCCAAACCACTCTCAAATATTCTGCATCCTTCGGTTTTGCGTGTCCCGCGCAGGCACCCCCATCTAACTGCCGCCGGCACGGCTGCATCCAGGCTGGGGGAGCACACCTGATGCTTCTTCCCTCTGCGCACCCGGGAGCGCAAAGGCAACTCGCCGGCTGCTGCCTTTCGCTCTCTGAAACTGCCTGATCTGTCAGCAGTTCTTTTTCTGTTTGTTTGAAGAGTAGGAAAACAGAAATTTTGGCTAGAACCCTTCTTGTGTGATAGTATCAGAGATAAGATGCAATATTGTGTGTGTGACTCCACACACCACAAGGTATTTTAAAATACCGTTTTAAAGAAAACTCTTGATTAAAGCCATTTAACACCCTAATTGTACTATAGCATATTAATAACAGCGTCGAGGGAGATCTTCAATAAACACTGATGCAGGCAGCGCATGAGTGATGCAGAAAGGGTGTAAGAAATCCCCAGGGCCGCAGATCTCCCTGGTTAACAGTGCTGGTTTACTTCGGGGGAATCGGTGGGAATCTGCAACTTCAGGAGCTGGGCACCATCTCCCACATCACTAGAGTTTCTGGAGATATTTTCAGGCAGTGTATTCTTTGAATTACAGTTAGTGAAACAATATCAAGCTAACAGGAGTTTTAATGTAGCAAAGCAGAACGTTGCATAATTCAGTGTTGAAACGTCTCTTTCCAGACCTTCATATCATGCACCCAACCCTTGAGTTGAAATTTTACAGTAGTTTTAAGTTGAGAAAAATGAGGCTGCCAGCAGAAGGGGTGCTCCTGCCTCACTGCACTTCTTGCCTGTAGCCCAGATGAGCCATGGCTCGACCGCTGTGGCATTAGCCAGGCTCAGGCAGGGAGCCCAGAGTGGCACGTAACCTGCCAGAGCTGAGAGGCAGATGGGATTCCCCTTTTGGAGGCAGCTTCTTGGCAATGCCTGCTGAGTTCATTCTGCAAAAATTCAAATGTCCCCAAATCAGCACAGCAACAGTCCTGCTCCTTCTCCCCCAGCCCTGCAAAATTCTGCTGTCTCCTTTGCCCTCCTGCAGGTCAAGGTGGATGGCGAGCCTTTGCATGGAGCTCATCCAGCAAAAATGAATCATTTTTAGGTAGGGTTGGTTTTCAGCCGAATCAGTCCCAGATAGTGGCTTTTGCATGTATCTCCTTTGTTTTCTGGTGGCAGAAGAGGGGGGACACAACAGGATGATGCAGGCAGGGGATTGCTATAGCAACTTCAATTTAGAGCAATTGAAGCTGCTGTGTAACTACACCCTCAGTGGGGATGGGTGCATATACCCAACCACCCATTCTCCCTTCCCCCACGTTTGTAGGAGTTTGATTTTTCTGAGCTGTCTTTCTCTTTCTACATGATAAACATGTTAGAAAGTTGTTGGTGGGAGGAGGAGCTGAGAAGAGGTAGAGGAAGCAGCACTGATAAGGCACTTGCAAAAGTCTCATCTTCACACAAGTGCAGGTGAAACACAATATGTTTATCTGGAGGAGCTGAGCCGAAGCTTTATGCTAGGATTAGGACTGCGTATTTGAGTCAGGGAACTTGTCACAGAGGGCAGCTGGGGAAACGCGGTAGCGGGGTGCTGCGGGATTTGTTGCAGAACTGTTTGCAGCTACTGGTTGATGATGGGGCAGGACGTTTAAATAGGTCATGGCTTAAAGCTTGCCCATCTCAAAAAGGCTGCTTTGCTGATAAGAGGACGGAGGCTTCTGTCAACCCCTTGCCGTGGCAACGAAGTGCCACTTAGCTGGGACAAGCTGCTCTGCCCAGCGCTGACTTGTGCCCGGTGCAACTTCTACCGGGATGCCTGCCGAGGTTTCTGTCTTGTTACTCCAGCCTAGAGAGCTGAAAGGCTTTGTGGCAACTTGAGATTGTTTCAAGGTTTATCTTAATGAGTGAGGCTATAAACTAGCGCTAACATGTTTCCCTTAAAATGCTTAGCTGTAGCCTTTTGTGGCTGAATTGCTTAAGAAGCAGCATCTGAGCCACCCATTCTCCAGCGGTGGGGGCAGGCAGCTGGTGGTAGCAACGGTGCCAGCTGTCCCCAGCATGCTATTTCTGCTCATGAGTCAGATCTCCGCGACTTCTAGACATTTTGTGCTTTGATATAAAGTACAGAGCCATTCATTTGTCAGATTATTCATCTTGCTCTTGGAGGCAGAGGTTTTTTTTTTTCCAAAGGTTATTCACCCTGGCACCTCCATGTCAGAGCAGCTTGCCCAAAACAAATCTGTTTTCTCAATCTCGTGCTATAGCCCAGTAGCTCGTAATGAGCCTGGAGTGTTCTTCCTGAAGTGCAGGAATGCACTCGCTGGTTAAGCAAACCAGGCAGATCTAGTTAGCCATGGAGCAGGGAAATCTGCTTCTCTGACAGTTAGTTACAAGAAAACAGAGGCAGGAGGCCAGCTTTCATGATTTGGGCTTTGTCTGGATAAACTGCACAGCAGTGCCTTCAGAACTGAAATGTGTCAGCAGCTTGCCTTACTCGTCTTAAATAACTTAATTGTTCTCCCAAAGACGACTTTGGGAGATAAGTCATGCTTCTCCAGTTGTGAAACACTGAACAAAAAATAAATCTGAAAGACTGAAATTTGGTCCCATGTACAAGTTTACTGACTCAACAAAGTACATCACTCAACTGGAGCACAGATGGACCACTGTGGAAAAGGTCTATTTGTTAATCAGATTCATTTTAATTGAACGTTCCTTCCTCCTAGGTGTAAGAGAGCTTTTCTTCTGCTGGATACAGGTCAGGATGACAAGAATTCAGCCAATTCTTTGAGTCTGAAAACACTGGTAGTGCGATGTTGGGGGGGTTCTTTTTGCTTTACTCTCCTAGCACAGCAAGAAAGTGCAATGAATCCATTTGCTATCCACTCGTCTGTTAGCAGAAAGAAGGGAGTCTTCACCAGGTCACAGCATTAGTGATAAACTTGTGTTGTTTATAAAAAAAAGCACTTAGGAATATTTTTGCTGCTTTAATTGGTGTTTCCTATCCTTATTTTTAAGGGAAGGTAATAATTGTATAACCAAAAAGCTTAGTTTGTTTTTTTGGTGCAGATTTCAGTGCATCGAACTTGGTTTTGCGTGCTCCTTCACACAGAGAAGGAAACATGTAAGTTGTATTAGAGTCTTACCTATGTAAATTAGACTGTTTGTTCTAGCAAGGATGGACTCAAGTAAAACACTGAGAATCTCAGTCACTGACTCCTTCCCCTATTCTCTCTTCCCTTCCCCTATTCTCTCTTCCCTTCCCCTATTCTCTCTTCCCTTCCCTAAATATCCCCTCTCCTCATGGGTCTGCAAGGGAACTACAGCGGGAGCAGTGAATCTGGACTATCAAGGCCCTCCAGATGGCTTTAAAATTTGAGGCCAATTCTGCCTCTGTCTAGCTCTGTGGATCCTTCTGGCAAAGCCCCGTGCTTGCAGGAGTAGCTCTGCCAAGGCTCCAGCAGATGTGCTGTGTCCAGCTTTCCCTCCCTGAGGGCCCCCTAGCCGTTGACCCAATTCTCCAGGGTATTAAATAGATGGGGAGGGGGAGGAGGGAGAGGGCAGCCCCACAGGGGAAGATGGAGGAGGACAGCCCCCTTGATGAGCCTGTGGTGTGGCCCCATGCTGCGGCAGAGCCAGGTCAGCCCCCTGGGATCCCACCATCTCCCAGCATCAATGATCAGTTCCCAGCAGAGCCCAGCGAGTGGTACTGGTACCCATCTGGAAGTGGATGGAGTGTGGGGATGAGCAGGCTCGGAGGGGAAAGGTGCTAAAAACACTCCTAAATCCTGGAAATCCTATGCCTCGTTAAAACTGCACTTATGCCCGCTTCACTTTATAACTCATCCCTGTCAACACAGCTAAGATCATCAGCCCAGTGCCTCCACATAAATACTCGCTGTCTCCCTGGAAGGTCAAGGGGCCTTGGCCGCAGCTCCTCTCCTGCCTTCCTGTTTTGACTGAAGGAGGACAGGACTTGGAGGGAAGGTTGTAGCAACCGCACTGTACACAGGCGCTGCTTCTGAAACATAAGATTGGGCAAAGCACTCAAGAATAGCACTGGGTGAGGGTTTTTGGCAAGTTGCAACTTTGCTAAAAATGAGGTTCTGAGGTAGCCAAATCCATTCATAAATTGGAAGCAGTTTTGTGGAATAGTTTCAGGCAAAACAAATGGCAAAGCATTTCATTTTGGGCACTGGCAGTACAAGCTGAGGAATCAAAGGATTATTAAAGCAGTTGGAGGTAGCAGTTGCCTTTCCCTGAATAGCCCGCTGGTGAGGGAATCCACACGGGTGGTGGGAAACCAGATTCAGTCCTCTTCTCTGCCTCTGGGGATTAAACTCATATCACACAGCCCAGGGAAATAAAAGTGATTGTGGGGGTATGTGCTAGCTAGAGAGAGGCAAGAAGAAACATGTACAGGCTGGAGCAGGAGAAGCACCCTCCCTGCAGGGAAGCACACTGCCCACCAGCCCCACAGCTTTGGATGCTGAAGAACTTGGTATGGCATCCAGCCAGGAGGGAGAGAGACCCGCTTCCCCAAATCCTTAACTACCACAAAGTAACCCTTGTGAGTGCCCAGACAGTCTGGGGTTTGTTTAAGAAGAAATTGCTGGTTTGAATCAGGGAGAGGAAAAGTTCATCCAGGGCTCCCATATCCAAGCTGAGTGACCAAGTAAAAAAAAAAAAATCTGTTTTGGATAAGTAAAAACACTGTTTTGGCACCCTGAATTACTTTTTACACCCAAGCTAGAAGCTGAACAGAATGACTTTTCGTTGTACGAGCCTAACAGCCCCTAGTGCTCTTGTAGGGCCTTTTATGCCAAAGAGTTCCTTGCACAAGGCTGCGTGCACACAAACTATTTCAATCGCTCTTAGCGGTGCAGGCTGCATCTCTGCTGCAGGCTGCCTGCCTTTGGAGCTGCCGTAGGCCACCTTTAAGTCAAAAGAAGTAATAAGAAGTGACTTGTCCCCATGATGCAATCTGGGTCTCTGATGTGCACTAAGGGGGGATTTACACACAATTTAATTCCCTCTGTTTTCCTCCTGGCCATCACCGGCTTCTGAAATATGATCAGCTGGAGACAGCAATGATTTCTTGTAGAGAAACTCACCTGGCCTGACCCAAAGCTACGAAATGGATCGTGTATTGAAAGTCCCAGGAAGGAGTGACACCTGAGATCTCCGGAGACAGGGTGAAAGCTTAAAGGCTCCTACTTCTTGATCTCTTTCTTACAAATTTCCTTCTCTGATTCAGACAACTGTCTTCCTCCTTCCTCCTGGGGTAAACCTCCCACTCAACCTCTAGATTTTTTCTTGAAAAAGATAAGAGAGGCGGTGGCAAGAGCAGGAACTGCCCTAAGTGTCCTTACAGCCTTAGCTTACCTCCCATGACATGCTATAAAAATAAATATATAAAGAAAATACCACAGTCCTTTTAACATGAACAATTACACATGAATATGTGTTTGAACTCAGCAAGTACTGAGTCTGAAGTTAGCTTTGTAATGAAGTGATCTTTATAAACCTACCTGAAATGACCAGGCCAGGGAGATATTTTGCCTTTTTCTTCACTAAAAAGGTTATTGGGAACCTGATTTGACCTGAGCTGGGGGGGAGTCAGCTGGGATATTTGGCTACGGATGCTCATATTTATGCCCTGAACTTAAGAAGTGAAGAAAGTTCCCAAAATGAAACTGTTTTTTTAATGTTGTTGGACCATATTCCCTGACCAGCATTTCCAAGGGCCATTGTGCCCCTTTACGGTCCCTTTTGGTAACCACCACTGGCTTTCTCAAGCCATTTGCTTTTTAAGCAGTAGTATTACCTCATGTGGTACCAATTCTTCTTGTCTTCAGGGAGTGCTTTGGAGCAGCAGAGCGACAACTGGCCAACACATAGCAACACGTGGTCTTTCAGGGTTGGGATTTCTGAGATGTTTCAGAGGGTGGCCCTATGTTCCTTTGGTCTCTGAGGATATCCTAAAACCATATTCCCAAACTGAGATCTGTACACTTGAGCAAGGGCAGAAGGGATGGAGATACGTTACTTCAGCCCAGGAAGAGAACTGTGCCTAGCCTTCACGCTGAACTCATCCCCAAACCATATATCTGTAGCCAGATCACTCACTTACAAAGTCGTGACTCAGTTAGTTTCACGCTTGGCGGACTAAACCATACTCAGATGATTCTGCTTGCACAGACCGCAGATGGCAAGCCTTTCCTTCACTGTCTGGTATCCTGGTTGAATAATGTCCTCATTGCTTAATCTCTCCAATTTTACTCCTCATTCCTCGACTAAATCACAGTACTGGCAAGACCTAGTTGCCAAGAGCAGAAAAAGGCAGGATTTCTTGGTACTTGGTCCCCAAATGCCTTGGGGAGGCACAATAGCTTTTAGCAGGTAGCAGAACAGCATGGCTCTCGGGCAGGAGCACGGCTGCTCTCTGGAAACACGATCAAAAGCACCGTGGGTAAGAAGATACAGGAGAAGTTGTCTGCATGGGGATTCAAGAAACTGCAGCGGCTCTGAGCTGTATGATTGTTTTAATCCATCCCTGCTGTTTGCTACAGAGATGGCAAATATGCCAGAGGATGAGGGATGAACAGATGAACACTTAAGATACTGCTTTCACAGATCGGACTTCTTATAGCAAATAGGTGAGGGTACAGAGTAGAAGAATGCACTAAATCAGAAGTGTCTTGGACAAATTCTGCTTTCATCAATGACTTTTGCATGATACATTTTAAAGTTCCCTTTCATATACACTTTAATGGCATATTTACCACCTACAAAAAGCAGAATTTGTTTATCTTACATTCGTCTTTTCCCCTCTGCCATACAACTTTTCTCTTCTGCCGCTGGAACAGTCTTTCTACATTTCTGTGCCTTCAACGCTTTGTCTTCTTGGTGTTCAGCCATGAACTCTCCTCCCCTGCCTGCAACCACCTCTTGACGCCTCAATTCCTGCTAGCTCCCTGTAATCTCTCCTGTTATACAATGGAACATTTTTGGCTTGCATAAATGCAAGATTGCATCTTTATCTCATTAAGAAAGGAAAATTAAGTCATCTAATTAGAAAAGGTAGCTGTTTTTTCTGAAATGTGGCAGGCTCAAAAACTCCTAGCTTTTGTGTAAGAACTGTACTTTAACCATTAATGTCAGATTTTAAAGTTGGATTTGACAAAATGTCTTATCACACTCTGTCAAGCTGGAGAAAAGATTCTTGCATGCAACTTTCTTGAGGACACAAGAAAGTTATTACGACTTTGATTTGCACAAAACCCACGGCTCTAAGACACTGTTGAATTTGCAGAAATGCTCGTTTACCTCTGTGTATCTTCTCTGCTGAAATCTCTGTGGTTCTTCATTTCTATGAATCCTGAAGCTTAATAGAAAACAAATTGATAGTATGACTAATCTCTACTTCGTGCCAACGGCTTCTGCGGTGTTTCCAGCTATGAACACAATTAGTGTCTAATCATGTGTGGCAGATCAAAAGCTGCATTTACTGAAATGGTCAAGATGTAAAATTCCTGACGAGGATGGGCCCAGCCTTGTAGATGAGGGTGAATGAAAGACTAACTTTCTCGCTACAAAGTTCATCAACCTAAGGAGGACTTCTGAGCAAAATGGCCACAGAATTGCTAGTCCTGGAAAATGGTGGATTTTTTTAGTTTGCTCTGAGGAGTTGATTGTGCTCAGAATGACTGCCCCCAAAACCTGAGCATGCCTTAAACTATAAGCCTTCAAAAAAGCTCTTCTTAAAAAGATAGTACCTCTAACCTAAGCTGACATCTGAGCTGCTATGTGAAAACGTTTTCAGACTACTCCAGGACCAAGAGACGTATCCCCCCGCAGAGCGGACGACTTCTACTAATGAAACCGCTGACAGCCAGATAATCGCCTGGCCCCGTGCAGCGATGCCTGCCTAATCCAGGCAGAGGGGCTGGCTCTTACAGCCAACCTGGCACCGCGTCACTTGGCTCCCGAATGTGGTACCAACACATGCAGACTTGGACACTGCAAGAGCACTCCAGAGGAAAACGTTCCCAGAGCAAGGTGACATTTAGGAGATGACAACTTTGTCTGGGGGTCGGTACGGCTTTCGGATGGTGGATATCAGATGCCAACATTTCCCACCGAGCTACACGTCTGGCTACAACATAGGGTAGGATTGTGTTTAATCAGCCCAGATACAAAACTAGTAGAAGGTTAATTCAGAGAAGCTTTTAGGACAGTAGCACTACCCACAACCAGTTGTAGGGATTCTTGTTTGAAAAGTAACCAAACAGAAAGCAGACGTTTCCGTTCCATAGCGGCGTCCTGCACTGACAAGCACTAGCTGTTTCAGTATACCCGTCTTTCAAAAACTACAAAGCTAGCTGTTACCAATGCAATAATATCAAGGCAAAATAATACAAAGAAAAAGACCACTTCTTTTTCTCTTTTCCTCTGGCTTTCTAAGCATGCTGGATTTTTAACCCTGCTCAAGAGCCACAGGGAAAGCCCTCGTATGTAAATAAGTTATGAAGATTGTTTTACAGAAGATGAGACAGGGAATCACTGGCATTCTTGAAGAGGGGGAAAAACTGAACCCCTACAAGTAAGTAATGTCAATTAACACAACTGAAAGATACACTTTTTGGCAAGAACATTTAGAGCCCAATTTTCCAGATAAACCTCCATTTTCTGAAACAACCCTGACTAACTCCATACATTAAATATGGTTGTGCACTCCCACATGTCTCTGATTCCCTAAAGTTCTCCAAAGAACAGCGTGAGCATGTTCTTACAGCTCATGCAGGAAGCTAACATCTGGGTTGTGTCTTCGGTTGACCTAGGAGGCCACATTTGTCAAAACTTGAAAACGCTGTGCAGAAAATGCCTCTCTAGGCTTCATCAAAGCCAACTTTTGTTGGTTCAGCTAACTAGGTGGTGGAATTCCCCAAGTTTTACATCTGCTTTTGCAAACACTTCTTCGAACTAGCGCCAGAAACCTCTCCCCTTTAACTCTAGGGAACAAAGTAGAGGAACTACTGGCAACCTTTTCTTTCTCCTCTGTTATTGCACAAACTGGTGCTTTATCTTTGCCTTGTACCTCATGCACCCCTGGGATCACATTTCTTGTCTGAAGGGTGTTTTGATAGCATCCACCTTTCCAGTTAGATCCATGCTTTCCAGGGCTGGCTGGCTGTGTCCTCCAGCTCTTCAGGAAACTGTCCCAGTCACCCTGCTGGCACTGCAAGCATGGTACCTGGGTGTGCATGTCATTTGCTTGGTTTGCCTTAATCCTCCATCTGCTGACAGAGAGGCATGCCAGCCCTTTAACTTAGTCTTGCATTAAGTGAATTTGCATCAAGTGAAAAGTTGTGGCGATCCTAAAACTTGAGGATTCTGCAATCAAGTGGTAAAAATAACTCCAGCAGCCTCTGCCAGCTACAGTAATACGGCTTTCCTGAAGACAGCTTTGGCTAAATCCTAGAATAAAAATGTCAGAGGAATTCTAGACATGGTAAATCTGCAGTTATGCAATCTAATTTCTGTTGTACAGGCAATCAAACATCACACTTCAAGCCACTGACAGGACATCAGGCTAGAGGAAAAAGGCACCCCTTGTCCACGTTCATTCACAGTGTGACACGAGGCAGCAAGTGTCACCATTGCCCCTGTCTTCTCTGGGTGCATTTGCTGCCCCGCACTTTCTAAGGCAATGCACTGCATGACATAAAGCAGAGCTCTGAGCCAGCATAGCAGCTCGTGGCTCTCAGTGGTGCTCTCCTCAGCTCTACCTGCTTTTGCAGAGATCCCTTTGCTAGGTTTTGCTTCCTGGATGGTGGTTGCCAATGCTTCCGGGGGACAAAAGACAGATTTTCCGGTGTACAAGAGAGAGGGATGTGCTGGCGGTTGCTTTTTCCAAGAAAGAGGTGTACAGTACAACTTCTCCTTTACAAGATTAAACAATTCTAAGAATGTACCCTCATGTGGCTCATATCCTCTAGCTTTTTAAACTCAACCTGTGCTTTCCTGTAATGCCTTCAGTACACATGTTTTCTATGCTCTGTTCCTAACATCTTAAGCCAGTCCTCTTTGCCAGTTTGTCCAGAAAACAGACAAATGGAAATAAGCAATTGGGCTTCTAGAAACTTGCATAAGAATCTGTGTGTGAGTGCCGAGCTTTGGTGAAGGAGGCGCTGAGCCCAGGAATGTACCTACTTTCCCCTTCCTGTATTTAGCTGACTAAGATTCCTAAACAGCGGCTCCACATCTTAAATTATAGGTTAGGACTGGAGCGTTTAGCCCACAGTTTGGATCTCTTGTATAATTCAGCTGCAGCTAAAGTCAGATTTTTCCAGGAGATGGCCCTGTCTCTCTCAACACCTCAAGCTCTTCCTTCCAGGATCATAATTCCCAGCTGAGGGACTGGATATCATTGCACTAACCAGGTGAGGTACTTAGGACTAAGGCAAACAGCTCATTTCCCAAAGTGCTGCTTCCTCAGCTCTCCATACTGCTGAGACTGGTGCAACTCTGTGAAGCTGTGTATGTGAAACGAGGCAGAGCAGAACCTGGGAGCCTGAGTCAGACTGTTTTCCTTTACTGTATGCACTAATACAGAATAAATGACAGTAGTGATGTTAAGACATTTATAAAAACGGTGCCTATGGTAGCTGTTCACATGTTCTTGCAGGATTACAGTCTGCCACTACTGTGTCCCTTTGCTTTGTATTTGGAGGTAACCAGAATCCCTTTTTATCAGCTGGAAAGCTGATGGAAATTGCTGACCAGAAAAGGATGCTATAGAGAAAGCAAAAGAATTGGAGGGCAGCTGAAATGTGACACTAAATAACAGTAATGAGTAAGGCAACCCCTAACACTGCTAAGCAAATCCTGTTCTACTTGAGAGGGAACAGTAAAATTCATGGGTATGCCTGCACAAAAAATATTCCCCTGTGGCTTGGTCACATGCAGTCAGGAGTAGAACTGAAGCTGTACATTTTCTATGGTAGGGAGAATAGTTTTTGACATGGAAGGTGTCTGGAATAAACATTAAGAACTAAAAGAGTTCATGGTCTCAGATGAAAAAGAGAGCAGACCCTTTCAGAGAGGCAGAACTGATGAAGCACATTGCTTTTTCAGAGTCATAAAATGTGGTAACTGGCCAGTTGGCTACTTCATCTATGGAGAAGGGGCCAAATTGCTGCTGCCTTCCTTTCAGTGAAGGTGAAAATCTGAGTCTGCTCCCCCTGCCCTTCTGCCGGATTTATTTACCATAGAGCCTGAAGGAAAGAGGTACTGGTTTACTCTGTCATGCATGGTGGTAAATCAGCAGGTTTACGAGCTATTGATTGATAGAGGGAATAATTGTGTGTTGTTTCCTTAAACTCTATGATCTTAAAAATAACCTAGATGTTATTGAAGGAGTTATTAGTGATTGAGCGAGTGGTTCTAGTCAACCAAGAAGTTTTTCTTTTATCATAAAACATGTAATAAATTTAATACCTTTTTTTGGCACAAATTAGTGACTGTAAGTAAGAGCACTGAAGATAGAAATCTGACTTACAGTGTACAAGTGGTTATAAAATTCCAGTTCTAAAACAACAGTCCTTGATCAAAGCAGCATAGTTGCAGGGCACACTGATTAGAAGCTGAAACATTAATTACAGCTAAGGATCAAGCATACCTCTTATCTACACTTAAATAAAAAGTAATAAAGAAGCAAAGATTTGTCTTAAGGCCAAAGTGTCCTGAATTACTACTGACAAAGCACAAAGGTTTAAAGCACAGAGACATTTCAGTACCTCATATGGCATTTCTGCTGCTCTAAACATGAGGAGCCCTGCTTATCTGGGAACGGTGCAAGAATAAAGGCCTACCTGAAGTGAGTAGCTGGCATAGGCAACCACATTGTAGATAGTGTACACTAGTGAGTATAACCTGGTGTAAGGAGGAGGAGGAGGTCTGGCTTTCCTGGTGAAGGTGGCTGCTCTGCAGCCAGGCAGCCTGGGAGGCACTGCTCCATCAACTGCTCTGATTGAGTGCTGACCCTTATACAACACCACGAGACATAAAAGCAGTCATATCACAAACTTCTATCTGCACTTAAGTAAAAGTTGGGTTTCAACTAGTAATCTCTGATCTGGTCACTACTAGTTAAAGACTTTCTTTCCATGAAAGACAGAAGAGATTAAAATGCCTCAGGCTGAGCAGCGGGGTAGAAGGGCAAGATCCAGGTCTGTGTCTTCTATGACAGAAAGATGGATGAGGAGTGGTGATTCAAGTAATCCAGCTTTAATACAGTCTGTCAGGAAACAATGGAATAAGATATGACACTGAAGGTAACACTTCTAAGAAGTGGTAAAACCACAACATGACTAGCCTGTGCAACTCATCAACACAGTTTACCACAGCCCATTACTGCAGGATTTGGAAGGATTAGATACGTGAAATGCTAGATATAATAGTTTCTCCGTTAGAATGAAAATAAACATATTGTATGAAGTTTCCAGACTTGCAGATGTCACAGGCCTTCAGCTGGGACAGCTCAAAAGAGGCAGGATTTTTCCAAAAACTGTTCCCTAGGTTGTCTTGCATTTTTATATGAAGCACCTTAGACTAGAATCTGTCAGAACTAATATACCACATCAGATGAAATGAACTAGTGCAATAAAAACATTTATATTTAACATAAACCCATCTCTGGCCATTGGTAATCAAGGCCTGATCCAAAAAAAGCCTTCTGAAGCCCCTAAAGGATAAGATTAATCCTTGAGATGGAGGAGCCTTTCACAAGACTATTTGTACAGATGTGTGTAAGTCCCATGCAAAAGATTAAAAAATACATAGAAGTTCAGCTCTAACATAAGTTAACTAATTCAGCCAAAGGCAATTGCAGTAACTGCAAGCTTTCTCATTTCCCTCTGTTCTACCCTCCTCCCAAGTCTGCAGTTATGCCATTGCCCTATATGTGAGACTCTCTACCATTCTTCACCTATTCCTTCTGCTTTTGTTAATGACCAAAATGGCCCTGGTGTTTCAGAAAAGATGCAAGTCAATAATCAACATTTCTTTGCTTTGTGGGGTTTAGTTTACAGTTGCAGGAAAAAAAGTGGGAGCTGTGTTCATGCAATCTCTCAAGAGTGAAAAGAGAAGAGAGAGGAAATCCTAGGATCAGGCCCACACCCCATTTTCAGGTTCTTCAACAAAAGGGAAAAAGTTTAAAAAAACAACCCCACACTATTTTTAAAAATCTGCATTAAGGTGGTGTGTCACTGGTCTGCTTTCGTGCATTTGAATGGTAGAAGTCAAACAGGCTGAAGTGATCTAAAAGTCACACTGTTAATCAGGTTTCATAGAGAAAACACTGATTGCACTCTTTAAAATATATTTCGGATAACTAATCATCACTTGGACTTGAGCTTACAAGACCTTTAAGCTGAGCCTTGTTGCTCTGTGCTAGTCACCCTGAGCTTTGCAACTGTGGATACAGCCTCGTGGAGCTCATTGCCAAGACAGAGGTATGAGGTTACTGTCGTCAGTATCTGCAGGCTTGTAGTACTTGTGTCAGCTTTTTGCCTACTGCCTTTCTCAAATCCTTCCTTGCAGGTTCAGGCAGGGACAAAGTCGTGAGCATGTTGGAGACGGTCACTGCTCCATGCATCATGCTTCTGTAACGCTGCCTGACGTGCCCCGAGTGAAAACTAGCCATTGACTGCGCCTGAAAGGCTTTTAGCTGCTGTGGTCTTCATTACATCTTACTAACAACTAGGAAAGGGCCCTGGCAGGGGCTGAGCATGCCTTTGGGAGGCTCCCACAATGAAAGCAGCAAAGCATTCAAACAACTGTTTCATTGTCTCTCTCAGTTAAGCAGACAATATTGCATTGTCACTGCTCTAAATACTGTAGCGTGCCAAAATGTGCCATTTTCCCTCTCAGCCCTCACTCACGTCTATAATAAATAAGGGCAAGTGTAAGCGGCTTTGCATTTTAAGTAACCTTTAGGCACTGCATGCTGGAGCAGAGAGCCCCCCCTGAGCCTGAAGAGAAGTTGGTTCAGTCATGTCTGATAGCAGCTAGGCTGGACAGGACACTGAAGAGCAGACCAAGCAGGCCAGGATACAGTCCCATTACCCCAGAATAATCTGCCACCAGTCTACAGCTCTGGGACTGAAAGGCAGAGGTTGACCCCTATGTGTCTTCAGCAGTCCGTCATAGATCTGTCTTCCATGAATGTGGAAGGGCAGACCAGTGTCCTTAGTCGCTGCAGCATCCTGTGGCAGCTATGAGTTTCACACCTTCCAGTTCAGCAGGTGGTGCAAGAGCAGCTGCTTATTTTATTGCAAACTTTTGGACAGCCAAGCCAGTGGCTGCTGTAAAAGGGCAGCTTGGAGGGAGACCGATTGCTGTGGTGAAAAGTGGTCCTTCCCAACAGCACCTATTGCCAATCCTGATTCTTGTCTTTCCTTGGCATCAGCAAAACCAACAAATTTGACATCCTCTCTTCATTTCCTGTCTCATTTCCAGATGTCTCTGTCATCTGTTTTCTTCATAGGAGAAGCAGCGTGGTCTTGGCCCTTCACTTGGAGGTCACAAAATTCACCTCTTGGCATTTGCTGCTGGCAGAGAGCAGCACAGGAGAGCAGGTTGATTCACCTTATTTCAGTTTTCCTTTAAGAGAACCAGATGTCCCTGTCACAGCAGAGCAATGCCTATGAAAAGGGTGAGAGAATAGCATTGCCATGTGTCACTGAGAGCCCTTGACCACCACCATTTAGAGCTGCCCTCTCATTATGCAAATTGTGGCAACAATAAGATGTTTTCAGTGTCATTTCAGTGATCAAATTATTTCAGTCTTATGTTTTTTGCTTGGTTTGGCCTACGTGTATTTTGCTTGCCACATTGGCTAATGGAAAATATGACTGTTCTGAAAAAACAAACTTACTATGAAGTTCAGCAAAGATGGGTAAACATAAGTGCAGCACCCAGTACAAAAATGCCACTTGGACTTATTGAGAGGTTTCTTGGGCTCATCTTAAACTGAAGCAGTAAAGTGTATATAAATGTACACTAAAGCATCTACTGGTTCTTAGCCACATGATAAAGCAGCTGTCCAGAACTGGGAACACCAGTAGACATTCCTGAGCTATCACCCTTTGGATTGTGGTACCACCAATGGTAAGTTGATTTGAGGAGAAAGAAGTCAAATGTGAGTTCCTGCTCTGCTGAAAGCTCTACTAGGCCATAAGATATTCAAACAACCTCTGATCAGGCAGGTGGTTGACCAGCTCTGCTCAACCAAAAAGTCCTCTTGAGTAAAGGACTTTATCAAACGGCTGTTGTAGGAAAGCTCTTGCTCTCTAGGTAAGAAATTCTGAAATAATTTTCATATGAAATACATTCAGTTCTACTTTCTGAGGACTCTAGTACTCTCTCTTTCCCAGACACATAGAGAATTTTTTGCTTTGCTCCTTTTTCCAGTCTAATTCCACATTCACGACAGTTTTGAAGAAAAGTGCACATCACATTTTTATTCAGAAGTTGAAAGAGAGGTGTCTGGGGAGGTAACGGATGGTTAGACGGAATGAACTCCAGCATGAACCTTATGCATATATCAGGGACTCCATAGCATTTCAGGAGAGGTGAGCAGAAGCCTGAAACCATGTTTTTTCTTTTTCTTCTCCCATTAGACTCCCAAAGGTTCCTGTTTGGAGTCGGTGAAGATTGCCATTGATACTGGTTACCGCCATATTGACGGTGCCTTTGTCTACTACAATGAGCATGAAGTGGGACAAGCCATCCGGGAGAAGATTGCTGAAGGAAGGATCAAGCGAGAAGACATTTTTTACTGTGGCAAGGTGAGAAGCTGCATTCAGATATTTACACTAAATCCAGGATTTCTGTGAATTGGCTTAAGAATGCCTGTAGTCAACATCGGGCATGCTTCCAGATCCAACATCCTTTATTTTTTTTCCTAGCATTACCATAATGCTGCAGAGCTTAATGAGCACTAGATTTGCTGCTAAGTGCAGGAATCACTGTTGTTCTCAGTTTAAAGCTTTGTTAGCAGTGGGAACCATGCAACATCCATTCTGCCTAGTATTGTAGGCACCAGCAAGTTTAAACCATTGCTACACTCAGCGGTGCTGCCTAAGCTGTTACTGTCCCACGTGTTACGCTGGCACACACATTTGTATACTCACTGAGCCTGATCTGGACAACGATCCTGCAAATGGGTTATTTTCTGTTAGAGCAATTCCCTGTACAGGTTTGCTGTTAGATTGCACAATGAAAGGGGTGGGAGCAAGCACGTGTATGCAAGTGTCTGTGTACAGGAGAACAGCAAGTGCTTACAGTGGTACTACTGCCAGAAAATTACTCATCAAGCTACACCCTTAGTTACTGTATCACCTGTCATTAAAAGGTTCTAGTATGATGAATCAACTCACTTGGAGAGAAGATGTCATCACAGTTCTGCTCTAGAGCAACGAGGCCAGAATAATGCATGAGCTAGTTAATGGTTTAAAGTCTTAGCTATAAGAGTTGATTCTCTCCTAGAATAATGAAATCCCTTGTCCGATAAAGTGTCTGACAAAAGCTGTTATAACTACGATGACTACATCCCAGGTATAAGAGAAAGAGCTCATTGCACATTACAGAATAAAGATCAGATGGCCCCAGAAAATTCATGGTGCCTGTCCAGTTTCTAATGGAGATTATGGCCTCAAATTCCCCTTCCTGCAGTGCTTCTTTGAACATATCAGCTTAATATTTTCCCTTTCTCCTTTCCCAAATAAGACGTAATCCACAAAAGTTACTCAACAGCCTTGGAAATAAATACCATGGTTCCTAGAGTGAAAGATCCCATGGGATAAAAGGCCCATTTTACTGCAAGCAATATAGTTAAGCTCTATGATCTGGGAAAGTAAGCTTCGTATTGGGTAGTTTGCAGACCAAGTGGATTTCAGCAGCTATAGACCAATTTCCGAGTACAGCAATTTCCAATTTGTAAAGTATGCAACCCTTTTCCAAGTTCCCTGCTTGATTCTACTGGTAACAACCTTGCCATCCTGAGAAAAGCTTCACATCCTCAGCTTTTCCACCTTTATCGGGGTAGTCTCTCAGTCTCTCATATGCCAAATATGTTGATTTGGATCAGTCAAAATATTTTGTTTCAACTGTTTTACAGTTTCATTACTGCAAATTACCAGTAATATTTCAAATCAAAACCACAAAGTTGTGCCAAAAGGTTAGAACCAGATGTCCTAACAATTTTGAGTCTTTTAACTTTCTCAACTGCTTCCCCTGCAGTTTATTTTCCCATATAAACCTTTAGGTTCTGTGAAAGCACGTTTTGTTAAAATTTCCAAACTTACTTTATTTATTAAGCCTTTCTATATTAGGTTGTCTGATCTAATCACTAGATGATTTTCCTAGTTGATAATCACTACTTAAACATTGAGCCATCTGTGAAACTACATTTGACTTCTTGATTGTAAGTTCATTTGTTCCTTAAACTGCAGATCCTGCAAGCCACAGGGCTGCAACTCATAGTACCACAAGAGCCAGTGCCTGTAGTTCCAGCCTGCCTTGTGACCGTGAGATGGGACACACGTGGATTTATCTTTCTGTCGTGTCCTGTTTGTGCTTGACAAAACTTCAGGTGCTCAGGGTAATAGTTCATTAAGACATCTCTGTAGTCTTTAAAGAATTCAGAGGCAGAAATTGAAAATATTCTGCAACCAATTCAATCCATCACAATCCAGGATTTTCACAGGTTTCACTGAACATTTTCACAGCAACTCTGAACTTCCCAGGAGGGGTGGGACTGGATGTCTCTTGCCTTATGAGCTTATGTATCTTTGGCTTTATGTACCTCACAAACTTATGTATCTTATGAACTACAGGCAAATATCAAGCTACCGCCATTAATTGGTAACTGACCGATATGAACTGTTGCATCTTCTGGGGGACATGGTGGATAGAGTACACCATTCTTGGAAGCAGTCTACACAACAAAATTTGGTTTTGTTTTCAGCCTTACTGACATCAGAAGTACTGGAAATTCCTAAAACCCTTCAGACTCAAGCCCTCATGCAAATCTTTCCTTAAACAAAGATGGTGTGGATTGAAGGCTGGTCTGTCAGCAGGTACTAACAAGAACAGCCCCACTGAGTGGCAGCATTACTGGAATAGTTACTTGGTGCAATCGAGCTGCATCTGCCAGTTGAAATCATCAGCACTTGCACTTGGCTCATGCTGCTGGCTGGCTGATCAGGCAGAGCAGCTCAGCATCCAGAAATTTTAGAGGTTTTATATCAACTGCCAACATCTCACTTGGCTTATATAGCAAGACCTTTTTGGTCTCCTCTTTCATCCCAGGATATTTCTTTCATTAAACTAGAAGTAACATTTCCAGGAAATGTGGTGTCCTGAAATGCCAAAGCCAGCTGGCAGCTTTGGCTGCTCAAATGTCTACATGGGTTCTACTTAGGTAGATAACACAATAACTTGAACAAATCATGAAAACAGTTATGAAACTCCTAAGTTTCCATGGCATCTATGTATTAACATAGTACAAACGTTTGCTATTTCTAAAGGCTGTTTGTTTAGAACCTCTGCAGTTTTTTAAAGGGAAATATATTCATTGGCAAGTACTGAACTCAATAGCATGGAGCTAGAAAGGGTGCACAGAAAAACTGCTTGTAAACTATCAACAGACTTCAGGTTACTAAATTTCTAAAACACAGTAACGAAACAAACTACACATGAAGGGTATACAGACTCATTTCCTTACCTATATTTAAGTCCAAAACAACATCTCATTTTACATGTAAAATGCTTAAAAACCATCCAGACCAAAGGCTTTCAGGAAATCCCATGGAACAGCTTAAAACTCTGAGAGCAGGCCCTTGGTCCCTTTACTATAGTACACCTCAGCCTGTGTAACCACCATCTAGTGATCATAAACTCTTTCACCTTGCAACATACAGCCTAGTATGAATTTCCAGGTGCCAAACCCTGTTTTGGTTTGTCAGTTTAGGGCAGTGTCAGATGTGCTGTCCTCAATAGAACTGAACTTCAAGACAACGTGTCCTTGCCTCTGCTGGCAGAACTGAGCGGAGAGTTATTCCCTGGGAAAACAATAATCTGGTTTAAAAAACCCAAACATCTAAAATATTTAAAAGTTACCCAGGCTATGTCCTTTGACACCTATAATCATTATTTTCTCCTGAAATGGCAACTCAAGTATTTTGTGTCTCAAGAATGAATTCATTCTATACCTTGGCATGCAGTGACTGCCAGCTTTGGTGGCAGAACTGGCTAGACAATGACCATACCAACAAACTGAAGGTTTTTTCAGCCAATAAAGGTGCCAAAAAACTCAACATGACACCACATGTCAGTTTTGTGCATTGAAAAAAGATGATAAAATAGCCCAGCTCACTGTGTGAAAACAAATGGCACTTTAAACCTTCTGTTGTGTGTTAATTCTGGGTTTTGTCAATTTTAACTGCAGCAATCAGTTTACAAAGAGCTCTTGGTTACTAATTACCATGCTATGGTTTCATTCTTCTAGAGATTTGCATCATCAGGGTTCAGTTAGAGATAGTACTGAAAGCTAATCAACTAAGCACACTCCATAGCAACCTCAGGGCATAATCCCACAAGGAAGCAGTTGTGATTAAAGAGGTTGAAAGGCTGTGCTTTAACTAGTCACACCTGAATTACAGTAACTGAAAAATAATACATCTTCAGTAAGGACTGGGGCGTAAATTAAAACTTCCCTAGGTCAGGCAGTCACTCAGGCTCTGCGACCACAGGAGAAAACCAAAAGATTCTCTTTGTGACGGGTGCTTGGCTGTTCAATAGCTAACTCACATGATCTGAGCTTCTGCCTTCAAGCATAAAACTGACCACAGATTTCTTGTGGGAACAAAGTTTTCCAGTGAAAGCATATGCTTGGAAAGCTCGGAAAACAAAAGGAATCTGCCTAAGTTCATTGAGCAAGAGTCTGCAATATACTCAACTCAGAAGAACCTTGTGATAAACAAATATGTAATGGCTTTACTGGGTCAGCACTGGGACAGGATAAGGCCCGTCACCTTTGTCTTGCAGTGATGTAGACCACAATGTCTTTGCACTGTGCATAACAAGCTCCGTCAGAAGGACAAGAGTGTGTGTGTGTGGTGGGGTGGTGTCAGCTGGTGGATGATCACTGTTCCTCCTGACACCCAAAAAAGAGCTTATTTTGCCTCCTCAGCTGTGGAATACCTGCCACCCCCCAGAACTTGTGCGTCCTACGCTGGAGAAAACCCTGAAGATCCTGCAGCTGGACTACGTTGACCTCTACATTATTGAGTTGCCAATGGCTTTCAAGGTAAAAAGAAAAATTGCCCAAAAAAAGTGCGTGACTGTCTTGAACCAAGGTCTTTATCAGCATCTTCCTTGCAGCTTCCAGTCCATGTTGAAAATAACACTTTGACCAGATGTTTGATATATACTGCATGCATACATTTCTGTGCATTACCCACACAAAGAGAGGCTTATAGGTGGTGTGAGAACAGTTACTGACAGCTGTAACATGGTGTGTCTCTGGAAGGACAGGTCTCCTAACTGGGGTTGAACACTTCCTAAGCTGAAGAATTACTGTAGCTGGAGCAGCACATGTCTTATTCCTCTCTGAGCCATGACGAGGGAGTCACTGGAGGAAAGTGGTTATACAAAGCAGCAAAGAGCTAGGGGCAAAGTTTGGAGGGGGAGAGGGAAAGGAAGAAAAGCCACCAAGCTGATTTCCTTACTCTGTCCCCAAAACCAAATAGCCTCAGTAGTATTAAAGCCACTGGGCAAATAGTTGGGTATGATCTTAATCTCCTTAACTTCAGTGCTCCTCTCAGACAGCCTCAGTAGATCACAGTGGGTTGTCCATCCCTCACTCTCAAATGTCTAAAAACCTTAAAGCCTGATATTCCTTCATACTGCTGGCTCTGCGCAACTTGTAGCCAAAACCTTTGAATACAAGATGCTCACGTTGGAGTTGCATGCCTCCCTTGCAACAAGCTCTTTCAAGTCCCTAGATTTTCTGTTTTCACAGCCAATTGTACCTTGCTTTACAATTTTCCTCTGCAAGTACATGATGTAAAGGTAAATTAAATAATAGACTAGAAGAATGAGATTCAAAATGTATTTAAGTGGTTCTGAACCAATTAAATCCTTTTTCTTAGAGAATAGGGTCAGGCAATTGGCCAGTTAATTGTTTCTGCGGGATGTTTAAGCTCTAAAATGGCCTCTTTCTGCAAGGAAGGTAGTTCTCTGATTATTAAAATTATATTTTACTATGGACTCCAAACTGTCAGAAGCATCAGATAGGAAGCAATTTACCAATGAAGCAATCACCTTAGACCTGCAGTTCCTTTTTCCCCAAGGAAGCCATATCCCATTAAGACCTGTATAGGAGTAACTGGACTCAGATATTAAAACTTTATTTATACGGTCCCACGTATGGAATCCTTTTGGGTACATTTTTAAAAATTTCCCACCACTTGCAATTTCCTGTTTCCCTTTGCTTGTGTTTGTATTCTCTAGTAGTTCATTCTCCCACATAGTGAAGGTCATTGTCTCACAATATAAAGATATAGACAGCTGGCTTTAAAGTAATGTACATCTGACTCCCTGAGGCCTGTATCAACAATCTGAGTTGTTAAAGGAGTAGCAGTGCTGGAGATTCATTCATGTCCCCCTTGAGAGGAAAGAAAAAAAGAAGTCACTTTCTGCCTGAAAAATATACATTTTTCTGTGCCAAATACAAAAAGAAAAAAACCCCACCCTTTTACAATAGTAACATGTTTCCTTTCTTTGCTCCCTCTCTCACAAATAAACCCATCCTGCATGCGATGCTTGCCTTTGGTGAGGAGTATGCAGGTGTAATGCTAACAAATTCCTACTCTGCCCTAGTCCACAAACATTGGTGTTTTCCTGTCTCCCCAAAAGCCCTCTAGCAAAACTAGCATCTGCTTGGAAATCAGTGAAGAACTTGAGACAAAGCTTATGGTCCCACTCCGAAACCAGTAGGAAACGTGCCCCTGCAGATGCCAGCGATGCAAGCTCTCATAGGGGCTTTTAGGTAGAGTAAGAGGAATCTGGTTGTGGAGAGCACCACTCAGAGGAGGAAACCCCCACCACACCAGCACTTCTGGGTGTATCAAGAACGACTGACATGTGAGGTGACATCATTCACTGACCTACCAACATTAGCCCCCACCTCCCTGTATTTTTGCCTCACACAGATTCCCCATTCAGGCCTTATGTCCCTCCTCCCTTTAGCCCAGCGGCAGTGCTCAGCCCCTTTGCCCTAGCAAGGCTGATGACCAGCAGGAACAGGTCTCCTCCACCACATGCCCTCTGCCTGGGTAGCTCATACCCACTGGCAGGTTTTCTAGGATGGCTGATCCATCAGTAAGCAGCTACCTGTGCACTAAACGATCTCTAAATTCCTCCCAACTAAATTATTCTGTGATCTAGCAGGAAAGTAGGTATTTTAGCCTTACACTGGAAAAGTCTTATCCAAGTATCTTCTTGTCATTTTAAGAGAATAAATCAAAACAGACCAATACTCTCACTATTTGACTTCTTACTGCCTTCTGTTTATACAATGGGCATTCACAAGTTGTTAAAATTGCTCCCTTGAGAAAGCCCACTTGTCAAAGACCATTTTGTGAAAGCAATGGGATGTGCAGACCTGTCTTCCTGCA
The DNA here is from genome assembly GCF_031877795.1 of Strix aluco. Taxonomy (NCBI): domain Eukaryota; kingdom Metazoa; phylum Chordata; class Aves; order Strigiformes; family Strigidae; genus Strix; species Strix aluco. The sequence continues at coordinate 12,626,297 of NC_133935.1, forward strand.
TCTGTGTTGGTGAGGAAATTATTATAATGGGAGCAGGGCTTTTCCTCTCAGTGGTTACCAACTGCTGTGTTTTAAATATGCTTTTGGAGCTTCCAGACTTTGAACATGACGTGATACAATGTGATCCCTGCATGATGGCAGTGACTGCACAGTGTTGTCTCACTTATTTCAGTGCTCATACGGCAGCATGGTAGAAAGCCACCTTATATTCTGTCTAAGGTGCATGGCTATCTCCAAGAGAACTCCAAGAGAAGACAACAGCATTTGTGGGAATGACTGGTGCAGTGCAGTCCATGAGAACCCAAAGCCGAGAAGTGTGACCAACTTCTGAAAGACCTTTACAAAGACCCAGTAACCACCATCCTGTCACCATCAAACCCCTGCCTTTCCCCCAGCACTTTATCCCTCTTTATCCATCTGCAGACAGTTCTCCCATGCAGGAACTCCCTTGCATAAAAAGGTAGCTTGACAGAGAAAGTATTGCCTAAAGACTATTGAGCAGAGACAACTGTACTTTAACACCTTGTGCAGTTCCCTGGAGGCAGGGGGCACAAGGATTGATCCTTGTGAAAATCCACAATACCTGACACCATTTATCTCAGTCAAGATAAGTTTATCTTCAAACGCCATTCATCTTGACTTTGCTTTTCAGAACACAAGTGATAGAAATGGAGGAAAATGGGGGGGCGATGATAAATTAGCTAATGTAATTGCTGACTATTGACTACTATAAAAAAAAGCAATGTTGAACAGAAGTTAATGAATTAGAAATGGAACAGAGTAAAAAGGTCTTGAATTCAGACTCATCCCCTGAATTCAAAGAATTCCAGCTGCTATGCATTGAGCTTGCAGTCCTTGGAGAGCTTTCTGGGATATCATGGGTATGAATGGTTTGTTCCAAAATACCATGGGGTGATTTTGTAAATAAGGCTTCTCCACCTCAAATTATGATGGCAAACACTTTGCCTTCTAATAGAAAAATGTACCCAACAGCCATCTACCTCCTTCTAGTCAAGATTATTTTTTTTAGCAAGACACAACAACAAAGGCAACAAGTCATCTTTGTGGAATTCATTGAAGAAAACCAGCACATTTGGAGGAGACAGGCTTATGCCTCTAACTTAGACCTTGGCCTCTGAAATCTGAGACTGTGTTTTTACTTTTCCCATGAAATGCCTTGAATTTGAACTTCTTGAGTGAGTTGGGAGGCGCCAGTTACTGATCATATTAGTCACAGCTGCTTGTTCCCAAGGAGTTACCATGTCAACATCTTGTACCCAGGCCTTTGAAATGTAGCAGTTTGCAGTCAGATCAAATGTCAAACATCACCGAAGGGTTTTTATGAAAAAAACTGAAATTACAATCAGACAAAAGGGAGGCAGGTGTCAATGCATTGCCTGCAACAGCAGTGAAATGACCAACAAATAAGAGAAAGCTGTGCTTATGAGATATCAGCTCATAACTTATCTCTGAAGTCTTGTTTATGGGGTATAGAGGCAGGAAGAAAGAGTTCCTAGTGCCCAGAGAAAGGTGGATAAGGCACTTAAGAGGTTCATGGCCTGTACTATAGCTATGCACGTAGCCCTTTACTACTAGTAAGTATCTCTTGGAAATGGTTCCTCCAAAAGCTGGGACCTGGACTGAGCTGGTACTCTTCCCAGGTGCCTAGGACACATGCAGGATCAGGGGAAGGGCTGGGAAGAAAGGAGGGAAGAAATAGAAGAGAATACAGGTTGGTACCCTAACCCAGCCCTTTGGAAGGACACCAGTCCTTTGGATGCCATAACGTAAAAGTCAACTCCTGAGTGTCCACTCGTGCAGTTCAGAAGTGTGTCCAAGGATGATCTAGCAGTGGAGGGTGTGGTAAGCCCAGAATGAATGACCTGTTGAACTTAGGGTGTTTCAGAAAGCTTTTGAATTTTTGTTTGCTAGTAGAAACAGAGTCTGTAGAAATCTTTGCTCTGAGGAGTGAAAATTTTTCTTTAAAGCACAGAAGCGTGGTTTTACTTTTCAGCCTGGAGAAGCAATCTACCCAAAAGATGAAAATGGAAAAATTATCTACCATGAGACAGACTTATGTGCCACTTGGGAGGTAAGCAAACACAACATCCATTCATATATGCTTTAAAAACACAGATCTTCATTCTGTTTTACTTGTGGCCTTCATAAACAAAGCTGAGGCATATTGACAGGGCAAATGGATCGAATTCTACTAGCTCCATGGATAAATTCTACTTGTCCCTAAGGATGTAGCATCTTGCCATCCCTTAATTATTTTTAGAACAAAATAAAACATTGTTGAAATATCTGACATCTACGTTCCTTCTTTCAGAGAGTGCACTCAACATTTGCTAGTTGAGGTATCTGTAGGTTTTTACTAATCTCTCCTCTTTATCAGATCTTTACAGCAGGAGAAAGTTGGAGCGCCAAGAAGTGACTGGATCCTCCTCAAAAAAAGGAGGCTTTTCGCCTTCAAGAAAAAACAGAATTTGCCCTAAAGCTCACCATAAAAAAAAAAAAAAAAAACCCAAACCACAAAAAAACCACAAACACAAAAAAGCAACAACAAAAAAAACCCAAAACAAAACCCTTGCCATCAGAACAAGTCCACTCACTTTTACATTTAATTATCAGATGAGAATGCATCTGATAAGAAAACTTGAAGGGAAGCAGTATTTGCCTGAAAGATTGCATCCTAATTTTGTTTGTGATGCTCTCTAGTCCTATAGCCAGATGTCTCCTTAAGCCTACAGCCATCTGACTTCAGGATGTGTCAGGTGAGGCAGAAAGTAAGATTAGCAATCTCCTCACGTTCCTGCCTTTTGAAGCCTTGGACCCTCTAATTCATGGCCAAAGCTGGTCAGTTCTCCTTCTGCATCAGGTCTGCTGCACAAGCATCACTAATTCAGCCCAGTTCACACCGAGAGAGAACATGGGCTGCTACACGCTCCACTTCAGCTTTCATCATCCAGATCTGGATAGTCATGTCCCAGTTTAGCTTTACTCAAGATGCAGCAGATAAACGTGGAGAATGGGTGAAATTCTGAGTGAAAGTTCAGAGTGGAAGACAGCCCAGGGCAGGCTTGGGCTTTCCCCTGGCAGCTGAGCCATCCAGGCTGGGTTTCAGGGGGAACACAGACTTCCACATTAGCTGTTTATGTTACCCTTGTCTTTGGCTGATGCAGTTCATTCCTCTCTTTCACAGGCTAGTTGCTCAAATGTTGAAAGCAACAGCTGTCCGAACACTGTTATGTTTTTATCATCAAGCTGGTGCTTAATTGTAAAGGATATATTGTAGCAGGTCACTCTCTTCAGCTAATAAGCCAAGAGAAAAATAGGTGGTGGTGAGTGCCTGCAAATAATAGCATCAATCTAAATAAAACTGGTTAAACTCAATCCAGATAATTTCACTCTCTCAGTATGGTGTTAGCAGGCAAAAATGGCTCCAGATGACTATATTTGCTGACTTGTCACAGTGATACAAAGCATATGAGGCCAACTAGAGGGTCATCAAATACATGGTGCCTCTTACCTCCCTGCTTTCAGCTCCTGTGAGACAGAAGGGAATAACAAAACCATCAGGAGGGGTATCCAGCTCCACTGTGGGGTCTGCTTTGCCTCAGACAGTCACTGAATCATTTGTGTGCGGAGTTTCTGGGAGCAAAGGGGAAGACCATAGGAAAGGCCTCTCTTTCCCCTTAACAACTCAGCAGATGAAGCTAATGAAGACCAGGGCATGTATTCATATCCAGTATTCATAAGGCTTTCTCAGCTATTAGGATTTGTCTGAAGTGCAGAATATCTACAATTACTGTCTCCCCCCTTTTTATCTGCTTTATACCGTACTGAAGTTTTGTGATGTACCATACTGTGCTGATATGCCTTGCCAGATATTTAGGGGATTTCACTGGATAGAGACTTGTACAATCAAAAGGAATTAATTGACTTATCTGGAAAGCAATCTGTTTTGTTCCCTCTCCCTTCTCCAGCTTTGAGGCGGTGCTAAAGCAGCATAAAGTAAGCAAAACTCTTTGAAAGCAGATGTCTGGCACTTAAGTATCTATATCTCAGATTAATCTTTCTGCTCTCCAGACAAATTTTACCCTCACAGGAGGTATAAAACATTAGGGTTTGGTCTGGAAAGCGGGTCTACACAGGAACGTAGTTTAGACTAGCGGGATGGCACCAGCTCTCATGCTAATACAGCTGTTAGTTCTGCTGCAGCAAAGGTTTTTCTGCAGTCTCAATAATGGACTGTCTTCCACCTATCTCTGAAACATATGCTCCAAGGAATCAAGCCAACACATGGGACTCCACTGGTCTTTGTTTTCTTTGCAGGCTATGGAAGCATGTAAAGATGCAGGCTTGGCAAAGTCTATTGGAGTATCCAATTTCAACCGCAGGCAGCTGGAGATGATTCTGAACAAGCCAGGACTTAAGTACAAACCCGTCAGTAACCAGGTATGACTGCAAGCTGAGGGCAGTGCCTGCCATGGTGTCCCTACCCTGTAGGGAACGCAGAGGCAACATGTGGCCTAAGCCACCGCGTGCAGGAAGGTGACGTACGCTTTGCCATAGATGCTGCCCTCCATACTGTCACACTTCCATATCTAGCTTGAAAATATTACTCATCCTATCTAGGCTAAAGATAAATATTTGAAGGTGCTAGAACGATCACTCTTCTTAGTTCCTGCTCCAGGACTATAAAACTGGTGCCTCTGTGCCAAAGCTCTGTAACAAGGTTGAATGCTGAGTCAATGCAGATCTTAAATCTCTGCCATGTACCTTACTTCAAGTCCAAAAAATTCTGAAGAGAAATCATTCAGACCTAACTAGTCCTCAATTAAGTCATTTCTACCTCAGCTGACACCAAACCAAAACAACCCTACATATTGGGGATCCTGAATCACTCTAAGCTTCCCAAGACTGAAAGCCATTAGAAGGAACTCCTAAATTGCCTGTACTTGCTCTTTTGTGCCTTTCCTATAAGATGTCAGTAAGAGTTAGAGAAAAATCTAAATTAAAGAGGAGACTCCATTAAGTGACCTCCTTGAGCTGAACAAGCCAATGATGATGACAGGCATGTCTGAGTTAAATTACAGTACTGAGGCTCAGAGAAGTTTGTAAGTGGCAATGACCCATCTGAATGCCCAATACCTTTGACTCTGGCATTTGGCAGATCACTGCATTTCCTAGAAATCACTGGGAAGCTCTTCTGACTCATCTGGCACAAACTAATATCCACATTAGCAGTATCAGAGAAGAGGCCAGAGACCAACTGGGACCAACTTCCCACCCTCAGCACATGGCCTGGAGAGCTGGGATTGACCTGGGGCAGAGCAGGGAGGCTGGCCATAGCCTTCATTTCTGTCTTCGGCCTGCAGGGAAAGGCAGCCTGCGAGAGGAGGAAATTCCAGCACCCTTCACTCTATTAACATGCCCAGTGGGTGCAAAATGCAATTGCCATTTCTGGCATGCCCCTAAGACTGCACTGAGCATTGCTGCTGCTTCCTGGGGTTGAGGAAAACCAGACAAAAGATTAAACCCAGCTTAGGGTAGCTAGCCAGCAAGCATAGATGTGCCAGCTAGCTTCAGACTACCTGCAAACAGTGGTTGTTCTGTCACCTTGTAGACATCCCTTTCCCAGAGACTGAGAACCCAGCCAGAAAATCCCTGCCTGTAAGGGAACAGTATTTGCAATGTGGGAGGGCAGAGCTTGTAACAAGGTCATTCCCATTATGGAGATGTCTCACCTTTTACATATCCCCCCCTCACCTTTCTATCTGGGACAGCTTATACCAACACTTCCCCTAAAAATAATATCACATTAGTCATCCTGAATGCAAGAGGCAGAGAAACAAAGGTCTGACCCACGTAAGATGGGTTACCTTCTCAGCCAACTTCTCTAGTGAGCTTCCCTCACCTTCATTCCTGCCACTTATTGCCATCTCTCCACTGGGGGCCAATAAACATTCCCTGCTACCAAATTATAATCACAGATGTTGGTCTGCTATCCACCAAAAAAAAAAATATCATCACCCAACAATTAGAACAGTAACCACAGATTGAATTTCCCTATTCCTTAACTTACATGTATCCTTTCCTGAAAACATCACCTGGTCTGTAGCCGTCACAAATATTGGGACACCATCTGCTTCTGTATCTGGTCCTGTTGATTAATCATTCTTTCTACATTATTTTTGTAGGTCGAATGCCATCCCTATTTCACCCAACCTAAACTCTTAGAATTTTGCAGACAACACGACATTGTTATTGTTGGGTACAGCCCACTGGGAACTTCAAGGGACGAAACCTGGTAAGTCCCTGTGTTACTTTCTAATAGAAGGACAATATCTAGGAAAAGAATAATAGTTCTCCACTGCTGGGTCTCTGTGCAAAATACATTTTTCAAAGTAGTTTTGAACTTCAGTGTCTAAATATTACTGTTGTGAATGTAAACTTGCAACACTCATGCTGCATGCTGTCATCCAAAAATGCCAGGTGTCCGTATAGGAGGTCACATTAGGTCTCCTCTAACAGAAAGTGAGTGTCTGTAACTGGGAATGTTGAAGCTTAGGTGAGGAAGTGGAAACTAAGTCAATGTTAGGACATGGCATAGCAAGTTGCCTTTGACAGCCTGCCAACATAAATGGCAAAGATTTTCCCCCATCTTTCACAGTAATTGTTTAAAAGGTGCAGTATTCTGTCCACAGACAAGTAGATGCCCCTATGTTTTGACATTAAAGATAAGGAGGAATTTTTTTGTTTCTTTTTTTGCCAATTTTCTTCCAGGGTAAATGTGTCCTCCCCTCCTTTACTGAAGGATCCTGTGCTGAATGCCATTGGCAAAAAGTACAACAAGACAGCTGCACAGGTTGCTTTGCGTTTCAGCATCCAGCGAGGGGTGGTGGTCATCCCAAAAAGCTTCAATCCACAACGCATCAGAGAGAATTTCCAGGTAAATTCGTACTCCAGTGGTGCATGGATGAATTCACTTACATGGGCTTAGCCCTTTATAGAAGGCAATTCTCCCATTTCTTTCTGTAGACATAAGGCTTGACCAGTGTCAACTTTGCCACATTTAATGCTTTTTGTCTCCATCACTTAACGGTACCATGATATGACAATAATAGAGCAAAGTAGAAAGGAAATTTTGGTCTCGCTTAACCCTGTGGAGTAGCTAAAGTTCCAGATGGTGGTGTATCCCAGAGCAGCAGTTGCTACAGTGAGCAGTACAAGCAAGATGAAGTAATTCAGTAGGGCAGTAGCCCAAGGTTGCTGGATGTAGGTTATTCAGGAACAACTGCCTCTTCAGGTATAGGGCAGCTTTGTTAAGGAAGGGTTTCTGCATACAGGTGTGCCAGAAAGGCTTATAACCACACCACCAGAAAGCATCTGGCTTGACCACAACACCCAAATAAGATGAAGAATTTGTTCCTGTGTCCCTTGCAGCACTCAGTAACCACACTGCTCCCTGCTTTCCCTGCCAATGTATTGCTTTCAAAGCTGGTGGCCCAGTACTTGCCAGACTACCTTTCTCTTCTCTCAAAAGAGTGTAAACAAATGTGACCATACTTATTCATGTCCTCAAGACTTTCCTATAAATGTAAGCAAGTATGAATTTGTGGGGGAGACAGTGGGGAGGAGGGGGGATTTTACTTCTGGAATCTGGAACATACGAATGTTGATTATGACAAGAAATGCTAACTTACGCCTAACATCTCCTTCCATTAGATCTTTGACTTCTCCCTCACTGAGAAAGAGATGAAAGAGATTGAAGCCCTGAACAAAAACGTTCGTTATGTGGAACTGTTAATGTAAGTCCAGGAGGAATCCTAGATCCTCACAAAACATTCCTGTCTTTTCAGAGGATTTAAAAAAAAAAATCACTTCCTTTTAATATCATTTTTTTTTAAAAACAACCTTATTTTAAGGTAAGGCTTAAATATGGGAGGTCTTTAATGCCTGAATATGCTTCTAGACCCATTGCAAATATAAGTGTGCAATACTTGTTTGCAGCTCAGATGTCAAAAGCCCACCTAGTAGAAAGTGACTGTATCTGGCTATTCCATCTCTGCTCCATCTCCTTAAATGCTTTCTGCTGTATGTTGTAATGGGGTTGTTTAGTCTGGGGAAGAGGAGGCTGAGGGGAGACCTCATCGCCCTCTACAGCTACCTGAAAGGAGGTTGCAGAAAGCTGGGGATGAGTCTCTTTAACCAAGTAATAAGGGGTAGAACAAGAGGGAATGGCCTCAAGTTGCGCCAGGGAAGGTTTAGACTAGATATTAGGAAGCATTTCTTTACAGAACAGATTGTTAGGTGTTGGAATGGGCTGCCCAGGGAGGTGGTGGAGTCCCCATCCCTGGAGGTGTTTAAGAGTAGGGTCAACATAGCACTGAAGGATATGGTGTAGTTGTGAACTGTCAGTGCTAGGTTAATGGTTGGACTAGATGATCTTCAAGGTCCTTTCCAACCTAGATGATTCTGTGATTCTGTGACAGTCTCAGCCACTGACAAGGTGTAGCATTGCTCCTGCCTAGCAGTGTGGATATCAGAGGTGAAACTCAAATAGTAGCACTTTCTTGTCTTTCCCCTCCTTCTCACCCTCACTTCCAGTGCTCAGCAAGCCATGTTGCTGCTCAAGTACAATGGCTTATGGATTGTAAACCTAGTGTTTCCAGAGGCAACTTGTCCTAAATTGCCATTTGGAAGCCTAAGAATTAAGAACACTGCTACATGAAACCACAGGGCTAATTTAGGGAGAGCTCTGCTCCTTCTTGCTTAATACTTTGGTCAGAACATCAAAATTTGCCTACCCAACTTTCTCATAAAAGATGACACCTCTTAGTGACCACAAGTGGTCAGAAACCTTGTTTTGGCCTTTCCTCCTACGCTGTCTTCATCAGTTTCCCTCTTCTGCTTCCATCTTGAGTTGTACCTTCTTATATGGAAAGCAGAAAACCATGCAGCTTGTTTGACTGCTAGACCACTTCATAATTATCTCTTCTGAGAACTAACAAGGCTTGGTCTCTTGCTGCTTGTGATCTAAAGCTTTCCACCCAATGTAGCTTTGCTTCACCTGAAGGCTGCACTACCCCAGAAGGCTCAGACTGACCCAGTATCTCCTCTTCCAGAGAATGAGGCCATTTGTTTTTCTTTCAGCTCAAGAGCATCTACAGCTTATGGCCAAACTTTAGCTTTCCCCATTTCAGGGCACTCAATGTGTAGCCAAATGCTAGAGGTTAATTTCCATGCATTTCTCTTGTTAGCTTGGATTATATGTGTCTTGCCAAACTGTAGTGTGCTCAAGCACTAAAAATAATGAGAAGCTGGATAGCAGCATTAATAGCACTCCAAAACTTTGACCATTGCTCAAAAGGTGGGAGGAATGTTGCAAAGGAACAAATAAACCACTTACTGTGCTGCATAAATATGCTAGGAAATATGAACTAAGTTAAAAGCATCATAATGAAGTTCATCTTTCACATTTAAGCTCAGCCAGGTGCTCTGAAGCTTCAGTTTCTTAAAACTTAAAATAGGCTTCCATCAGTCAGTAGCACTTAGTTTCAGAAGGCTTCTCACAAGTGGCCTAGCAGATTCTTATGTGTGTTTTGGTATTTGAAATTGGGTTTTCATAGCTAAGTTCAGCAATAATATCATTTAAACTTTTAGTGAGCGTATACACAAAACGTAACCTTGGTGCAAATGCAAGAGCCTTTTCCAGAAGCAAAGTTAAAGGATGCAAATGCCCACAGGAGAACTTTTAAGCCACCAATCCAAAACCTAATAAACTAAATGCTTTGCTTTATTATACTAAATTTGGTTACAGGAGGCCACTGAGAACAAGGAAAACATGATGCATAGGATGGACATTGCCAGGTCTGTTTTTCACAGGAGTGCCACGTTTGGGGAAAATGCTTAAATACAGTCTGACCTCAGCTGTGAAAAATGCCTTCTCAGAAAAGTGATGTTGCCATGTAAGGAGCAGCTAAACATGTATCTTCCTACTATGTGTTCTTACACTGAAGTGTCTGGAATTGACACTGCAAAGATAAGCTACCAGCATAGAGATTTCTTAATTCATCCAGCAATATGTATCTGAAAAAGTCAAACCATCATACAGAAAGACTTTGGTTAGTCAACTTTGTGCAAAACCTTCAACTGCTGTGATGCAAATGCCAGCAGGAATGGAAAAAGCCAGGTTTCCTCTGGCTCTTCCAGTTATCAGCTACCACGAGTACTGTGTGCAAGTCTGTTGTTTTAATGGTGTGAGTAAGCCCATAGGAACAGGATATTACAATTAGTGGAATGAGTTAGCAAGTTAAGCATCTGAGCAGAAAATGGACGTTTTGTAAAAATACAAGTACTTCAGGAAATGTCAGTCTGAAATGGTTTCTTCTCACCTTGGAGAAATCTCTAAGTATTGTGTTGGGCAAGTTTACATTAATCTTTCTGCTTGATTTACCTTGTGCTCTCAGTCTCTGCTATGGATATTCTTCCTTACCAGTTATTCCAACCTGCATTGACTCCTCTGAGTGAATCATTTTCACTCAAAAGACTCAGACCTTTGAACATGTGAGATCTGATTAGCAAACTTCATAGATGGAAAGTAGAGATTATGACACTGGCAACTCAGACATAGTCAAATTATACTGAAACCAAACAAGCCAAAGTGTTGTGGCTTGTTTTTTTTTTTGAACCAACTCAATCTGTTAATGTTTAAACACTTCAGCTTGGCTGAATATTGGAGTGAAATGTTTTGACACAACCAATTCAAAATGTTTGATGCCTTCCAGTTAGTTAACTTCAATATTGTGAAATATATCCTTCCCAAACTGGAACGATTCACAGCTGGGATAAATGCCAGTATTTGTTGTGCTCTGCTGTAAGGCAATATATCCAGCTGCCATGGTGCACCTGAGAATGCTCATCAGAAATTTTTGTCTTTGCTAATGGAAAGTGTTTGTCAAGCCAGGGCTTGTGGTTTAGCATCATCTTCTCAAACAAATAAACAAGAAAACCCACAACAAAACTCAACTACCTCTCTCTCAAACCTGCCAATGATGAGCAAACACAGTGTTATTTTTCCACCTGCAGTTGACCCTGGGAATTTTCTTCTTGCCTTTTGTAAGAATCCTGGATTGTGCATCTTCCCTGAGCATGCAGTTTTTTAAAATGAAGCCTGAGGCACCTCTACCTTTGGTAGTATGCAGTCATGAACATCCCTTTCTCCACTGAACTGGGTTGCCCCAAAGCTTCTTTGTAAATTCTCTGCCACTTGTGCTATTAACCTGGCAGAGCATCTATGTCTAGGCTGAGCTAGAGGACAGACAGACCCAGTCTAGATAGGGCAGCCACTTGGACAAAGCACCATACCAGACCCAGACCTGTTCATGCCAGCTCTAAATGCATAAGCCAAAGTAGTAGTCTGGTGTCTCCACCTCTTCTTCAGATATATCCCTTATTTTTGAGGGTCTTTCTAGACACCTGAACAAAGAAGTCTTCCCCTTCCACAACACACATATAGTGGAGCCATCCCCCTTCCCTACAACACTTCTACTAACCTGAGTTAAATCCACTGACTTAAATAGCGAGAATATCTGACATCCAAACTCTTGTTGGTTTTTGTTTCCCATCTGTCCTTAAGGTCTGTAGGCCTGAAAAATTGTCCTTCACTGTCCTCTCCTTAAATGTACAGGCTTGTTTCCAACTCTGCAGGGAAGATTATTCCGAGCAGACAGCTTCTGAATAAGCAGAAGACCCTTCCATGAAGGCCACCTGTATATTACAAGGAAGAGGTTTGCTAGGCACGGGACAACTGCATCAGTGATGTGATATCCTGCTTGACCCAAGAAGCTCACTTGTTCAATCTGACCTATCCACAGGTGGCGTGACCATCCAGAGTATCCCTTCAACGATGAATACTGAAAACAAGGTGTGTCCGGGCAGGTTCCTAACTTGGTGCTGTTAGGCTTTGCTGAAAGAGACCCAACGTTTGGTGCTTTGACTTCACGGGAGACTGTTCAAATCAGCATTAAAAACATTACATTTACTTCCTCTGGTCTTGTCAATCTCTTATTGCTACTGAAGAGCAAATCTATTTAACCTAATGAATCTCTGGTTTTGGCTTAGGAGGCTTTAACTCTGAGAAATGAAGCTTCACAACTGACAGATTTCTCTTGAAAACAGGCTCACTAGTTCAAGCCAAATCATTGTCACTCAATGGCACATTCTTCACTGAATTTGAAACAAGAAGTTCTGCTTGTTAGATGTGAAGCGGTATCTTGTTTCACAGCTCAAGTGAGAGAAAGTTAGGAGTGGGGAGCTAATTGGATTGGAGATATATATATATGCACATATGTATATTGATATATAGATTCACTGCTTCATGCAGTGAAGCCTGTTTCACTCTGACCAGAGTATTCTTCAGCTGCATACATTAGCTGCATTCCGTAGGTACACCCCAGCTAGCTTCACATGCAACTAGTTCAAGCCCTAAAGCATTATAAGCATGTTCATATCCCTCCCTGCCCAACCCCCAGCTCAGGATTGCATCTGTATTTTAGCTGCTATACAAGGATGGTATTGCATAGCATTGCTTATGCAGTCTGGAGCCATCCTGGAGGTAGCACTAGTGAGAACTTAAGAGTTAAAAAATCCCTTAGATTAAAAATCCTTTAAACTTCTTTCCTGCTCCACAAACTGATACTGACCCAAGAAGATTTCTGTTCATTTCAAAATTCTTACAGTCTTTTGTATAAACTCCTGACCAAGACAATACTGAATTAGGAAGCTAAGTTTTAAAGGAAGAGAAAGTTATATTTTGTTAAATAACACTTTCTACTGTACTTTGAGACTAGAGAACACTGGCAGGTTCAAGAAAGAGTAGGAATCAGGCAGAAGGAGCTGGGCATTTTCTTCAACCTGTCCTCAGGTCTCTGAAACATGGAGGCAGAAGCACAGACACAAGAGTAAGGAAGACTACCTCCTTCAGTGTGAATTTCTTATTCAGACCACCTGTTTGCTCAACAAGTTTTGCAGCCTATAGGTGCATCAGCCTATACCCACATCTGCAGAAGGCTACTTTCCCTCCCTCCTGTGCCCAAGCACTCCCGCCACAGAGAGGGTACACTAGAGAGGTACTGGAGAAGAAACTAAACCATACACAGGGAGTACTTCATGTACTAAACTGTGCATACTGCCATTGAAAAATGGTTCATACATAATCTTCAGTTCATAGCATTTGCTTTTATTTATTACCATTGCTATTTATTACCCCTAGAGTGACTGGAACAGGAAAATGCCAGAGTCTACGGTTCATGGAGAGACTTCTGTTGGGTCAGGGTGTGCTCCTCAGAGCTGAGGCAAAGAGGTACAGCGGTAACCATTTCACAGGAGGAACAGGCAAGGCTCCCAAATGGGTCTAGTGCCAACGCATCCCTGGATGAGCTCAGTGGGCACCATGAGAGAAGTCAGGCCCCTTCGCCAGGGGTGGCCTTCACATAGAATTTATAAATCCATTTATAAATGTATGTCAACAAAGGAGCATTCTTCTTGCTGGAGGCTACCCAAGGGCAATTGCCATTTTATTCCATTGCCCACTTAGACTAGAGTAGGAAATAAAAAGGTGAGGGAGATATAGCTGAGGAGGAAGATGACACATTAGAAAACCGCTGGTGTAGATCTAAGGACAATCCCAAGGTCAGGTGGAACTCTGCTCCCAGGGTTGGTCAGAACCACTATCACAGCCCTGCTTTGCCCCTTTGCAAACAGCTGATGTCCTGGCCAAAAACCTGAACAAAATCCAGATCTAAATTCAAGTGCCAGAGGAGACCAGTTACCACCATACTCAACGTGTTATTCCAGTTGCTTCATAAGTACCAGCCTTAAATAGAGCTATCAGGGCTCAACTGCTTAACAGTAGCACCGTACAAATTTTTGCACTGTAACTTGACCAGGTGCAGGTCTCCAGCCTTTGCCAACATTCAAGACAGGTTTGGCAAAGCTCTTGTTTTCTACACTGCAAATGTCAACTAATGCTCAGCTTAAATGTTCACACCAGACCCTTCACAGCTATCTGCTCTTTCTAGACATGTCTCCCAGAGGTTAGGCAGTGCCTGAGGTTCTAATAAATTAGGTGACCTTGTATGTGTGAGTACAAAAGACAATATACTGAAGTCTCTCTAACAGGAAATACCCTATTAATCAAGCCTTCAATCTGTACTGAGTTAACAGGCAGGACAGACTATGAGGGTTCTCCAGCCCAAGTCATGCCAGAAAATCCCCTTTACCCCTCTCCCCCCTCATTTAATAGAATCATCCTCCTCCTTTGCATTGCCTCATTTGAATATGATGAAAAAAGATTCAGCCTGTTCCCAGGGGCAAACGCTCCCATACGTGTTTCCATCAGTTATGAAACTCCTACTGATGTCTAGCCTAGTTTTTCCCCCTGCTTTGCTCATCTTGCCCTACAAAGAAAGGTTTAGAGGAGAGAAAATAAGCAGGCCTGCAGATGGGGGCTTGGGAAGTGTATTCCACCAGTAACTGCACAAAAAGACAGAAAGAACCCAAACCCCACATACAATCTGCTCACAACTAGCAAATTTCAGAGGCTTATTGAACTCACTGCCTGGTGCAAAACACATTGCTTGGAAGTGCCACACACAGCCCTGCTCCAACTGGAAGGGTCAGGCACGGACAGAGGTGGGGAGCTCCACACCTCCTGCTCTGATAACAATTACACATGACAAGAATAGACCCAAATGTGTACTGGGAAAACTTACTCACTTTTACCGTAAGTAACCTGAGTAGTTTGTGGCTCTTCCTGTAGCTGCAAAGTGAAATGAAATCCAGACCAAAGAAGTTTGCTTCAACTACGCACAAGTGACTTTATGGCAAAGAGAACAAGTGATGCAGTGCTTTAGATTCTTTTTGCAGCCCAAGAGCTGCTCTGGTCTGGCCAGCAGAAAACCAGGCAATATGCTCATATCCACAGCAGCAAAGCAGTTGACACGGCTGTACATTAGAGCAGGGGCTGGCTGTCAGAGGAAGAGGCATTCCCTGTGGTTACACAAGCTCAGGGCAGAGCACAAGGCTCTGGCGCTGCAGCAGCCAGGCCCTTCCCCTTGGGCACGTGCATGCTCACATTTAATAGGTGAAGCAACAAGGAAGCACTGTCAAGCAGTTATCATGCAACATGCTGATGTTACCCCCACCCTGCGCTACACGGTTAGCTGAATTTGTTTCCCCATGGCAAGGCAGAGCTTCATCTTCCCCAAGACCAAATATCTGGAATAGGACTCTGTTTCAGAAGGGACATGCATCCAATTTTCCCTGATGCTGTGCAGGTCCCTGCAAGAAGAATAGGGAAAATAGTAAGAGGCAAAGTGGGATGGGCCCTACATAAATTTTACAGCCTTACATTAAAGAATGCCCTTTGGATTTATATCGCACGTTTTTGTACCACAAAGCTATCAAGAAGTTTTACAGGGGTGTATAATGCATTCTGTGGAGGAAAGGGCGAGTGGCCATACCCAGCCATCAGCCAGAATTAGGACACAGTTTTGGGTAGACAGAACTGGACACAGAGGAAGGGAAGGCAGTACCTCCCATAGTTTTAATCCTTTGCCCACCATTAAGGCCTAGGTGCTACAGAACTGGGTGCTCTACAATAAAAATGAGATCTCTCTTCTCCTGGCCAAAGTGTAATGATAACCAAGGACAGAAAGTGAGTCTTGCAAACAGTAGGAGAGGATCAGAGGCCAAAGATAAAGCTATTGTTACATACAGCAGGGTCTTCACCTGATGAGGCTTCCTCACTTCATTCCTTTCTTGAATCCAACAAACCCTGAAAGCTGCTCACCTTCAGACTGGCAGGGTATTTAACCATTACCATATCCTTGGGACATGCAAAGCAATTCAACAGCAGAGAGGCTGTTATTTTCCTTAACTAATTAAGATCACCTCATAACCAGAATCAGAGTTGATTCTTCAGTTGAGTGTGTGAATCATTTAAGTGTGGAAGAAAATCCAGTGTTGTAGGGACTCTTAGAGGAAAAGAAATCCTGTGCCTGGGATATGCAAGACATCTCTCAGACCTCTGCAGTGAGCACAGAGGACAAACTCAGATCCCCCATGTTCAGTATATCTGATTTGTAGATTCAAGATGAGATACCACCTTCCTCACTGTGAGTAGCACTAAAGCCCCCTTGTTGCCATCCACCAAACTGAAACACTTTGAAATAAATGGGTTTGTATTTGCAAGATAATTCCTTTATTTTCTAGGGGAGAGGATACGTCTGCTTTCCAGACATATTTTGCCCAGCTTTCAACAGAACAGAATTCACACATCTAGAGAGAAAAGCACTAAGGTGGAAAAGAAAGTCTGTAAAAGAGTGACATGTTAGAATAAGATACAACATGCTTATTTCACTTGTGACCTAAACTGTAAACACATTTGCAGGGTGGGGTAATCATCATGCAGTTGGGTAGTAGTGCAGTTTTGATACTAATTGATTCTCAGCAGTGCCATATTTCAGCTCTTCCCAACATCCTACTACCCTGGAGCGAAAACCCGAGCTTATAATAAAGGACTTTGAGAGTGCGAAAAACAAAAAAGTTAATTTTAATTTTTCAATGCCAGACAGACTCCTCGGGGAACCTTAACTCAACATGCATGAGCAATACTCACAACAGGACAACACATTGGAAATAAAATGCAAAGCAGAACCAAATGGAAAAAGAGGAGGGAGAGAAGAAGCTGGAAAGAAAGATGACACATGTGTGTGTAAGCACACACACATGCACACAGAGGGGCACCACTTGATGAAGCTTCTCAGTTTTTGCTCTGTAAACTGCAAATCTACCTGGATGGAGGCCTTGGATCAGTCCATGGTCATTGAACATAGTGAAGGCAAAATCCTGCACCGGGACAAATGTGCGCTCCATTACGAGTTAAATGAGAGCTCACGATGACCTAGAACATGTCTCAGATCAACCTCATGCATAACAAGAAAAAGGCCATGCAAGTGCAGGGTGCTGAAGACACAGGATAGGATCCTGCTAACATTTTAGCACATACAAATCAGGAGTGACTCTGCTGACTCAAGGTTTACCACAGTATAGATGCACAAAACAGAGGTCCCACACCATCAGTACAAGGAACCTCATCCTAAATTTTCTGTTCCCCCAATTAGCCTGACCAACATTGTTCTCCCAGGTCAGGGCAGACCCTGGGAAAAACTTGCAAAGAGTATTTTGTCTTCATGATCTCTTAGGAAAACTGCTTTGCTTCTTATGCCACCATGTCTCAGCTTCCACACACAGGGCAACACCCTGAGAGCCTCCTGTGAAATCTCGAGGTTTCTCTGCAAGGTGACCCCACCATCTTAATGTGTTCCCAGACAGTCCAGAATAGCCCAAAATAGCTGTTTGGCAGCATACTTTTCACAGTTCCTCCAAGCTTTTTCACAGTGGTTGGACTGCAGTCCTGCATTACTTTTCTATAGGATGAGGAGGAGTTTGCCTTTACATTTCATTTACTACATTGATCTGTACTTGAGGAACTTCAAAGAGCAATCTCCAACATTCAGAAAGGTTCTTGTATGTCTTGGATCAGAAATTCACACCATCATTCAACAAGCCAATGCTACATCTCTGATCCCCTGTGAGGTACAGTCCTCCCAGCATAGAGCAGAAGAACCAACAAAGCAGGAAAGGAAGAGGTAACATATTAGAAATACCCACATGATTTAACATTTCTACTAAATTTTTTTCTAGGCATGGCATTTAGAGCACACCGGCAGTCATGGATTCCCTTAGCAATCTACACCTCTCCAGGCCTGAGACCAATAAGTTATTTGGCTCATGCCCCTGTGTTCACAGAATTGGTCTATTGGGTGTGCAAGAGCTTGAGGCACTAAAAGTGCTGTCAGAGAACATGGTTGGAGGGAGGGGGGCGTTACAGCTCCCTTCCCTCAGCAGTTAGAGCACAGAGAAGTGATGCAGCAAGTCAGGTTCAAATCTTTATGATGGTTTAAACCTACGTCTCACCCTATCCAGTTACCAAGCTGTACAGCCTTCTGGAAGGGATCTGGCTTCATCTACCCCACCGAACTTTTCAACTTTGCATAAGAAATTAATCAGAGTGAAAGGGGGAAGGACTTGGTAGCTGAGAAACATAATGTACTTTCTTGGGAAGGAGGGCACTTGCAGTCCAGCCCTCACTCAGGTCACTGCTGGCTGGAAAACACTCCCACAAAACAAGGATCAAAACTTTCCCTGCTTGTACTATGGCTCATTCCTATGCTATGTGAGTTGCTCTCTCTGATGTTTCTTTTGGACACACCACTAGTTATATTATCAAAGAGGATTCTCTGTGTTGGAAAGGATGATGTAAATACCCCTTCCACATGTAAATGTGGATTTTATTGCATTTCTAGGATTTATTACTACAGTGAGAGCAAGCCCTGTATTATCACTTAACCAAACACTTACCCCATCAGGCTGCAGAGAGATACTACAGATCCAACTGATTTAGGATGTTGACTTACACCTTCCACTCACCCAGTCGCTCCAGCACTCCACAGACATTAGTGATTGACCTTGTGTGACTATCTTTGACTCCAGACTTTATTCCTTTGACCCTCTTTGCAGCTAAACACATCTATCCAGGTTCTCTGCTCTCTCCCAAGTTTTGTTTTGCCACATACCTGAACAACTAATTCAACCAAACACAACTGCTGAGTGAGGGTCCCCCTTCACATGCTGTCACTCCCTGCAAAGATTGCTTGGACACTTATCCCCATTCTTCTGGTTTCTTTCCATCTACTGAGAAAAGAGACATTATTCTCCTATTGCGAACCATATAATAAGGGAGATGCATTAACCTCTACATTTACAGCCTATATCATGGTACAGGAATGAGGAAATACTTGAAGAAATCAGACCATAAGATCGGTTAAGATATGAGTTTTTAACTATGCAGGGCCACTCTCTGGAATTCATGGCTACAGCTATTTAAGGGCCAAACAAGGGTGTTGGGTTTGAACCTAATGGCTTGTATAATGGCCAGTGCATAATACCTCTGTGTCAGATACTGCCTAGCTAGCTGGACAGGAACGTGACGGGAAGAGGAGAACTTTCCCACCTCTCCCTGCATGCTGCACACGGGATTATATGACCAAGGACTCAAAAGGGATTTGTCTGGTGCCAGAGCCACACACTGCTCGGGGCTTAATACTTTCAAGTTGCATTCAATAAAAGCACCTTTCTTTAAGAAGTAACTCCAGTGCTCCAAGAGGAAGGCCAAAAAACAGAGATATTTGGAACTTTTTAGCCGGGAGGCTAAGTGTATTTATGATTGCAGGCTCGCACGGGCATGGACACACCCAGGCTGGGAATCCTGCCCTATGCAAGGTCCTGCCACACATTTCCACGGGGAGGTGCTGGGATGAGGCACATCAGCTGCCACAGGCACCCAGAGCACCTCATCTGCTATAGCTATACACGCAGCACTTCACTGGCACTAAGGAGTCACAGGCCGAGAGCAGCACAACAGCCTAAACCCAACACTTGCACCGCAGATACAGACTCCCAGTGAGTATCACTGGGGTCTAACAAATAAAACAAAATACTTAAATCCTTTGCATTAGCTTAGCACCAGGTTGATATTAGCCACAGTTTAACTGGTTAGCCTGCAGTAGATTGTTGCACATCCACTTTGCTTTGTAGCTTAACACTTTCTGTTTACAGAAAGGTAAAAAAAATAAACAGACCTGAAGCAAAACCAAGAAGTATTTTTCCCCCTACACTCACCCAGACTTTTTTCAGTTCCTCAGAAATCGCTGCAGCATCCCACCTTGCAGACCCATCCTCTGATCAGGGAGGAGGCAGGTTCTTGCCTCCCCAGTAGGAGCTCAGCAGCCCAAGCTACTGGAGCAGATTTACTTCACCTGACACTTTCTTCCTTTTTCTTTCCAACCCCCTGCCCCTGCAAGTGCAAGTGTCTTACCTGAGGGAAGGAAGAAAAAGTGCAGTAAAACCAGCAGCCCACACCTCAGCAGCTTAAACCAGAACCAGGAAAAGAAACAGGCCACTTTGATCCTCACATCTGAGAGATCCAGAAGCTATGGTGAGCTCATGTGACACTAATTGAAGAAGTCACTGGTGCAGCTAATCTCAGTTACCCCAGCCTGAGAGGGGGAAAAGATAGAAAAAAAGCTCCCGAGCAAGTCTCTGTGCTATATTCTTGGTGTTGGCTAGGGCTCAGGCTGTGAGGTAAACCACTGAACTTAGGAAAATAACAGTCTGTGTATGACTTTTAACTTATTTTTTCTTTCCCCCACATATGAAATTTATCTCTACTGTTTCTGGGTCATTAGTCTGCAGATCTGCCTTAGTCATCCAGCTAGGGTGTTCACAGAAGAATAAATAAATGAATCACACTCTTTGCAGGCATCGCTGTGAAATAACTCCCTCCCCCTTGACTTTCCTGTATTTCCCAAGTCAAGGAAGCCAAAGCCCACAGCAGCTTCAGTGAGGTGCTTTGGTCGCCGACTGTCTCACTGGGCAGCTTTGCAGGAAAGCAACCTGTACACAGCTCTGCTGCTGCCTGCATATGGGGGCAGCTTGTGCTCGTGGGCTGCATCAGCCCCACTGCCTGGCCGGGGGACTGGACATGCTCCCACTGCAGCAGGAGACAGCAAGCAAATCCATGCCCCTAAGGGTAGCATAGTACAGGCACACCTCACGCATATCCCTTGCTTCTGGGGCTGGAATGTCTTTGTGATTTCCTTAGCTCTTGAAAATTAAAGCAGGCAGGTAAGAAAAGACAAAATGAGAAGCTTGAGACAAAAAACATATAACACTCCAAATACCTCCTACGTGTGGGTCCAGGAGGCTTGAATCTGTGCTCTGTACAGTGCTGTTCAGATATGATTTTGGGAGTTGTCCTACCCAATGTGGGAGAGCAGTAGGTGGAAGGAGATCTGTTACAATCTGCCTTGATTTGCAGAGTGAGGACCTTGGATGGTGCAATGCCAACCACTACAGCACCAACTTTTGGTCCCACAACGTTTGTGACTCTAAGGTTGCATCTGGGGCTCTGGTGGGCAGCAGGACCTCAGAGAGACTGCAAGGGGCACAGGTGTCAGGAGAAAGCTCGGAGAGGATATGTAAGTCTCAGTCTACTTCCAGGGTGAATTAAACACTAATATTTTGGTTGTAGGAAGGCTTTCATTTCCAATTTACCTCTCTCCTGGAGAAAAACATTTCCCTTTTGAAAATCCAGAGGATAAGTATTTGGCTTTTCAGAAACCCAATGGGAAGAACAAAAGGAATTTCCACCACCCTCGAATCAACTTGTTTTCCCAGTCAACAAGCAGAGCATTAAACAAGGCCATAGAAGACCTTGGTTTTCATCCCTTTTTGACCCTGAAATATTTTCTCCCCTTGACTTTTTTTGAGGGAAATGTCCTAGCGCAAGGTTTCAAGAGATCTGCTGAACCTGTGTTTCCACAGCTCTTTCAGGTTATGTGGTGAGTTTAGACAAATCACAACAATCTCTGCCAGTGAACTCTGAGCAATCAAGTTCAGCACTTCAGCTCATTGGGAGGGTTAAAGTTTGCTTGTCTTTAACTGCCTACTGTTTATAGCATGAAACCCAAAGAGCACTCCCAGGATCCTACAAGCAATTTCTCTTGCCTATTTGTACAACGATGCATTAAGCTGGGACTTTCCACCCATCTGGAGAACACTATACTTTGGTCTAATTTCCCAGAGTGCATTCCTGCTGAGATCGGTCCCTGCTCCAAGCTGTCCCTTGTGGAAAGCTTTTGATGGAGTGCTATGCAAAAGAGGTTTATGTGCAAAATGACCTGATTTTTTTTTCTTTACTTTCACTGATTTATTTTTCTTTTTCTATACCTTAAGTGATCATCATTAAAAATTGTGTTTTTCTAGGTACTGAGTGTGATGTTTAGTGTGAACCTTCTGTGAATAAATTAGTTCTCTGAACAAGCTCTGAGACAAGTCAGTTCTCAGGACTTGCCCACAGTTAGTTGTTTTCTGCATTTCTAGTAATTTCATGGAATAAAATGACTTGGCCTTCACTATTTTAATAAAACTTTCCTCTTCCAAACAAGGTGTAGAGGTGGTTGTTATGTTGTTACAGTTCCACAGTAGAATTTTTTCCTCCAACGGAAAAATGCTCCTCTGGAAATATTTCAGCTTTGGTAATACATGCTTAATAAAGTTATAAAATTTTATTTATTTATGTATGTGCTTATACTTAAATTTACATTCTGTTTATCACTTTACCTACATTTCTGTGAGTTTGTGTTGTCTTTTAATATAAGGAAGCTTTATATTAGCATGGTCTAGAGAGCAGTTCATTTACCTGGTGCCTTGATACTTGGTACTATCTTCATTCCCCATCAAGCAGTGTTCTGGAATTTTAATTAATACTCAGTATAATTCTAGCAAGTTAAAAAAAAAAAGCATAACTGAAAGTCCATGAATCCTTACATATAACAAACAAGTCTAATAGCCTAAAGTAAATAGTCATTCATCTGTTCAAGTGATCAAATGGAACGAAAGACAGCTAGCCATAACACATCCAGCCTTATTTACTAGCTCCTCTTCCTGTTTCCAGCTATACATGAAAATGCATCTCTGTCTTTACCAGAGTGATTCATTTTACCAGTGTCAGAAGAGCAAAACACTGTAACGCTCCTGCAAGGCTCTTAGGTCTGCAGCCGATGCCAGTGCCCTGCTAGCACCAACCTCCACCGATGCATGGATGCCTGCGTCCTCCTGAAGATGCTTCTGTGTTGTTGGCACTCATGGGTCTCCGTGCATTGACCTTATGCCTGTTATCGAGCAGAGACTCCTGGATCAAACATGACAGAGATTTTCCACCTTTATGAGAACTGCTAATCAATGCAAGCTTTTGAAGAATCTGTGTGTGGATAGTGGGATAGGTTTGAGCATGAGTGGGACAGATGTGTTCCCAGAAATGGGTAAGGTGGCCCCCAGAGTAGTCTGGGATGGTTAGAAAGCTGAGGTGTGAAGTCATGATCCAGCCAAACTCTCTGAAAGCCATAGTTTCAGGAGATGCCCTGGGTCCCTGTAATTTCTGTGGGGTTTTTTGTGCCTGTGGATGAGATCTTAGATAGGTGATGTTCCAGCTGCTATTTTTTTCCTCCAGCTGGAGGCTGAGAGTGCTTTGTACAACAGTCAGGGAATGCTGTTTCAGAGGAAATGTTTGAAAATTGTTTCAGAAGTGATTTCTGTAGATAAATCATGGTAGGAGAGGAAGAAACAGCTAACAAATGTTCTGTGATCTATAGAAAAAATATGGGAAATCATCTGGACAGGACCAGAGAAGGCCATCCAACCCCAGGATGAAGAAACCCTACCATTGTGACAGATATTCTTAAAGATTT
This sequence comes from Strix aluco, assembly GCF_031877795.1. Lineage (NCBI taxonomy): Eukaryota > Metazoa > Chordata > Aves > Strigiformes > Strigidae > Strix > Strix aluco. Next base: position 12,649,741 of record NC_133935.1, read on the forward strand.
TCCTGAATGGGATCCTCACTTTCCCCAGCAATCTGTAGCAGGGCTGAATTTTCCTTATTGGTACAAAGCATTTTACCTAAGTCTATACCAAATCTTCCCTCACTGCCTTTCACAGTGTCTGCCTTTTGCTCTGCCCAGCAGGGACTCAGACCTCCTGGTGGGGATGTCCTCTCCTGTTCCCATCAAATAACACATGACAGTTGCAGGGCTGGGTCTTTTACCACAGGCCTCCAGGTTGTCTTAAGGGCTTTGAGAAGCTTTTTGAGCTGCTGGGAGTACATGTTCTACCAAGACTTTTGAACTAAACATCTACAGCTTGCTAGCAAAGGGGGATGGGTCTCAATGACTTGCCCATCTCCTTCCAGCATCGTGTTTTGGCACTGAGCGACTCAAGTTAGACACAATTTCCATTTCAGTTGTCCGAGCACTTGCGAAAGATATGTTCTCAAAGCACACAAACTGCCACATCAGATCAGATAGGTTCATCTACCAAAAATAAGAGAATAACTATGGGAAAATCTCTCCATTGAAGAAATTTTATTCTAAACACCCATCAGATACTGAGTTGGGTCATGACTTGAAATGGTGAGGGAGTTATACTGAAAGGTGGTTGATGAATATGAGAGGGAAAAATATTGGTTTGGATTAGCCAAAAAAAAAAAAAATTATTTCCAGCAAGAGGAAAAAATTTTAATAGGATGAGTTGTCAGCCTTCTGCAAATTAAAATGAAAGGACATTCCTTAAAGGAAAACTGTTTCAAAATAAAACAAAAAATGTTGTATTTAGAAAAATCTAAACCATTGTAATTTTCCCCAGCTTGCTTTGTTTGCTTGAGCTTAAAGCAGTCTGGATTTATAGAGCACATGCTCCATCACCTACCTAGGCTGTCTTGTCCATCCTTCCTCTCCCCGTTTTCCCCCTCAGTTCAGTCTATCCGCATATGGTTTCCAAGCATCTTGCTTCTTCTTCATGTGGTTGGCACTCTGAACATGGTTTGTGGAGGATGTCCTAGAGAGAAAGACTCCAAAGACATTGGCCAAAATGTAGATAGAGCCTTTTCCCCAGCTCAAGAGCTTCACAATTCATCCTACACTTGCTGCCAGCAGCTGCATGCACCTTAGGTAAATCTCATACAGACAGAAGGTAAAAAGTTGTATTCGGTCATTTAACTTGTTCTTCCTGAACTGACCATCATATTATTTAAATTCAATGTGTGTGTGGGTATCCCTCTTTTCTGATCAAGTCCTTTAGTCCTGCAACAAGGTCAGCATTCATCTACATACCACAGTCACTTTTACAGAGGCAAGGAGGCTTTAACATCCAGGTGACTCTCACTGGTTTTGGTGGTTCCTCATTACTGCAAGATGGATGTATCTCCCAGTCTTGAATGCATTTACCCCCACAGCATTGATCTGGGTCAAAGCAGTGACCCCACTTTATGGGCTGGGAACTAAACCCCAGGGAGAATAAAGACTGGAGCAACCTGGGCAAACACGTGGATCCCCACATTTCTGCCAGGCTTCCCCAGCTCCCACTGTCATGACCACAGCTAAACATTCACATGAGCTCCATATCATGCGGAGGTCCTGCTCACGTAGTTCAGCAGCCTGAGATCAGTGTGGGACCCAAGCAGCAATGCTCATTGCTTGTTACAGAGGAAGAGACGATGGGAAGGATAAGAAAAAAGAAAGACTTCTTTTTTTTCAGTGACAATCTCTGACTGCTTTTTCAGTGAAGTATTAACCAAGAAACTCCTGCTCGGATACACCTTTCCGTTAGTTTTTTTAAATTGTCACTATTTACTTGAAGCACATAGTTGCAGATAGGCAGAGAGTTTTCAGTGATTACTTGTAGCTGGCATAGCAACAAAACATACACACTTGTATGTCCACGTGGTGGGTGGAGGACATAACACTGACTACTGCTGGGTTGCCTCATCCCTCCTATTCTAACACCTTGATTTTCACTGCAGCTAGCTTTGCTCTGTGTAAATATTGAAATTTTCCATGTTGGAGAGATGCTTCCATGTGGTTATTGTTGTTATTTAACAACATTAATATCCAAGGAACATTCTAACATTTATTCCATGAGGAAAACTATGCTTTGTAGCAGAACATCAAGTCTGGCAGAGCAGCAGTTTTCATGGCAAGGTCACGTCTTTTGCTAATCCCAGGAAAACCTGCCCAATTTGGTCAGTTTATAAGTCTTTGCAAAATTACGCTTCACAAATATGCTGTTGAAATGCCTTTAGACTTCTTGGAAGCTGAGTTCCCCTATGGTTTCTCCCTGTTGCTCAGGCATTTGAACAGCCAGTCCTTGGGACTGCAGCTTGTGCAGTCTTCATTACCTTCACTTCTGGCCTTCCCTTGCTAACTTTTTCAAGAAATCACTTTTGTACTCTCTCGACAATTTCTTTAATCTTCTGATTTCGGTGCATATGTAATCAAGTACAGGCAGGCTATCTCACAGCAACAGTCTGAACTGATTTAAAATTATTAGAGGACCTTGGCAGTAGATGCTAGAGGAGTATGGAGCGTTTATACTGTGTCTATTTGCTTCTAATGCACCTTTGCCAGAGCCATAATTCAATTTATGCATACGGATCAACTTTTTAATACCTTCCAGGAATAATTATTGTCATAATTTTATGTTTTAGTGTGTGTATTCAAATAAAATATGTTGCAATTGGATTGAAAAGGTTGAATCTTGTTTTGAAAAGTCTCATTTAAAATTAATGGATTTCGGCAGTTTCAGAATAAAAGCCATTTTAAAAGTTGCCATGTAGCAGTCTCACAAATACATCTTTACAAAATATGAAGACATATATTCCTCCGTGTTCTTACAGAATTTAGCCTAATGAAGTGTGACCTCATTTAGTAGCTTTCAATGATACATACATATATATATACATGCATATGCATATATAAGAAAACATAAAGTCCACAGCTCTGTATGTTCCAAATTATTTTTTGTGATCTTACCTAGAATTATATGAAATTTGTAATTATTGCTTATAATCATTGTATAATAACTGTATTGTATAATTGTAATTATTGTAATGATTATCATTTGCACATTCTGGTGCAGTTGCAAGAAACTGCTGGAGCTGTATGCTAAGATGCATGCATTAACAACCCTGTAGGCAGGTATGAGAAATACACTGCAATCCCATACAATTCCTTCACTTACAGGAAGTGCAGTCCCATGATTTTCTCATTATTTTAACTACTGAATGTCAAAATATTAAATAACCACTCCTTAATAAATCAACACCAAAAATTTCTGTAATAACTACATTCTTGATGGTCAAGGAGTGTTGCCAAAATCAATAAACTCATTGTCTGTGGTAAAATTTGTCAGCACTTCTATGAACCATAGAAATATATTACCAGTTGTTTTCTATAGAAGTATTTGCCTTTTTATTTTTAATTGTTGGCTGGAAATTGACCTTTTAGTTGGCCATGAAATTAATGTTCATTTTCAGGGACAGCTACCTGTCTGAGATCACAGGCACCCATCAGACCCTGCAAGCCTAGACATGTTGACAAGAAGGAGTCCTCTTCGCACAGCAGTCATCCACCAAGTCAGTGTAACTCCTGTGGCTTCTGTTTGTGTCCACATACTCGACTTCTCCAAGGTGAGCACACATCTGCAGTGAGCATTAGTGCAAACTGAGCCTTGACTCTGTCCATTATCAAGTTCACAGAAAATACTGCTGGAAAACACTATGCCTGCCATGTTACACCTTCTGCCTCATTCACCTGCCACCTTTGCAGCCTGTGGAGACTCACCTCCTTAGACTTTGAGGCTTGGGGTTCTTCCACAGTGTCCAAACCCCAGAGAGTGCTGACACTGGGCCAATGCTCCTCATCCTTCCCGCCCTCCAGCGCGGTCCCCGGTGCCTCAGCTCACACACATTGGCAAAGGAAGTCCCAAAGCCCAACTTCACATTCATACCATGCACAAAAGTGGGAATGCAGAGAAACTGGATGATTTGGCCAAATACCATCCAACATGCTGCACTGCAGCAGTGACACGATTCTGCTGTAGATTTATATAGGGATACTCCTGCACACACTTCTTAGACCTCACCTTCCCAGGGGATTGTGGAGGTGCTACCATAGCTGACTGGTAATACTGATAGTTTTTCCACTGGAGGAGATTCAGGGGAGACCTTATCGCTCTCTACAACTACCTGACAGATTGTAGCAAGGTGGGTGTCAGTCTCTTCTCCCAAGTAACAAGTGATAGGACAAGAGGAAATGTCCTCAAGTTGCGCCAGGGAAGGTTTAGGTTGGATATTAGGAAAAATTTCTTCACCAAAAGGGTTGTCAAGCACTGGAACAGGCTGCCCAGGGGAGTGGTTGAGTCACCATCCCTGGAGGTATTTAAAAGACCTGTAGATGTGGTGCTTAGGGACATGGTTTAGTGGTGGACTTGGCAGTGCTAGGTTAATGTTGGACTCAATGATCTTAAAGGTCTTTTCCAACCTAAACAATTATATGATTCTATGATTATATAAGACTTCAGATGACAGTGGATCTGTTTCTGCATGCAGGCAAAGTCTTCTAAGAGTTAGTCACAGTTTAATTCATGCAGTGACTACAGATATAATAGCTCACTGTGTTTCTTGTCTACTCACACTAGTTTATAATGTTCCTCATGTCAACCTTAACATGACTGAATGTTTCACTTAGTATCATTGGTGAGGGAGAGACGTTTGGAATAGAAGTCGCAAATAACATCTCTGAGTGCAATAAGTAAGAACAATTGAACTAATTTGATTTTTCACTAATCAGCACTCAGTAATAGACCATGTTATTCTGACTCCAACTGAGCAATCAGTGAAGAAGTTCTATTCCAATGGATTTTGAGTTTGTCTAGATCAGCTGGACTGATTTTAAAACTGTCCTTCAAGAGCATAAATTGCAACTGGGGATATTTTTTCCAGAAAAAAGGGAATCAGAGTAACTTTTCCAATTACTGCAAGAACAGCTACTATTAAAGATTTTGCTTTGGAGTGGGAAATAGCTTGTGGTTTTGTACAGCAGACATTTTTTGTGGCACACGGTCAGCACCACGTCCTCTTCTAAGAAGCTGGCTGATTTTAGTTCTTGGCGTTTGTGGGGCGTCAACAGCCCCTGGAGGAAGAGTGGCTGTGGCCACCCTCCGGCTCCCCTGCTGCTTCAGCGCGCCTCTAAAAATGAATCCTCACATACTTGTTTTTCAGAGAACAGCAACGGGCTTGTTTCACAACAGCTTTTGCTATATTTTACTTATGTGTCTTTTTCTCACTCCCTTCAAGGAAGAAAACACATGAATCCAGCCTTTGTTCAGAGTGGAAGTCTACACGGCTTAACCCTCGCTGCCCCAGAGACATGCACCATCGCAGCCTTCCTGACACAACACCCATCAGAGATAGAGCACACTGTCACCTGCATAGTCATGAAAAGCATAGAATCCCACCTATATAGGAAAACACATGCCTTTGTTGTTTTCCAGTCTCAAAATCATACTTTACCAAATCTAACTCTGAAAATTGGGGTGTCCGTGTTCCATTTGGGACTGAAAATTATTAAATATAGTATACATTACTGGTGGTTTGCTTATGCTTTACTCCTTAGAGTATTGTAACAGTGCTGGTTGCTGACGAACAACTGCTGTTATTGTCAGCAGTGATGCTGCCACACGCAGCAACATGAGAGAACGTCAGTATTTCAATATAAAAACTTCAACTTTTCCACCTGAGATATTTAGATCTCTGAGTTTTGTCCAAACTGATACTGCCCAGGTGTTTTTTCAGGAAGATTAGACCAAGAAATATTGACTTATATCTAATTACTTAGTTGCTGTCTTGAATGTTAAACACCAGCCGAAGAATGATGGAGCATACAAGCATCCTCATCCATTTAATATCCGAGTCACCGCACGTCGTTGTTAATGGATGCCAGCCAGCCCAGGTTTGTGGCAAACACAACATGGTGTAGCGCCATCTTAAATTCTTATTGGTACAACTTAGAGAGAAAAACAAACACACTAGAAATAGCAAATTCACACTTAAGAAAATGCACTGATGAACCACAAAAAGAAGGAAAACAGGACAATATCTGTGAACATTAACATCAGAAACTTTGCAGTGGATTGTTTTCAGTAGATATTGCCACAGAGATATATTAGACAATAGTTTGTCCATTGAATACTTGACACCGTTATTTTTAAAAATGATTAAAACATTTCACAGAAAGTGCATCTAATTTGGAATTATAAAAATAAACCTACAAGAATACCATTTTTAAACTACCATGCTTTTATTCTGTGTAGTCTTTGGTCTTTCATTATTTTACTCCAAATGGGATGGAATCTACAGTAAATTTGTTCGGGTTTTCACACTGTGTCAAGAACCGAAGTGATCAAATAACAAACCCTGCACTTCAGTCACTATCTGGTGATTTTTAACCACAATCCACCTCATTGTTTGTGTTCCCTATTTTGAGCTACTGCTAATACCAAGCCTAACACTGACTGAGTTAGATTTTAACAAGGTTATCATCTGGAGCACCACCCGAATCTGGCAGGCTCTGCCGCTACCGGGGTGAATGACGGAGTTGGTGATACCAGCTAACTCTGAGGCGTCAAATATCTTACCCACGTGTACCAGCCCACCTCTGGCTGAAACTGGAGAACTCTCGGGCACACTGAGAAAACCTTGTAGAAGATCCCCTAACAGTTGCACGCGTTTGTGAGGGCTTAAATTGTATTATTGGTTATTCAAGAACAAATTCCATGAGTCTGGGGAAAAACCTGAAATTGTGGATGACCTACAAGCCTAACTGACAGCTTGTTGAAGGATCTCTGTGGGTTCAAGTTTGAAGCTGAGCTGCATATCAGGACACACTGCAGAAAATGAGTGTATATAAAATGCGTAAAATGAAGAGTGCAGCTGTTGACAGCCAGACACCGAAACAATTTGTTTAAAAATATAACAACTCAAGAAAACATACTAGCCACTTCAGCGCCTTAACAGAAGCAGATGCAAAATGTTATAAAGTGATAATTAGAGTGAACTGTCTGAATGCATAGTGATGTTGTGCAAGACAGATCAATTTAGAAATGTACAGCTTGTGATGAAATATTTGCTTGTTCCAAGCCGTAAGAATACAGAACATCGAGTTTTCTGTTCTGAGGGTGTGGAGATAGTTGGTGGAGCCGAGGTCCTGCTGGCCAGAGGGCACTCTGTGCTCCAGCAGGCACCACCTTCTGACAATATTTCCTTTCCTCCTGTGTGGCAGGAGAGAACCTGGGAAGATTAATTAATGACCCCAACCAAACAGATCTTCCACGGTGCCAAATTTCAAGCTTGCACTATTTGGTGCTACTGCCAGAGACCGTGACAACAACGATGCTGACACTGAATGGGGGTGGTACGCATTTGATTTCTAAATCCTGCTGAGGAAAAGCAACATATATATGCATGTGTGCCTGTATGCACTGGACTCTGACTTTGAAAGGAAGCTGTTTATGTGGGAGAGCTGAATCTCCAGCTTTTTTGCCTTTTTCTTTTTTTGACTTTTTTTTTTTCTTTGCATAAGAGCTCTCTGGCAGTTTGCCTGATTCCAGAGCAGGGCTATTTTGCAATTACTGTCGTCTGGTTTGTCTTATTCTTCTTTTTCTGTTGTCTGGTTTGTCTTATTCTTCTTTTTCTGTTGTCTGGTTTGTCTTATTCTTCTTTTTCTGTAAGACACACTGCAGCAGGACAACCCCTTGGTGTACTCTCTTCTCCTGCTTCCAGGATGCAAACCCATAGCTGCAGAGAGGCTGGGGAGGCAGCAGAAGGACTTGCACAGGAGGAAGGACTGAGGGGGGGTGTTTCTGTTTGCTGATACACATATCAGGGGTACAGATCATACAACAATGTATAGGAACAACCAGCCCTCCTCAGATATTTCATTAAAATAGCTCCTGAGCCCAAGGAGCTGCTTCCCTGCAGGCAGTGAGAACAGCATTGCAGTCCAGCAGAAAGCACTTGGGGCACATTTCCTAGGAGGGGGAGCAGGGTAGGGGTTGATGTATAACTGACCCTTGCACCTAGGGGGTTTCCTTTTAAATGTGCCTAAAGCAAGGCAGAAGGTTGTTTGATAGTGGATCAGACTTTTTTATTTTCCAGAATAAAGTCTGGCCCAGAAACTTCTCCTAATGTGGCCATTACATTCACTGTCCCTGTCAGGCAGGAGACTCAAGATCCATCTGCCACATGGCTTTGCACCCTCACGGGTGGGCAGCCTTGGTTTCACCTGGACAGCCTTGCTTGCACCACTGAGTTTTCTCCAGAAACTTGTTGCTGTCACCAGACTGCTATGAATAGGGATGGCAGTGAACAGACCTCCTGCTTCGCTGTGAAAAAAGAGTAATGGATCGGGCTCAGCCTCTGACCAAGAAAATTAGCTGATGTGGCTGCACTGTGAGAGCTGTTCCACAGTTACAAATGCAGATTTCTTCTCCCACCATTCTCTGGGAAAGATGAAGGAGCAAAGGGAGGACCTTGGATGGAAAATATACCTTTGTTGATCCCAAGCTGTAAGCAGAAACTTTCTGTTGCCAAGATCAGGCTAAGTGAATACCACAGTCCCCTTAATCATGTTAGGATAATTCATGCCTTCTAGATTTTAAAGGAAATAAGTTACCCTCTGTGTTTTGTCTTATCCCCTTATCTCAAGATTTATCCTAAGTTCTCGTGTACTCTCAGGTTCATTCACACAGAAATGTAAAATCCTAACACTATATCAGTAAATGCATTTTTCGCTAATGAAACTGCAAATTGAAAATGCTCAGGTTTCATTTGGATAAGAGAAAAGCTTGTGTTAATATGTACTCACGTTCACACCATATGTGTGCATATCTATTTACAAGTTTGTTTAAAGCTGTTCAGGAAGAAGAGTGCCTACCATTGGATACATAATGAATCTAGTAAAATTAATATTTTTAATGGTCAGAAAATAGATATTTAAACCATGGTGGGAGGGAGGGAAGGAGAGAAGGAAGAAAGTGTCTGATTTTAGAGTTCAGAGAGGAGCTAAAAGAAAAAGAACAGCACTGTGCTGAGATGCTAAAATACAAGACATGGATCTGGAAGATGCACTAGGTGCACTACAGGTTAGATTTTTTGAAACACAAACATAATCTCTTTTTTATTTTTAAAGAACACTGCAACTAGAACACCAGCAGGTGCTAAAGTGTGTCTGACATGGCCATCAAGCATGAACTACTGAGTTTTCAATACCCTCTGGAGATACCGACTGTCTGATGGACCATTGTCACTGTTGCTAAGCAGCTGAAACAAATGGTAAGTGAATTGGCCAGAGCACCATTTCAGTAGCCCACAGAAGAATTCAGATCAACAGTACCACTTTTGCAAGCCTTGCCTACATTAAGAAACCCAAAGCAAACCTAGCCATTAGCTCAGTAAATGTATAGTGAACTGGGAATCCTACTTAATTCTTTCAGTAAGGGTACACTTGCTAGTTTGTTTGCCAGGAGCATTAGCAAATAAGATCCAGCTGAGTATGACCTAAGCCATAGGACTTGTTCTCACTCAACTTTGCAAAATAAGAGCAATTAATTAGGCAAAGAACATGCATCCTCCTAAAAGGAATTTTGTATTTTAAAAGACTGTTTAAAGAAAAATAATTAAAAGACCTGCTCAGCTAGAGAAAGGACATTGTGTTGTTTCTGCATTTAGAGCACACACACCCCCCTCTGCTATTATTAGGGCTTAGTTTGTAGCAGGAGTGGAAAACCAGATGGTAATCCCCAGTCTCAATAAATGGGAGTCTTTCTGTGTGCTGTCATCTGCTCACCCAGTTTGTGCGTTGTGAACTCAAGGCCCAATGTGGGGGAATAGGAATAATTTTATTGACAGATGGAATTGCTGCTATTTAAGGACAGATGTTTGTGTATGTCATTCATGAAGGTCTGCACACTGTTAAATGCTTGGTTACAGGAATGGCGGGGGGGGGGGGGGGGGGCGGGGAAATTAAATTATCCATTTCTTCAGTTAAAAGGTATTGTCCTGTCAGGGTTAAGAATTTCACATGCTTATATATGTTACTATGAAACGAAAGTAGTTTCAGAATTTATTCAAATAAAATTTGTTTATAATTCGTTCATAATTTAATAAAATGCAGTATTTTTGCAATATCTGAAAACAAATTAGTGTGTGTTTAAATATCCTTCCCTTTCCTTCTGATAACAACCATGCTGTAGTAAAAGTTGTGTTAAAGAAGGCACATTTGAAACCTATACAAGAAAGAAACAAGTTACAGACGAAATTCACACTAAGGTCAGAGAGGCCTACTGGAACCAATGGGAGAAGAAATAAAATTAAAATTTATGTACCAAAGAAGCATGATTAAAGGGATTTGAGATTTATATAGACTCTGCACTCCTTCCTGTGCAATGGTCAATTGAATCCCAGCCTCTGCTCCAGGGAATATTCAAGGATTTCTGAACAATGAACCCATCTGAACAACAGTAGAGACTGAGGGGTGCACTTCAAAGAACTATATTGCTTTGGTGTATCTGATGTTTTGAAGAAGTCTGGTGTATTTGAAGGAGATTCATTCTCCAGAGTCTAAATATCAACATTTCGATTGTCTTGTTTAACTTATCTTAGGTGCCTGTGTTTATAGTCCCTGCATCTCCTGAGAAATAGGTGGTGGTTTTCCTCATATTACAATATGTCCACTTGAGAAACAGTCATCTGATAGCAAAGCTGATTTGTATAAAAGAGCCACAATGACATTCATGAATGTGCTTGATGTACATTCAAAGGGGACCAGATGTAAATACTAAGTGTCAAGGCACAATGCAAATAAACGCTTCTGGATGATTCAATAAAACTTGTTTTTCTATTCCATTTAGTCTTAAAAAAACTTGATTTCTGTTTTCCTGAAAACTAGGGAGAGTTGTCGAAAATCTAAAATTCACTGCTGTAAATTTTATTTTGCAAATCCAGCCTTTATCTTCAAAGAACCTTCTACACTGGTGGTATCAGCAATGGCCAAGTCAACACCTACCTTTTAATACTGGCAAATGAGAAGTTGAGTAATGTGTACAAGGTAGCACTTGGTACCATTCATGGAGGTGGCATCCTGACAAAGGCTTTGATCTTTAGCAATTTCACCTGAGTCAGCTTTCTGTGTCAAACCCAATATTTGAGACAGCTTTCTAACCTGCTGGCAATTTTGAGGGGGCAGAAGATTGAGGGGCTTTAGTGTTGCTCCTTCCTGATAATGTTCATGGATATGAATTGTGTTTTAATGTAAAGTACAAAACTCAATTGGTGGAGCTTGCTTTCACCCTGAACAGTTAACTTCCTCTGAGAGAAAAATGTGGACCAGAGCTGTAATCCTGTTTTAAGCAACAGAGTATTTGATAATTAACTGTAATGAAATTAGAAAGGGATAATATTAAATTACCTTAACTTTACTCTGACTGCCACATCACTACAGCAGATAACTGGAGAATTGTTGATTGTGTGGCTTTGGGGTTGAGATGTGTTTTACAAAAAGAAATTAAGACAATTTGAAGAGTGAAAAGCAAATTCTGAAATCCATGGGAAGACCACTGATTTTTTCTGCCTTGCCTTCTGGTTTCTTAAGTAACTTTTTTTTTTTTTTTTTTTCAGAAGGAATTCAAAGGGAACTTTAATTGTTTTAAGGTATTTTTTTGAACTCCCAAGCCATACTTGATGCCAGAGAAGTGACTCTATAATAAAGACCCATGGTACAATCCCAGCTTGGCTCTGCAGGTGGCCTATGGTCAGGACATGCTAGCAACAGCTCTCCCAGAGATTTTTCCCTAAAAGAAACATTTGTTTAATGCTCAAAATCAGGCCTTCTGCCATTTTATGCCTAATTAATAAGCCATGGAATGTAGGCAGCCTTTACTTTTGGCTGCCAACTGGCTGTTCCTGAGTCATGTTTTTATCACCTGTGGATTTGAATGTGTCTCATTTCTGTCACTGGGACTGAGTAGATGGGAGCTGGTGTTTAGGCATCAACAGAGGTCTTTCCTGGTCATCTCATCAACAGATTTTCTAGCTGTGATGTTGTGAGTGGACATTGGATTTGAAGGTCCTAAATGATGCAGTTGTCTACATTAGAGGTTTGTATACCAGTTTGCAAAAGACAGTTAGAGCTCTTCTGATTTACAGGGGCCTGTGATGGTCTGTGAACCTGGAGAGATTCCTGCCATGGCCAGAAGTAGGCTGAAAGCATTGGAGTTTGTAGCTTAAGCCATCACCAGCAGTATCTGAAGTGACAGGGGTAATCTGAGCTGCTGGGTGTGTGACCTGACTGGAAGGCAGAGGGTGCCCACAGCTCTGGGTGGGCACTGCCTTCTGCTGTTTTGAGGCCAAACACAGGACATACATGGCAATGAACAAAGAGATGCAACTATAATCAATCTTTCTACTGTCCCAGAAACAGTTTTAAAACCAGAACCAGTCCTTAATATTCAGCTGCGAAACAATCTTTCCTTCATTTTCAAGCCATCAAATGCCTGCAGACAGGTGGACTGGCATCCCACCTATGGGAGCTGCACCACTCTGCACAAAGTAATGCAACCCCGTAAGGCCAGGGAAAGGGCAGGCTCAAGTTCATTCTGTGAGTCACTGATTAGGGAAAAAACCTCAGCTGAATTTCCTGCTGTGAGCGATCCCAAGGGATATTGACTGCCTTGGTATGGTTTGGCTTTCTGGATGAGTAACTGACCAGAGCTGCAGCCTTAGCCTTACCCTCAGATTCTATCTCAAACCCAAATGAACTCTTGATTTCTTCCTTCCTTAAATACTCCTGTTCACCCTTTCCATATGACATCTGTGAGTTACCCCCTCAGAGATCTGATCCGTTTCCAGAGAAAAACTATCATCCTGTCCTCCACATTGATGTAGCAGCCAGCTCTTAACATGCCTCTCAACAGCATTTCCTTCAAACGCTTTTCACTTACAGAGAAAATCCTCCTATCCCACTGGAATAAGCTGATTTCTAAGGAAAATTATATTACAACTGCTATTTGTTCTGTGATTGTGTTAGAAGCCTCACTGGGCAAAGTTCTGTGCAAGAAAGAAACCCCTTAGATAGCCTTACCCCAAGAGTTAAAACAGAAATGGGAAAGCTTAGACCAAGCAGGGAGAGCAGACACTGATGTATGAGAGAACAACATGACTGCCAGCAGTCCTTCTGCAACTATCTTCCGATTCAGTACTAACTAGCCATTGCTTCCTACTGCCAGAACACCCTGCCACCACCAATACTAAACTGAAGCATTTGCTACGAACCTTATCGAGACCTGTACAAACCAAAAGCCATTATTTCCCAGGAGAGTTATAAATCCCATGCAGTGGAAACAGCTACATTTATCACGCTCATCTCCCTATGTATAGGGACACAGCGAGTTTATCTGTGGGGTGGGTAAATAAGTAATCGGTTTAAGCCACATGGGGCTTTCTGGGTGGCTAGACAATAGCTTATCTACTTGGCAGACACCAAATCCTCTTCCAGTAAATATACTGCAGCCAGCTGTGCCATCTATGACCAGTAAGTATTCCCCCATACCGCCCAAAGTCCACCTCCTTCGTTTCCTCCTCTGGCCACAAGTCGCTGTTTCCCTTTATCATGCAATAATTGAATCAAAATATGAGTGAATTTATAATAGTGCCCTGCGGCGCTTTCTTTTTGGGACCTGACCATGTGAAGGGACAGTGTGCTCTAATGGTGTGATACCCCTCATGTGAAAGCTTGCCAGAGAGCAAGGAAGATGCTCAGTGAACAGCAGGATACTACAGTCAGTTCTCTAGCACTTTGTTAGCAAAGAAGTCTTCAAGCATTCAAAAAATACAAAATGCTCTTTTGTGAAATTAAAATATAGTGCTCTCCCTCCTCACCTTCAAAAAAACCATGAAATGAGATAGCTGGATTTTGAGTTACAAGGTTTAACACCAGGGCAGGAAGGAAATGAGCTGTTTGCCTGTATGTGATTTAACCAACAGTGTTTGCTCTGTTACAAGCCTGTCAATGCAGGGTGTTTTTGTTAAACTGGGAATCTGAAATGTGGCTTCCACAAAAAGCATAGCAGCAGACTCCCATGTGTGTGTGTGGTCAGTCACAGGAAGTAGTTCATCTAAACCTTTAGGAGTATTCTGCATTGCAGAGGAAATATTTGTACCCAGAAATGCCAAGAGTCCATCTCACTCACACACATGCACCTCCAGCCCTGAATTGGAAACTAGTGGTTCAGTAAAATGGGGTCTTGCGATTGTTATGCAGAGGGGAAATATGCACTATCCAAACAGACAGGAACACTTCAGGAGTAGGAATATGAGATTTGATAAACCTGCAATGAAAAGCACCTGCATCCCAGCAAACGGCGACAACACCTAGCAGGACAGGTGTTTTAGGGGAGCAAGACTTCGATTTGGTATGCTGATTATTGGAGAGAGAGAGAGTTAAAAGAACAGTCTTATCATCAACTGGACGCATTGTCTAGTACATATCACCCCTTCCAATGCAGGACAGGGTGAGAACAGGATGTCACCAGTGGGATGGGCAGACTTGAAACAGAAGAATAGGGTGAGAAGTGCTGACAGTGATGGGATCAGGGAACAAAGCAAACCGCATCCCCAGCGTTAGTTATAGGGCTCCCAGGATGTTTTATAGCATCAGTTTCCTACACCCCCAGAATTTCCCACTGGCTGCAGAATTCCTCCTCACAGTGTTTCCCAGTGGCCAGCTGGGATGGGGCCACCAGCACTCAGGTGTTTCCAATGTGATGACCCCAAACTCAGCTCTGGGCAAGGGTAGGAGGTGACATCCTCAGTGAAGAGGAGCCAAAGCAGTCATGGAGCCCTGCACCCTTGGCCCCTGTATGGGCCTGCTGAAGTGCTCCTAGACCTGCAGGAGCCAGAGCTGCTCACAGGGGATGTCTGAGTGTAAGGGCTGGCACCAGGGCAGAGCTCAAGGGAGCTGCTTCCAGCTGGTCCATTCAAATGACCGATCCTCAGGGCATGCATAGGAGAGCTTGCTCTTTCCTCATCAAGAGCAAAAACTGAGCAACAGCTGCCTGCAATGGCACCACCACTCTGCTCCCTTCCCAGCTCCAGTTTAACATCTGAACATGCTGGAGCTGCCCTCAGCATGGGAGGGCCAAGCACACAGCAGGCTGCTGCACACCAATGTGGCAACACCGGGTAAAAATCCACTACAATATCCTGGTGTGAATCCAAGGAACGTTTCATACTCCTCCTTCAAGTTTTGTGAGGGAGGTTGTATAATCCTCTTAAAGCAAGATCCCAGCCCAGCCTGCAGTCCATGAGGGCGCAGACAGCTCAAAATAATAACTCCTTCTAGAAGAGCAGGAAATTACTGTTGTTTTGATTTGTGGTATGACTGGACTGCAGTATAGCCTGTAGCATCTATGTCTTCTCTCAGAGGGTTTATGTGAAGATGGGTCCCTTCACTAGCTGTCCACTGTGTTGTCTGCTCCGGCTTCAGGGCATGATCAATGGTCAAGGCAGACTGAGGAAAACCAGTGAGTCATTTGCTTCTTTGTTATCCAGGAATATTTTATTTCCCGTCTGAATTGGAGTCCTTCTGACTCTTATTACAAGATAACCAAATGGGACCAGCAGAGAAATTAGGGAACATGATGTAACAGTCCTTTAGGATATGATCTAAAAGCCTTTTCTTGCCACAAAACTCAAAGCAGCCAAACCACAGGACAAAAACAGCTCAGAGCCCATTGTCTACTTTTCTTACACTGACAAGATGCTGATGATCTTCACTCCATGGAAAAACAACTCCAAAGAGTCACCCCTCAAACATGCTTTTTGTACTTCGTTTTCCCCATTTTCTGTATTCATTTCTCCAAGTATGTCCTAAACAACATCTAGTTATGTACCATATTTTACATGGAAACAATTAGATTTATAAACTAATCACAATGTACATTTAAATCTACATTGCACTTGCATCCAAATCATCATCACATTGTCGTGGTTATATTATTTATTACGATTTAACTGCCACCAGTCTGTTTAGGAGGAAAATAACTCTCATAGAGGACCCAGCCATTCCACAAGTTACCATACTTGTAGTTTCACTGCTGTAACTGAAACAGAGCTGCAGTATAGCTGAACATCAGATATGAGGTTCTTACATGCAACATAGAGTTCAAAAAAGATGAACCTGAAGTTGTTATTTTCAGACAAGATATTGTTACCTCTGACATCATCTTTATCAAGGTGAACGTGTATACTCCAAGATATAGGCTGAGTAAATCTGGCGCTTCTCAAAGATGACAAAGATGGAAGGATTTTTTCAGTTATCTACACGGCTGTCCAAAAGTCTATTTGAAGTCCCAGGTCTGGCTGGAGGACAAAAGTAGACTTGGTTTCCCTGAACAAAGGCTCCAACAGTGGCTGTCTGTGCTGGATGGACAGTACTGATGAGAATAACTTGCACCTTTGGCAAAGTAGCTTCCTAGGGACCAAGAAAAGCCACGGGTAAGAAAATGCATAAGCCAAAGTAACAAACATCTGCTATCGGCACTTTGGCAGCCAACTCCTCAACAAGCACCTTCTTCTCTTTCCTACCCCAGGTAGCTCCAAACACATCCTTGCCAGGTGTTTCCACATTAGTTTATTTTAAGGGCTGATCTGGCGGCTTTCACCACTGCTTTTTGTTGCTTTACTGGTTACAAAAGGTCTAAGAAGGTAGGATTAGGACCACATGTTAGGAAGCACAGCTTGTGCTGTGCTCTTCCCTGCACTCTGAAAACACCCCAAGCATTTTGATGCAGGTCCAGCTCATGCACTTGTACCTTTTCCATACGTTGTCCCATGAGTCCCACAGATCCTCCAGTCGAAATTCTGCTCACAGAGAGCAGGCACATGAGATGGACTCATCCCATGGAACAGGAGCCACTCATCCACCTCCTGCCCTGGGCTTCTCTTTTCCATGTGCTCTTTCTGCCTACAGAAAAACATATCAGAGGTTTAGCGTATACATGCATATACACCCATGCACTTCTTAACTTTATGGATTGGCTGCCTTCTCCACCCAAGTCCCAGCCAGATCCAAAATAATATAGAAGATGAAACAAAAAACTGATGTAGCATATGACCTGTATCCCAGCATGTGATGAAACACACATATACTGCACACATCGGAGCATTGCCTTGGTCTCCCCAGTAAATCTGTGTGCCTGACCAAACCAGAGGCAGTGGTGTTTGAAATCAGAAGAGGCAAAGAAGCTGAGCCAAGATCCTTTTTCCTTAACTCAAGCCTTCCCCTCTCTCACTTGTTAGGACAAAGTCTTCTACCTGAAATCAGCTGGTGGTGGTTTCCTGTATGCCATGAGAAGGCAGAAGCCAGTGCCCATAGCTACTCTCTGTTCAGCACCGCCTTTGCAAAAATCCCTTAACAGAGAAAGACAGTATGTGGCTAGGGAAAAAGAAAAACAACCTCTTCCTTTTGTGGTGTTAGAACTGATCTCAGCTGACTATAGCCTGACACTGAAGTACTGAGCTAGATGGCTGGAACTGATGGTATGGCTGAAGGGGTGGTCTGATCCTTAACTGGACTTCAAAAAGAGTTTTCTTCTGTTCATATCAGTACCAGGAAGACCCAGATAACTAATGTGTGTCAGATGGTCTTCCCCAGTCATGCTTTTTCCTTCCCTGGCTTCCATCCTAAGGAACGCGTGTTAGACCTTCTTCCCTGCAAAACCAGCAGAAGAAACAAGGAAACCTTGAACTGGAGCTAAGAGGAATCCCTGTGTCATCACAAATGCAAAAAAAATCCCACTGTGCTTCAGATATTTTTAAAAGAAACTTTGCTAGTATAACAGGAGCTATTTCAGAAATACAAGATTGTTTTGATGAGGGAGAAGAGAAACAAAACAAGAAAAGGGAGTTTCTGATATGTAGCAAATAGCTGTTACTCACACCTCATACAGGCATAAAGACAACAGATCACAAGCCAAACAGTGGTCTCTCACACTCCCTCTGCAGCCCTGGACTCTAATTCGCAACAAAATTAACACTTTAAGTTTTGGTCTCAGACCTCAATTTTTCTGATAAAACACTGGCCAGTAAGCAAACAATATTTTCTACAAATTCAGTATATCTGTTCTCAGAGAAGAACTGTAGTAGTCACTTGTTTAGATGTATTGAAACATTTTCTGTTCCTCTCTTTATCAGAGGGGTAAGATACATTTAACCCGTTACATGCATCCCCTCACTGGCCTTTAAATCAAACCTCTCTCCTAATTTTTCATGCTCTGTGCAGTCACAGCCAAGTTTGACACAAGGAGATGTATAAAACTACACATTACACCTACAAAACAAAGATCTCACTCCACCAGAGTTTTGACTAAATGTTTTTGCTGAATTTGTGGAAAATGCTCATGCCAACTGGAATCACTTTTTTTGCAGGAACATTCAGTTTTGGTGCTATTTTTTCCTTGGAAAACTTCAGACCCAGACTGGCATCTCTGGTTACTTCACTTGAGCCCAAGTGACACTATCCCGTGCTCCATTTGTGAAATGACAGGGGCAGGCACCCAAAACATAGAGTCTTAGGTTCAGTTCAAGTATAGGATTAAATGTAGGTCTCCCATAACCTAGGGAAACAGTCCACCTACTCCGCTGGCTGTGGTTAATCAACCTCTCAAATGTCATGAAAAAATAAAACTCTGGCCTTCTCCATTTTGAATGAGAACATTGCAGTTGTGAGAAGCCAAACAGTAAAGAAAACATTTCCCAAATCATGATGTTCTACCAACAGGGAGGGTATGTACAACTCAAACTTATAATGCCTGGTTTTGTTGTTTTTGTCCTAAAATATGTCATAGAATCTGATAGTTTTAAAAATGGCTTATGTAGAGCCAGGCTTACAAAACAAGATTTTTATGCACTCCAAATCTAAACCCCAGGTTTATAAAAGTCATCTTTGTAATAAATATCTTTTAAGTTTCTAGGTTTTCCTAATCAAAACATAAATTTCCTATAAACCCCAGGTTTAACTCCACAGGGCCCCAACCTTTCTGTCAACCCCCCTCCCATTTTTGGATTTGGTTATTTTTCCACCATAAATCAGAGAATCAGAGCGGTCTGCTTCCGAGGAATGTGCCTTAGCCCATGAGGGCTGGGATATGGGGCTGTGTGGAGAGGGAGGCAGTTTGCCTTTTGCCAAGGGGCAACCACCCACAGGTTGGGAGGATGGGGTGGAGGCCCAGCCATTATCTGAATGGCTCCGCTGCCACCAGGGGAATGAAGTAAAGCAGATACAAACAACTGGAAATGCTGCCAAAGTGTTGTGCCTCGAGTCCTCCAGAGCCTGCGGATGCTGTAATCCTTCATCATCTGCTGAAATAGGTTCTTGATTTCCCTGTATTGCTGTCATCCCTGCCGACATCTACTAGCTGAAAAAAAGTTAACACAACACAGACCGATGTGTTACAGTGCTTTCAATTACACCTCCTCAGTCCCTCACAAAGGACCTAGCCACCACCCACTGTGGGTGGTATCATGGCCTGGGATTTTTCAGAGCCCTCTCTCACTTATTCATGGTCCTTTCCTCACTCTCACTCCTGTCCCATTGTGTTCTAAACTCCTACTCTGAGAGCTTGTACATAATACAAAGGAACTATTGCTTTCTGTGGAGCACATTTCTTCTGCACAGACAACACCTGCAGTCCTAAGCAAGATAAAGTAAAGTTGTGAAAATATGCTAGGGGTTCAGAATAGGTGTCCAGCTGGAAAAGAAAAGGTGAAATCATTGTTCCATATCAAGTGCACACTTACCTTTCTTGTGCACTAACTCATCTTTATAGACAAACCCTGATGTTACAGCAGTGAGTCATCAAAGCTGCTTTATTTAGAATCATGCTGCCTGAGGTTTCAAAACCACACAAGACCTAAATCTCATTATAGCAATACTAAATGAGCTGATGGTTCCCCTAATGCACAGGCTTTGATTTGAAATTCTAGAGTGTGACTGAGTTTTAAAGGAGAAACAGTCCTGTGAATAGGGAACACCGAGGATCAACCTCCAGATCATCAGCTGTCATCTAGGTCAAGCCAAAAGCACAATGGATAAACCAACGTTTCTTTTCACTGGACGTTTAGATGTACAATGCCATGGTGTGAACGGCCAGTCCTGTGTCCCCTTCAAAGCTATTCTGCACGGCCATCCTTGTCCCTCTTCTAGCTGCACATTTTGGAGTGACACACCTGCAAGCTGAAAACTAACAAAACCAGTTCCTGGACTCAGGCATGTATTTTGGATTTTCTTGATGCAAGCCATTACAAACTATAACTTTTCCCAAAGTAGCGAGCAGATGTGAACAGATATATGCATCATATACTATTTCAGGCAGTACTGAATGGTCCCAGTCCAAAGGAAACACGACGTATGTGAACAGCACCTGATTACCTGTTTAAAACAAGTTTGACCAAGATTAAAAAACTCAAGGGTTTTCCACGAGACAATCTCCTGGTCATGTTTTAGGGACTGACTCAGAAAACTTTCTGTCTTTATATTCTTTATATATAAACTGTTCTCTCTTACTAATGCAAGCTACAAGTAGAGAATGTCAATGTGTGTTGTAGTGATGCTCTGCAGCAAGATGCATCACACAATGCTTTCAGCAAAGTGTTACCTTTTCCTTCCTCACTTGGCTACATGCTTATAAATATATGTAATAATATTGTGACCTGGTCCTGTCTAAAGAAAATACAAACAGCTCTTCATGCATGATCCCTGCATTACCTCTCCTTACTGCCACCAGGCCATTATTGGACTCTTCTGGCAGTAAGCTACCAAAAAAAAAAAAAATGCAGTGGTACAAATAGTTCACACAGTGACTGTTGAGACCCTAAGAAATGATTGAAACTATCCTCTTTCTGAATTGCATGGCAGCACCATGCAATTCAACTCATGGGGAAGGGAATCAGGGAAGGAAAAGCTCACCAAAATCACATCAGATTATCAACATCTGCCTTTTGTTCCAACTAGAACATTCACTTTCTTCCCTTTCTCTCATTTCCTCTGACTGCTACAAGACTCTACCCACCCCTGTTCCAGCAACACTGCACAAATTTCCCCCAATTGATGTCTCTGCTATTCCAGGCCCAGTCTTCCTTCTGCTCCAGACTACAGCATCCACAAATCAGGATATCAGCTTTATTCCCTGAGCTTCCCAGCTCACTAGCAGGCTGTGTAGCAAACCTAAAGTATGTTTTCTCCAGGCTATATGGGTATGCACATCTGAGCTGGACCTGCTATTTCACATTGTCACCAGTATCAGCCTTTATAGAAGAACATAAAACACCACTCTAGAAACTCCATCACAGTAGAGTTCAAGTAAATCTGATGGAGATATAAGAACAGCCCCAGCCATGTAACTTCTCATCATCAGAAGTGGGAAACTGCCCTGGCAGTCTCCAGGCTGCTGGGATTTCAGTGCGCTCCCCCTGCAGCACGCCTGCCACAGTGACAGCCTGCCAACGCTCTCAAACCCACCACCCAGCCTACCTGCACGAAGTCTACATCAGCAGATAAATGAGTCATCCTGAAGCAGGAGAGGACTCAATAAACAGACATTATTTTCCACGGGCAGGAAAATAATGAGCATAACATCCCATACCTTTCATTGTCCTGTTTCCTACTGCCACTCGTTGCAGCACTAGGACTTCCGCAGATTTTTATCACAGTCTGAGGATTCATATTTCTCTGGACCATTTCTTGAAAGACAAGACAAATGCACCACGAATGAGAAAGGAGGTTTTTGCCATCTGGGAATGCTGCCTAGGAGAGCAGATGTCATTATGCAACACAATGGGATTAGCCTCTGCTACTGTGGCTCCTGCACCCAGCCCCTCCTCTGCTTCCTGCCATTTCTGCTTCAGGCATTTTGCTGTCAATAAGAAGGGATCTGTGCAGATGTTTTGTGCTGTAGCGTCTGACTGAGGAGCTGATTATCACCATCACCCAATTTCATGTTTTCTTCCCTTCACATAGATTCTCTTTCCAAAGCCACCGAGACTTAGGGGGTTGCTGACCTGGCTTCCGAACAGCACTGAAAGAAGAAACACTCTCCTCTCTGACCTCGTGGTGATAGCACAGAGCAAACACTCACAGGTGCTTGAAGTGCTGCCTGTGAAAGTTTCTGGGAGGTTTACAGACATGTTTTTGGCTGTCCCTCACTCAAAGTGTGGTGATACCCAGCAAACCTTTTGTTCCATTTATAGTAGTGTGATCTCTATCACAAAAACAGGCCTCTCTGAACTACGAGCCCATCTCCGGGGATTTAGACCCTGCCTTACTCATGCTACATCTTTTCTGTTTTCTGCTGGTGTGAGACAGTGCCTTGCACCGAGCTCCCCTTCCCAGGCGCTCTCACAGTTTCGCTGTTTGCTGGAGAAGCTCGGGGTAATTCCTGCCACTCCCCACAACCTGGCAGCTGGCGCTGCCCACACCAGACGGGGCCCTGGTAGCTCAGAGAAGGACGATGCCTCGGAAACTGGGGAAGCCCAAAGCCTGCTGCGTGCAGACACCCTGAGAGTCTGGCAGCCTCTCCGGCAAACGCCGGATTCACCAGCCCCCACACGGTGACGTGCCCAGATTGTGTTGGATGACTCAGACTCGGCTTTACTGCTAGGGAAGATGTAAGGATAAAAACTCTGCACATTCACTTACAAAAGCACAGTAATGGAGCAGAGCTATAAGAAGATAAAACCCAGAAGGAGCTACTGAGATGGTGCTCGGCCACCATCTGAGGCTAATTCACTGGCCTGCTTACAGCTCACTTGCCCTGCAGTGATCTTGGACAAACTTCTGTCTTTTCCAGCTGTTGAAGAAGGCCACCAGAGAAGCCATGCTCCTTTTCCAGCCCCAGACAGAAGGGGACATCCTACCTCCCTCTTCCTCCCTCAGACTGGTTTGGAAGATACTATATGGCAATGCACACCACCTCCTCTAGGTATAAAACATACACACTTTTTAACATTTTCACCAAGGCTGCCTTCCACACTTACAGCCTCCTTCAAATATGATATATCAGGAGCAACCATCGCTGCACATGATTTGTTTTTAAGCTCTGCACAGAATGTATATGTACCACAGAAACTCAAATACAGTTCACAATTAGCTTAAGCTGTGGTGCCCCTGAACTTTCTTGTTCCCTGTTCCTCTCCCCCCAGGCAACGGCCACAGCAGTTTGGGCAGGAGAGAGGTCTGTTTGGAAAAGCCCTAGCTGTACGGCACATTCACACCCAAGGAGAAGCAGAGTCACCAGCATGTCATGCTCACTGCACCACGGTAAACTGGATTCATATAGAAAGTCAAATTACAATGCATGCAACAACCACCTACGCTGCGTATGAACAAGAAGGACAATATATCCATGATGGATTAGTCACTATCATTCCCTTCACCATGCTTGCATCCTTATTTCAGCTTTTGATTCCCTAATTGTAAATACATGAAAAAGGTTCCCATATTTACAGCCTTAGCTCAGTATGGTGTAACATCAAGGAGACAGAGACACTACTCTAAAATGTCTGTTCAGACCAGAGCCACCCCCAGTTTTGAGTAGTCTGCAAAAACTGCTTCCGTTTTCTCTATTTTATGTTTTGCTTCCTTCTCCTTCCCTTTCTTACTGTGCTAAGAGGAGCTGCTTGTACACCATGAAATGTTCCCTCGTCGCTCTCCCATCCAGTCAGAAAAGGATTTTCAATGACATTTTGGAAAAGAAGCTGCATGACAGTTAGTTCCCCTGAAAGTATGTCAAGAGGCAAGCACACAGATCTTTTACCTTTGAAATCTATCTCACATCTCTGTGAACCAACATGAAATTCAAAAACACTGATGAGTTTGAAACCATAGCTCCACATCTGCAGAAGTTATAGGTGCAACACTTTGTTCTGGATGCTGCAAAGGAGAGGGATATGTGTTAGCAGTGGGCTCTGGGCCACAGTGGTGTCTCACACTTAGCAGAGTTGGATTTAGCATGGATACAAGTCATGGAGAAAAGCCAGTGATTTAAACTAGTCAGATCACGGACTCACCTCTGAGCTACGGCAGGGTGTCTCTGCTAGTCCCTGCACCACAGCACATCGGAGGGGCTCTGTCCTGTCCATCTCTTCTCCCTGTGTGGATTGCTGGTGGCTGCAGTGCAGTCTGATTACCTGTGCATGTTGCCTCCCCTCACCACCCTTGTGCAGTGCCACCCGCCAGGCTCCCCACAGAACCTCATCCTCCTCTGACTGCCCTGGGGTGGGGAATAGAGGCTCCCTGGTAGGGGGAGCTGCGATTCCAGGCTCCAGAATTATTTCCAAGTGAGCTTATAGATGGGGATGACTCCCAGGGGCTTTGATGGGAAATGCAAGTGGTTTTCAGGGATTTGTTTTTCAGCAGAAGTATGCAGAAAGTGAACCCTTCTCACATACACAGAACTTTCAAATTAAAATGAGTTTTCAACAAATTCCCCAGCCACCTGTAAAGGCAGACTGTGTTCAGAGCTGAATTTCCTGAAGCAAAATCGGCAAAATGACAGAAAAGCACAAGGTGATTAAGAAAGCACTGGGAGAGTATCTGCATCACTTTTATTAAGTAAAGCTAGCAGGTGCTAAGTTCAAAGCAAGGAAAAAGAGAGCCTCCTTCAAGTAACATTCAGTTCAAATGTGGGAATACTAACCACAAGACGTTGTGGATGCTAAAAGTTTTTTCAGATTTAAAAAGTGATGGAATAATTACTGAAAGAAGAACGCATCCAGGATTATTACATATATAGATACCAACTCTGATGGAGGAGATCCCCAAAGCAAAAGAGGAGGAGGAGGCAGGGAGAGCATTTTGGGAAAGTATTGCTACATGCCTGCCTTGAGCTTATAATTTCCTTTGGGGACCTGTCATCCAGTGATGGGGATGGGGTCTGAAGCTGGGTATACCTCTTGTCCTGATATACTACAGTCTTTCCTACATTTTGGGGAAAGAAGACAGCAAGAAGGGAGTGACTAGCATAGGGTGGTGGACATGAGAGGGAGATGCTCACCTGTTTCCCATATCAAACCCAATGGTTGTGCCCATCCAGACAATACCAGCAGCCTTCCATCCTGCCCATGTAGCAGGCATCACTGATCAACAGATAGTGCAGAAAAATGACCACGGGCAATAAAAAAGGCGGATCAGTTTCTGGAAGTCCCAAAAGCATTTGCAATAAGTCTGCAGCCCTTCGGTGTGCTCTGTAATGCTCCCTATCTCTTACATCCTCCTCCAGCTCTTCCTAGTGTGGGTCAAAATCTGCACTGATCTGCACTTAGAGCTCAGCTGTTGTGATTAAACCATGACTTTCTGGGGGAGGGGGAACTGACCTGGTTGTGGTGCAGATGCTCATGAAGAACAGGACCCAGCAGATCCTACAGACTGCTGATGGTTAACACTGGATGTGTGCGGTACCTCCAGGTTCTTCCTCAGCCCCACCACTCTCAGCTCTCCCACCATCCTCTCACCATACCCCAATCCTGCATGTTCCTACACCGGCCTCACCTATAGCAGCCTACGGCTCCCCACGATGGGGGTCTGGAGCTAGACTGGCTCTTCCTGGGCAGCGGGGGCTCCCGGCAGGCTCCCCCAGAGCTGGACGGGCACCGCCACCTAGGGACCCGGCAGCAGAAGGCTGCGGCACCCCGGCACATCCTTGCACCAGCATCTGCCCTTGTCTTTGTGCCTGCTCAGCAGAGGATCCCCTTCTTCACGCCCTCCCCTTCCTGCGACTGTAGCACTGACTGCTTACAATCCACAAATCACTGCTGACCCCTCTTGTACCCTTGCCTGCAAACCTTCTCCCAGGACACTCTGCGTTGCAGTGCCAGTCACATCCCACCTGCATTAGACAGCAAGCAAACAGATTAACAGCAAGCAAACAGATAAACAGCAAGCAAACACCGTTAAAGTTGATCTCATACTGCTGAGAACCTGCTTGAAACTGGAGAGTGCCTTCCTGGTCAGCCTGAAATGCCTTCTCCACCTGTGTAGAGGTTACAGTGGCAGCACAGTGGTTTGGAGACTGGAAGAAGGAGGGGAATTATCCATCAGAAAAAAGTTTTGGCTTAAAGAGCCTGCAGAGCAGCATTTTATTTGCTAAACAAGGGTAACTGCCTATGACTTGGAGTTTCCCAGTGCATCCCTGCCTTACTCCACCTCCCACCAGAAGCTGTTTGCTGGACACTGCCCCCTCCTCATCACAGCATGCACAGACAAGGTCTGGTGGGGTGATGCATCCCCAGAGTCCTGTCCATCTCTGCAGTCTGTGGTGCTTGCCACCTTCTCCTCAACCCTTCCACATAGGATGGAGAACATCACCAACAGCTCTCAAAATGGTCATGTTTAGCTATTGTTCCTTGTCAGCACATGGAATAGCTTTCTGACACTCTCTTCTACAACGACTTGTTAGGATTTCCAAAAGAAAAGAGCACTCTCCTCACAGATGCACACACAGCATAACAATTGTTCAGATTAAAGCAACTTTGAAAGGCTCTGATTTGGCCAAGAAAATAAACAGCATTCAGACCTCAACCTCACAGAGTGCTGAGTGATAGAACTAAAATTGTGAGAGGCTGCTGAATACATCAAAATGCATGTGTGCCCTGGGGAGACACTGAGGCAAGACGTGCATGAAAGGCACTGCTTGTGAAGGGCAAAAGAAATGGCAGCCCCTGAGCTGTGGCTGGCACACAGGCAGGGAGGGGAAGAGGTGGTTGCTGCCTCTCTGTATCCCTGCCACTGGTTACAGTCATCCAGGCAGTACCAGTGGTTTTCCGTACTGACCACAGGCAAGCACCAGCATGTGACACACTGAGAGGAAAGATGTGGAGGTGGAAGGAAAAAACAAATCAGTGCCTCATAGCTACGAAAATCAGTAACCTCCACTTTCACCTCTTACATTCTCTGCATCCACCTCCTCCTGCCAGTGCAGCCTACTGCAGCGCCTTACCACTGCCAGTCCAGGCAGGTCATGTGTGAGAGGACACCTCCAGTTTTGCCACCCCTTGTCTCAAAGAGGCCCAGAAAGCAGAGTTGTTCTTCGTGGTACTGATGACGAAGGAGGGGAGAGACGGCAAACAGCACATGTGTGACTGGACATCTGAGTCGCGTCACCTCATGACAGGTAGAGTGGACAAGGTATGGTGCAACACATGACCCATCACCCTGCTGCCAGTGCACAGCACACCAGGAGCAGTCCCAGTGCTATGTCCAGGGCCTGTGGAGGCCATCAAGCTCTCCCACAGAGCTGGAAGCCAGGTGAGACCTGCTGCCCCCACCTCACAGACCAATGCTGTTCAACAGTGGGGCAGCAAGGATGGACCTGAGGGCCTCACTTCTCCAGCCACAGCCCTCTCTCCAGCAGATCTGGAAAGCTGGATGGGTACCAGTAGCATGCAGACTGAGCACCCCACACCTGGCTCCCACCTCCACCAGACTCTTCGTTTGGCCAACGGCAGATTTTGCTTGTCATGTGCATGCTCAGATTCCTCTGGACCATGTCCTGAAAAAAAACCACGAAGGCAGGCAGAAGTAGAGCAGCTATTCAGGAAATACATAGCCTCTATCACAGATCCCACTGCTGTGACACAATGCACGTGCTAGAAGTCTGCAACAGTTCAAGAAAGACTGAACAAATCCACAGGAGAAGAGAAATCCAATGAGGGCCATTAAATACACTTATGTTATCTCAGGCTTAGGAAGTCCCCAAGTTGCATGTCGCTGGCAGTGAGGGATGTCTCACTACCTGCTGCTCCTCCCCTCTTTTCCAAGGATCCAGCACCTGTTGCTGCTGAAGGCGGCAGCCAGGCTGGCACACTTTGGCACGTCCCTATTCATCCACTCTTATACAGAAGGGCGTACGAAAAATTGCTAACACAGCCATGCAGTGCCTTACCTGTGGCTACCTTCTCTGTGTTATTCACACAGTGTGAGGTCATTTTGTCTAGTGATGCTCCCACTTGAACTGGGAGCATAAGCAGTGCAGACATGTGTCCTCTTTTCCACCTGGAAGGCTCCTCTTTTGATCCCATCACACAGCCAGTTTCAAGTTACCACAATTCCACTCAAAAATGGATGTCAGTACTTAAAATAGTATCTATACATGATTTAGGTCTTCTCTTTTTCTTCTCTGAATATCACCCCATCCTTTTTGCTCACAAATATCAGTCCTTTTCAACGTCCTTCTCAGCAAACAGCCCCAGAGACAAGCAGCCACACTAGGGTGATGGAGAACCACAAGCTGTCTCTCACGCAGCTCTCCTCCTACACAGCCTCAGCAAATCCAGGTGTCCTCCTCAGCACTTCCTCTTTCACAGCTCTTCCATTGCTCATGCTGCCACATGCACCATAACCTATGTGTTGGTCTCAAACTATCCTCCTAATCCTTTTCATTTTCTTTTTTTTTTTTTTTTTTTTTTTTTGTGTTGAGTACTATGACGTTTTTTGTTTAATCTTTTAACTGTACAGGTCTCCAATAGCTCCAGAAATTAAATCACAAAGTTAGACAACAGGATGGGAAATTTTATATATTTTCCACATTTCATGCTCTGTCAGACACAAACAACACCATCTTCTCTACTTCTCAATTTACACAGTTAATTTTCTAGCAAGTGCCTCTGGCTAGGACACACACTTCTGCTGGTCATGGGGCTACGTGAGGCATATTCATGAGAGAAGCTGTGCTACAAAGTTAGCAGAACATCACATGTATCAAATACATTATAAACAAGTAAGTATTCTACCTTCAAAGTTTACCTCATATTTCTGTGAATGAATTTGAAATTTCAGAGCACCTTCCTGATCTGCCCCAAGCCCCTTCTCCACCTGGGCAGATGTCACCAAGGCTGCAGACTAGGTTGAAGGCTACAGAAACGAAGGTAGAAATGGTGTCTGTTATAGGCAATTTTAAAGCTCCTTATAGAATCTGTGTATCAGTTTAGCATAACATCAAACCAAAGTAGTTAATAGTCAAAGTAGTGCTGCACTGTACTTTAGAGAAGCAGTTTTCCAAATACAACGTTTTCAACTTTCCAGTGAGTCATGACATTCTCTGCCCTCCCCTTAATTTTATATAATGTATATATAATGTATGTGTGTGTATATGTACAGGCAAACAAACAGCCTTGACAAAGATTTTAGCTACTCCTAGGACAGCTAACTGTGCTTGGAGGTGGCATTCAGAAGCCCCCCTTGAGAGTATCAGTGACACTCCAAGGGTTGGCCAGCACTATGGGACTATGGAGAAAGTCTGTGTGCCACCTGTCGGGCAGTCCTCACAAAAACCCAAACATTCAAAGCAGGATTTCTCCACTAGTGGCTGGAACTCAGAGCTGGGTTTCAGGGGTGCAGCGGAGTTTACCTGCTTCCTGCACTCGATCCACTGCGGGGAATTGTCCAGCCAGTATCAGCGGGTTTCCATGACTGAGCATCAGGATTGATCATAAGTGTAGAACTGTCTCAAAAAAGATGAAAGGGGGAAAAAAAAAAAAAAAAAAAAAAAAAAAAGGAAAAAAGCGATCAGTTTCTGGCAGGTTGCTTAACAGTAGTCTTGAGAAGGAAACCCAAACTCAGCAGGAATTCCTGGACTGTGGTCATCATTTCACAGCCCAGAAAATTGTCTGGTTTCCAAATCCTCAGGGAAGAGAACAAGTCCTAAAAGGTTTTTGTTTTTCTGTTTTGCCTGTGCCTGAACCCAGACATGCCATTTTCTGGCCTCTGAGTGTGCCAGCACATGGTATATGCACTGAGCAGACACCTCACCCTGGTTAGGTAGCAATAGTATTATTTGGTTGTTATGGATGTTTCACCTGTAGAAGTCAATACTTCTGAGTTTCCCTGGGTTCCCCACCAAAATCTCAACAGATGTGGGAATAGATCACCTGCCTACCAAGTCCATGTCCCTTATGCTGCCCACTGCAATGAGCTGCTTCTCGTGATGAGCACCAGCCTTCACAATCCTCACGAACTCACGGAGTCATTAGAGGATTCTGCTCATTTTTGTCTCAGTTGATAGCATTAGACAGAGAGGAGTCCTTCAAGTGGACTTCCCAGCTGCTACGTAATGAAGCTTTTGCTTTACTTATGAGTCCCGTTAGTTATGTTTCAGATTCAGGAAACTGCCTAGACACCACATGTTAAGAAGAGCAAGTAGAACTAGAAGTTGAGAGAGGAAAAAAGAAAACAAATCCAAAGCTTGATCTGGGAAGGAAAAGAAAAGCTGGTGAGCAGGACATTGAGTTACTCAGACTATACAGAAATAGCAGCAGCTGGAGGAGGTCCTGATGGGAAAAATGTATTTTTTTATAGTGCTGTCACAAAATTTAGGTTTGGTTAGTAGCCTACAGTTCCATGCAGTGAAATTAATCACATCTCAGACTACACTAAAGAAATGTAAAGAGGCCATTCTGTTAGTAAGGAATTTGAGTTGCTCAATCAAAAAAAAAAGAAAATCCAGAAAAGGAAGGCAATTTTTAAGATTATATGATGGATGCGAGGACTTTCAGTCAAATAAGTTCTGTGAAGGGAGAGGTTATTTAATCATTAATATGAGGTCAGATTTTATGAGGATCCAAGAGGAAAAAGAATGTGGAGAAGACTCTTAGAAGAACTTGCTTGATGAGGGGAGAGGCAAAATGAAGTTAAGCTGGCCTTCAGAACAGAAGAACAGATCACAGCTTCAGATGGATGCCGCAAAGTATAGGTAAAAAATTTATAAACCTACAGCTCTGGTCTTGTGAGACCCCATCTTGAGTACTGTGTCCAGCTCTGGGGCCCCCAACATAATGAGGACATAGACCTGTTGGAGCGGGTCCAGAGGAGCCATGAATATGATTGGGGGCTGGAGCACCTCCCTTATGAAGACAGGCTGAGAGAGTTGGGGTTGTTCAGCCTGGAGAAGAGAAGGCTCTGGGGAGACCTTAGACTGGCCTTCCTGTAGTTAAAGGGAGCCTACAGGAAAGATGGGGAAGGACTCTTTATCAAGGAGTGTAGTGATAGGACAAGGGGTAAAGGTTTTAAACTGAGAGTACATTTAGATTAAAGGAAGAAACTCTTTAATGTGAGGGTGGTGAGACACTGGAACAGGTTGCCCAGAGAAGGTGTGGCTGCCCCCTCCCTGGGAGTGTTCAAGACCAGGCTGGACAGGGCTTGAGCAACCTGGTCTAGTTGAAGTTGGCAGGGGGGTTGGAACTAGATGATCTTTAAGGTCCCTTCCAACCCAAACCATTGTATGATTCTATGCAAGGGGTTACCTGCAAAATACAGTCAGAAAGAGTCTGCAAGAAGCAAGAGCAAAGAAGTGTACAAGGTGTTAAAGAAAGCAGAGACTGATGCAACTTCTAACATCTCCTTTGGACTTAGTAAAGGGAAAACCAGTTTGAAAGAAAAAATAATAATTAAGGAGACCAAAGCTGAAGATACAGTCCAAGAAAAATTATTCAGAGAACACTGAGAAATAAAGCTTCTCTTTGGGAATAGGTGAAGATACAGCTTCCTCCAGTGGTGGGGATACCATATGCAGACACTTCCCAAGTATTTACAGGTTGAGCACTGGCGCACCAATTAATGGGTCTTCTGACATTGCAGTAAAGAATTAAAGGAATATCTAAGTTTATTAAGAACAGATGGATAAGAGCCAGGTCAGCCTTTCCTATTGCTCCTATTTGTAAGCTAGATGTAAAAGTAACCTTGGAAAGACAGGTTGAGTTATTTAGGGAAATACTGTCTAGTACTCAACATGCCATACAATAGGCTTCATCAAAAGTAACAGGACTGCAAAGGAACAGGAACAATTAGAAAAGGTTGTTCCCTGAGCAGTGGAAGTTTGATTCCTACAGATCTGTCTCCTGCAGCCCCTAGATGAGGACCCCTAGCTTCCCCTAAAACCTCAGCCCCCTATCATTACCAGAGCTACACATAGGTTCAGGATCATTATTCCCTGGATCCAGAAACGGTCTTGTTAAATAATGCAATTGTTGAGCATGTCATGCCAAGAACAATATCTGTGTTTTCTTCACCTGGCACCCATACAGTGGTAGTGTCAGGTTATGGGGCTTAAGTTGATTTTTAGGAGTTTAAATGTTTTGGAAAATAACATGCCATTCAACACGTTCAGTCAAGCATTACGTTTCTACAGTTTAATCATCCTGTAATGAATTCTGTCAAAATTGTTAAAAAGGATTCTTAAAAATGCTAAAAAGTCAAATTTTGTACCAGTAAACTAAAAGAAAGCCTGAAATTTGTTGAGGTGTTATTTAATAGAAAGCCTAGAGCAGGTACATGAATATGTAACTAACAGCATTGAAACCAGGGACACTGTGAAATCCTAAAAGCACCACAAGAAAATCAATTAGAAATGCATTACATTGAAAAGATCACTTGAGCTAACACCTTTGCATTTGGGTACTCTTGCAGAGGCAGATGGCCTCTCAGCAGAGTCCTCTCCCGCTGGCCTCCAGTAGCTGCCACGCTCCCAAAAATCCTCCCCATGGCGGCGCAGATGAAGTGCTCCCACAGCACCCTCCTAACAGAGACCATATTAGAAAGGTGGAGAAGATATTAGCCAAGATACTTACTGATGGTTTCATCTCATGTTGAGGGCAGCCTTACTCCCTACCCTCAGGCAGAATGAGTTCGGTGTATGGTGGAGGTTCCAGGACAAGCCCACCCCAACACCTGCCCAGCTGGCGGAGAAGACACCAAGTGCCACAGAAATATTCCCAAATCTTTGAATGGTAAAAGCCCTGCTTGGGCTAGACGCGCAGTATCATGTTATGCCAGTCAAAATCTACCCTGCAGCACCCCCTCTTCTTTACCAGTGTTGGCACAAGCAGAACTGGGAACTATTCTTGCTGAACACCATATTTTGGGTTTGGGTTTTGTGGTGGTTTTGGTTAGGTCAGTTTTCAAGTAGGTGAATGCTCTGCATCTGATTGTCCCCACCCCAGGGCAGTCACCAGCAGTGGCATGGGGAAAACAGCAGCAACATACACCTGGAGGTGGGACGGCTCCTTCTGACAGTGACACAAAATGAGAGTTGCAGAGAGTGACCCTGAAATAGCATGGGTTCCTCAAGGAGCACTTCCCCTTCAGATCTGGTACTCCAACACAAAGCTAACAGCAGCTACACCTCGGCAGTCCCACACCACAGCGCACGGTTACAGCTGAGAACACCGGACTGCTGCCTGATCTTCTCATATAATATCTGGCACCCAACTGCTAGAGGCTGCGAGAACTCTCCCCGCAGTCAGAAATAGTTTTGACTTATTGGAAAATCTCCTTTTCTTCCAAACTCTGCATGTTTGCACCTGTCTTCTCCTCTCTGCCTGGTTTCCTCTTTTTCAGATCAACAAAAACCCCTTTTTCAGTGACTGGCCTGCCCCTCAAGCAGGCTCTCCCTTACCTTCTCCTCAAGGTGGTTGGCAACACCCCAAAGTCCACCTCGCTTGAAACAGCCTTCTCCCACATGATGGATGGTTTCTTCTGTCATGGCAGAGAAGAAAGGGGGAAGATGGCTTGTACAAGTGCATCATTCCACACAGCATTTCCTCTAACAGCAAAACTCTTCCCAAACCCACCATCTCCCAGCCCCTGTCTTGTCTCCAAAGGCTGCACACGCAACCGCACCAAAAGCTGATGAAGCCATGGTACAAATTTACACAATGTTGCAAGGACCAAGGTAGGGTGACAGCTGGAAATGGTCATTATTCAGTGCCTTCCCATCCTCATGAACCTGCAGCTCAGAGACATCAAGAGGAGGGTGATTGCAGGGTGAAGGCTGCCCATGGGCGGCACCCACTGGGTGCCACAGCCAGGCAGCAAGTCTGTAAACCAAAAGAGATTTCTATATAATCCCACCTATTTATAAAATTAACAGTTTAAATCAGACTTTCTGTTATTGTTTGTACAAATAATGCTCAGATTCACGTTTAGGCAAAGCACAGGATGCAGATCTATGACGATTGCCAAATCCTAGGCAAACAGCTCTCCAAAATCACTGCAGTTTTCTAAAGCAGTGGTACTGATAGCACAAGAAAGCAATTAACTGTTGTACACCACTTTCCTTCCTGAGAAAGGTGTGTGGCAGATAACTTGCTGCCATTTGCTTTGCTTTTTTTTTTTTTTTTTTAATTAGAAAGTATCATATATTCAGGAAAAAGTCCATTTAAGTGACTTTCACTTTTATTTCCCAAGCACATGGAAAGCTCTCTGCTCACCTGTGGCTGACAAGATTACGTCACTACTTTGCAAAAGAACAAGCTTTAGGCTCCTGCAAAAGAGGTGGGATATGAAAGTGCACTAAATATGGCAGCTCAGGGACTCATCCCAGTCACCTGCCTTTCTGACATTTTCTAAGGGCAGACTGTGGCCTGAAGATAGCAGGCTTTAGGAAAGCTGATGAGATCCTACACACATCCCTACTTTTGGTTCCTCCCACTCACAGCATGCACAACTGAACCACTTGTGACTTCTTTGCTGAATTACAACAGTTTATACAGCAGGACTGTTTTAAAATAAACCATTAATTTCTGTTTCCATGCTATCAGTCCTCCCAAATGTTATCCCACCATCCACCAAGTTTCAAGCACTATGTTCATCATCCAAGCTTTCCCCCATCCATCCCAGTCAGAGCACACACCGCTGGGGCACTTCTCAATCTCCCACAGAAGTGCCAGGCAGCAGCAGGGCAATTCAAAATAGCCACCACCAACTTCAGTCTGAAGGGTGGGAAGGGGGGTAGCCGTGCCAGCGGCCACCCCTCACAAAGCTCCTTTGCCTCACCGGTCACTGCTGCTGCCACGTGCGTTATTCAGCTCACCACAGACTTCCTCGCTGTTAGTGTCATGACACGGTGGGGATTTAACTTCAGCAGCTGCAATATCACTGCTTCTCTTGAACTAAACCCAGCGGGGAAAGAGCAAGGACAGGGTGTCACAGTGACCAGCAGATGTGATATAGAAGAACAAGGTGAGAAGAGCTGTCAGCAACGTGACTGGGAAACAAAGCAAAGTTCATTGCCAGCATTAATTACAAAGCCTCCAGGATGCAGGAACTTCCTGCCATGTACTGGAAAGAGAGGCTATGTTTTCTCTGTTGTGCACTATGATGTAGGTACTTTCACTTTTCCTCCTTCCACATTCTTTACCCAGTCGCCCTTTGGCACATCAGCACCATCACAGGCAGGAATCGTCCCTAAGTGACTATATCAGTGGATCAAGTTAATTGTATGCTCAGCCATGCCCCTTTCAGCAGCAGTAGGTGTCACTGCATCAGGGTACAAAAGGCAGGTACATCCCCATCCTGGGCTAGAGATAAGGTGGACATTAAAGTTTAGCACTTTCTGCTGGCAAAAGAATAGGCCCTACCAAAAAACTATGCCCCAAAATCCTTCAGGGGATTGATATTTGTTTGCTGCATTACAAAATGTTCTAAAGCTACTACTAAAATTGAACAAACATTTAAAAATATGTACTAAGGTGTAATTTATTCAGGGTAATTCAAAGGACATTCTGTCATCATTACAGGATCATACACTGGGAGAACACTGGAGTACTGCTGTACTCCACAATATAGGCAGGGTAAATCTGGTGCTTCTCAAAGATGACAAAGATGGAAGGATCTGTCGGGTCATCCACACAGCTGTCATAAAGTCTGTTTGAATCGTTGGTTCTGGGTGGAGGGCGAACGTATTTGGGGTTTCCCTGAACAAAGTTTCCAACAAGAACGTGAGCTACAAACATGCTATAGCGACCACTGAGAGGGGAACAGTAGTCATGAGAATAGCTGGCATCTCTGGCAAAGTAGCTTCCTAGGGACCAGAAAA
This sequence comes from Strix aluco, assembly GCF_031877795.1. NCBI lineage: Eukaryota > Metazoa > Chordata > Aves > Strigiformes > Strigidae > Strix > Strix aluco. The sequence continues at coordinate 12,685,667 of NC_133935.1, forward strand.
AGACACAGGTCAGACAATAAGTCAACCGAGGAACAAACAGCTGCCATCAACGCTTTGGCAGCCACGATTCAACAACTCCACATAGCTCTACATGCATCCTTGCCAGGTGTTTCAAATCAGCTTATTTTAAAGCATCAACAGACTCTGGCCACATTTCACCATCAACCTCCCAGTCCCACCTGTCCAAGAGCTTTGCAGGTACCTGAGGCAGAGGGGTGTTTTTAGCCCCCCCTGAAATGGGATTGCTGTGGATGCTGCCTGCAGCCGTGCAGATGCACGCAGATGAAAGAGCCCTAATGGCAGGAGTGCAGGAGTCAGGGACAGTCACCTCTCACCCACCCATCAGCCTGGTTGGGGTCTGCACCCTGTGCTGCTACAGCCCCTGAACCCACACTTCTGCACTTGTACCTTTTCCGTACAGTGTCCCATGAGTCCCACAGACCCTCCAGTCAAAGTTCTGCTCGCAGATTTCAGATATGTGGGACGGACTCGTCCCATGGAACAGGAGCCGCTCATCCACGCGTTTTGATTTATTGAGCTTCTTCATCTGCTCTTTTTGCCTAGGGACAAAAAAAACCCCAAACAAACAAACAAAAAAAAACCCAACAAAAAGAATTACATGTTACCCTGGTTCAGACAAGGACAATTTCCCAACTCAACTCCTCCTGCTTTTGGGTCATGGAGGAACAGTGACACAAACCACTCTCAGTGGGGTTACTGCCTTCTTTGCACTTCTGTTGGTATCCTGCTGCACAGCTGGCTCCTTCCAGCAAAACAAAAAGTTCTCAGCATTGCTATGGACTCTGTCACCCACAACTTCATACCACATGAGAGGGTAAAGAGACAAACATCTCTTGACTGGGAATTGGTCAGTTCCCAGGTTATATAAATCCTGAATGCGTAAATGTAATTATAAAACTGAGCTGTATGAAGCCACAGTGAAGACTGTAATGTCTACCCCTACCTTTACAACGTAAAAAGTCCCTTTTTTTTTTTTTTCTTTAAACTCGTATGTGGAAGAAACTAAAACAAAAAGAATAAATTTGAGATAATACAGCTCAGTCGTGGTGAAGGAAAATAACTTTCTTTTTGAATAAAACTAGCAAGAACTCCACACACAACCTGTTAGCCTATGTGACAAAAGACTCATTTCCACGCACACAAAAGAGCACAAAGACAACCTCAATAACCTGATCACAGAGAGGAGACCCAGACCCGGCCCCTCTCAGGGTTACCCCAGGGGAGCCTCAGCCCCAGGGATGAGGGGTACACCCGGTACCACGAACAATGGAAAGAGTCCAGAGCAGTTCACAGACATAAGGAGGGTACTGCCTACGAGAGTATAGGACTTGTTATGGGACAGAGGGGAAGAGCCTTTGGGGATGGCACAGGACTTATAATGAGATGTTTAACAGAGGAACTGTATGTGGGAGAAGGGAGGGATCAGAATGGTCTGAGGAGGAACAAACATGGGAAAATAGATGGATGAGGGAGTAAAAAAGGGTTAGTTGTGTATAAACAGGAAACTGTCTGGTCAGTAGGCTTATCTGGCTATGCCCTGTGCCTGATCAATACAGTCTGCCCTGTCTTCTCATAATTTCAATTCTAACTCTTACCTGGGTGATGGACTTTCCAGTCTGTGTGCATGCACGTGTACAGGCGTTGGGGTGCAGCAACTGGAGCAGGACCTTGGGTCACAGGAGTCACATGTCCACAGCACCAGCAACTGCAGCAAGCGAGGGTGTACGTGGCACTGTGTGATCACTAGCCAGTATAAGGGTGAGGAGGGTAGCTGGCCTGGGAGCCGGGTTTCAGAGCAGCCATCAGTCTGGGCCAGGTGCTGGAGAGACCAGGAGGTCTGAGCTTGCTTACCAGAGGGACCAGGAGGTCCAGGTCAACCGCTGAACACACCATGAAGTCTATAGAGACCCATTTGAATGTGTTTGTGTCTATGCAGAACATAACTGGAGATGAGAGAACTGAGGAGCCAGCACATGAGTAGTCTGAGTGTCTAAGACCAGCTCCTAGAGGGACCCATACAGGTACATGTGTTCCAGTAACAGGCTTTCATCCCAGTCAGCCAGAGGAAGGGAACAGAATGAGGCTGTTGGTGCTGTTTGTGACTGCATGAATGCTGTGCTGTCTGTGTTGGATTTTGTGGCCAGCTGTGTGCTTATTCATACGTTTTGTGTGTGTGTATGTGTGTGTTGGTATGTGTGCACCTACTGGGAACATGTGCTGAACCTCACTACCAGCGGGACCCAGGCACACAGATACGTGTCAGTCTCACCTCTGCTGGGCTGCTGGATTTGGCAACTCCTAGTGCAGACTATGGAGGACAACAGATTAGGAAATACCAGTCTTCTGCTACCATAAGGATAATGAAATAAAATAGATACAAACCACTCAAAAACTTGCCAAAGTGTTGGGTTCTGGATCCTCTGCAGTCGGTGGATGAAGTAATCTTTCATTGTCTTCTCAAACAGATTCTTAATTTTTTTATATTCCTGGGAAGTGTAGCTGATCTGTACCAACTGAAAATTTTAAAAACACCAAAAATAAGGTATTACTGACAGTAACAACTCCAAGTCCTGCCAAAGGACTCATCAACATCCTCACATTAGAGGAAACGCCATGCCATTAAAATCACAAGCTTCTCCTGTGTTTCCAGTAAACCATCCTCTCCCTATCTTCACCCTCACTCCCCATGTGGAAGCTGACTAAGGAAAATGAATGTAATCCCACACAAGATTCCTTCCGTGGACACACATTCACATTTAGATTATTTCTACTTCAGAGTAACCTAAAGATGAAATGCACAGCAGTCTTCAGGCTGGAGAAGAGTGAATATCAATTTCACCTTAATTTGACACTCTAGCTCCTTTTCCCTACAGGGCTAAGCCCTGGTTTTATCATGGCAAATAACATTTTGCCTCAAATGGACGGAGGAAATACAACACCCCCCCTTACGACACAATTCATACAGTTTAACAGAGGATCAGGTGCCTTGGGAGAGTGCAAAGGACACGTCAGAGCAGTAACAGCTAAAAGGGGCTTTCTTATCCTGCGTGGTATATGTAGGGGGTCTCAAAGAACCTCCCAGGAGACACAGGTCTATTTTCAATGTGAAGTCAGTCTTGTTTCACCTCATAGTTGCCTACTTTATAAGACATGTTTAAAAGCTGGGAATATCTCAACTGCCTAGGGTTATCTTCTCAGAAAAATTAGTACACGACAGTTCACCCTACCCATTGGAGAGCTGGAAAGACCTACCTTGAACCCGATATCAGGCAGTGCAGATTTGTCCCATTGTGGAGGACAGACAAAACTTGAGAGTGTCATGTTTTGGCTGCAGAAAAAAAAAAAAAGGAGCAAGTCAGTCCATGATACTCCTAACCAAATCCCCCTTCCAGACGATCCAGCCACTGACTCTACAGCAGCCTTTGGGTATATCCCTGGATTTTTATATTTTTTTTGATTTCCACAAAACCATTATCCCATTCCCCAGTTGACATTTCCACACACATCCTAGTGCACCCTAATGCATCTCTTGGCAAGCCAAGACACTGGTAGGAGAGCTTCAAATGAGAAGTAACATGCTCCTAGCCTGGTGCTTGAACCTCTAGGAAACTGGACCGTGAGCCTCTTGCTCCATGTGGCTACTCATCTCTAATTTGCTGGCCTGATGAGTGGCCTGCCCCTACCTGTCCCTGGGACCAAGCCTCTCAGGAGGCTGTGGGTGGACTGTTGTGCCCTGCAGGAGCTACTGCACCAGTCAGTCAGTGCTCAACAACTTCCAGCAGTAACCCTTCCTGGTATGCATGTTTTAACCCAGCCAATAGAAACATTAGCATCCATTCAGGAACTGCAGTGTGTTTTATTTTTGAATCAACCTGCCCTTGGTTGAACAACCCTTGGTTTCAAATGCACTGTCTGCTGGCGAGTTTCTGAACCAAAGGCAGCTCTTTTTAAAATAAAGCAGTAGCACAACTAACTTTTACATCAGACATACTCAAATTCTGTCAAGCTGAAGTTCCTTTTAAAAAAGCCATAAGATAGGGTATCCCAAATAAGTGCATCCAGTTCACTTCATTTGGAGGGATTTACTTCTGTGTTTTATTTTATCCTCAGCTTTCCAGGGGATGGCATCTATCTGCTCCACAGTTCTTGGGACTGGCAGTCCCTTGCTCCTACTCCGTGCACAGTTTATTTAGTATTGTTGGGGCATAAATCAAGGAATAAAAATTCCTGGCACAGTTGTGTCAGCCCTATGTGGCCTTGCCCTCACCAAGAGAACAAATCTACTCTAGGGGTCTCTCACAGCTGCCAGAGTCTGTCACCAAACATCCCTCCAGCACACTTCACAGAAGTGTTGCATAATTTACAAATACTGTCACTGCAAAATTTACCATTAAACCAGTCAGCAAAAGGTATCTAAAAATGAATTCAAGAAATCTAAAATTGAATTCTAGACAGGTAGGAGGAACTTCTTAGCAGAAAGGTGCTGTCATCTAGAGACATTATCAAATAACAAATGTATATTACCTTCTGTTTTGTCGATCTTCAGAGGACAGAAATTCTGGCAGTCGGACAACTATTCTTTCAGTTTCATAGATCAAATTTTTTTGGGTCATGTCTTGAAAAAAACACAATGACTCAATAACTCACACTCTTACATGTTTAGAAAAACTGAAATGGAGGTAGCCCTGAATACCACGTTGTGGTGCTCTATCTACCACCCCTACCCCCTCCATACTTTGAAGCCATTCCCACTTGTGCTGCTTCTCCTCAGAGATCAGCAAGGTCAACAACCTGCTAGCATAGACTGTGAAGCTCAAAGGTAACCCAAGCACTAACTGCACCTGCACATGCATTCACATTCAGGCTGTCAGCCAAAGAAAAACACATCTGATGTCAGGCCTGCAGCAGGGAAGTGTTTTCAGTATGATGGAGGCTACAAATCTAGCTTTCCTGGCAGTGCGGGATTGTTACGTGGTGCTAAGAGGAAAGTCTGCCCTCCCTTCTTGGTCCTGTAACAATATCACAGAGCGCATGCTGTGTGACATGGCTAATTATCCATTGTTTCATCCTTTAAACACCACTCTCTTTATTCATGCCAGGAAACAGATTTAAAGTTTGGAAAGCTAATGGAAATTTTAAGATGGGTAAATAAATTAGAAACAGAAAAGCATTTCTTATTTTCCCATTTCTCTCTGTGTGCAACCAGTCCTAAATTTTCCTTTGGTGCACTGTGTGCTTTCTCTCCCCATAACTAGCTTGCAAGATGTCTGCCATGGGGTCACTTCTTCACCATTTGGCTTTTCAGTGCTTCTTTCTTTCCTTTCTTGTTTCTCTTCTTTAGCTGTATAAACCCAAATGCATAAGCCAGACACCACGAAGTTTACTCTCAGCTCTTCTTCTGAATATACAATATTGTCAGAGATGCTTTTCTGACTATAGATGTACAGGTTTAGAAGCTAGAGCAGGGCATCTCAAAACTGCAGAGAAATGTGCAAACTGCTCAAGCTCTGCTTGAGGAAAAAGACCTGTTCAAAGAAACCCTGACATAGGATAAAAACTCTGCATGAAGGAGGCTACATTAAAGCCAGCTACACTGTGTAATGAACTTAAAACAAAGAGATACTTCACCTTTAAAGTTTAACTCATACTTCTGAGAACCAGCCCTGAATAACACACTGCCTTCCCGGTCAGCTAGAAATTTTTTCTCCAGATCTGCAGATGTCACCATGGCAGTGGGGTGATCCGGATGCTATAGAAAGAGCCAGGAAATTATACCTGTTAGAAACCCATCTTTGGTCTAGGTGACACTGTGGGGAAATAACACTGTTTCCCCAGGCCCCTATCATGGGATGCCATTTTGAACTAAGGCTCTAAGGCTTCAAGCGTTTTGTTCTTCAGCAATGGAGGGGTGCCCCAGAGAGAACAGCTGCTTTTGACAACAGCAACAAAGCAGCCTTCAGCCTGGGTGGTCAGCTTCAGCCAAAAGATGTCCATCATCTCTGGACAATGCACCTGCTTTCAAAGCCAGTCCTTTGAAAGCTTTCACAGAGTAGCAGTACTGCATTGAGGAACAATTAATAAGACAAACCCACCAGGGCATCAGAGTAGCGCTGCAAGGGCACACAGTGGCGAGCGAAACACGCCAGCTGCAGAACAATGTGCCCTAAACAACTCTCTGAAGAAGGCTTAACAAGAGCTTTTGGCATCAACAGCAGATGGATCTCACCTCTTCCCCATACTCAATCCACCGCCCAGAATCATCGAGCCAGTACCAGGCGTACTCCATTTTGGGAGCAGACAGATGAGTCGGAAGACACCACAGGCGCAGAAGAGCTGACCAATGGCTGGCTGCTTGCTCGGCCCTAACATCAGAAGAGAAATCCAGATTACAGCATGGGTTTTTTCCAAAGCTATCAAACTATGTGATACCCCTGCTCTCCTCAGAAAAGGAGACCCTTCCAGCTGGGAAGTGCAGGTTTGGCCCAGGACAGGGGAACTGATGTTTGTACATATATGGGTCATGGTAAGCCTCACAGAAATAACCCTGACCTCTATGGCTTGGACCCGGGTCACTGTGTTTCTCTAAAATACATCATTCTAAAACACACATTGTAAGAAAATACAACTTGACACAATAAACTCAGCTTGTTAAGTGAAGGCCCGTGGTGCCACAGCTAACAGGAGTAAGTTCTGGCTTCTAGGCAGTGTGTGATCAGCTGCAGAAGTCAGACTGCCTGCAGAAGGCACTGATAGCATCACCCCTCCTTTAGCGTTCAGGAGAGCAAAGCTGTCAGTTGCAGGTACTGTACTGGGTGCAGGTGCCCAGGTGCTGGCAGCAGGGGGCTGCAGGGGTGGCTTCTGTGAGAAGAGACCAGGGGATGCCCCATGCTGGACACAGCCAGCTCAACAGACCCACTGCAGGACACAGCTGAGCCCATCAGCTAAGCTGGTGGCACCTCTGAGAAAGCTGCCCACCAGTGAGAAGTGAGGAAAAATGTGAGTGAAACAGCCCTGCAGACACTCATGTCAGTGAAGAAGGAGGGGAGGATGTGCTCCAGGCACTAGAGCAGAGATTCCCTTGCAGCTCATAAGGACCATGGTGAGGCAGATATCCACACTGCAGCCTCTGGAGGACCCCATGTTGCAGGACATGAACATGCCCTGAAGGAAGCTGTGATCCAGGGAGAGAAGCCAATGCCAGACCAGGCTTATCCCGAAGAACTGCAGCCCATGGGAGGAGCCACACTGGAGCGTGGGAATTTTTTCAGGATGACGGAATGGCAGAGGGCAACACTTACAGACTGAGGTCAATGCCCACTCTCCATCCCCCCCTGCATCACTTGGCGGGGTGGGGGTAGGTAGAAGAGTCAGGAATGAAGGAGTGAAGTTGAGAAGGGGGGTGGGGGGAAGGTGTTGTTCTAATTTTGGGGTTTGTTTCTCACCATCCAAACTTATTTAATTGGCAATAAATTAACTTTCCCCAAGCCAAGTCTGTTTTGCCCATGACAGTAATTGGTAAGTGATCTCCCTGTCTTTATCTCAACTCATGAACTTTTCTACCTCATTTTCTTCCCCTGTCCTGGTGAAAATGGGGAGTGAGAGTGGCTAGGTGGGTGTATGGCAGCCAGCCAAGGTCAAATTCGTTAAAAGGAAAAAAAGAAAAAAAAAAAAAAGGCCAAAAAAATCACTTACCAGTGAAGTCTCTGCTCTGTGCTCTATCCTGGAGACACAGCACCTACAAAGAGAACAAGCTGAAACAGGTAGCCACCAATAATTCAAATTCAGAGGATTTTACTTTGCTTGCTGCTGTGTTTCAAGTCCCTTTGCTTGTCTCAGTTTTGGACTCAGCCAACAGTTTTCTATTCATCTTATCCCTTCGTTGTTTCTGTAACATTACCCTCCTGTGGAGCACATACCCACAGACAAGACCTGCCCACCTGCCTGCCATGGAGTTTGCAAGAGTCTGTGGCTGAACTACTCAGCGCTGCCTGAAGAACTTGAACACAGTATTCAAACAGAAACTGGAAATGATCATTTATCCAGCTCTGGCACCTTCATGCTTTGGTAGGGATCACAGGTATTCAGAGCAGGCTGATCAGGGGAAATAATTATAGGAGGAGCTCCCTTATAGAGCTGGTTACAGTACAAAGGTCCACAAACAAAGGCTTGGCAGCCCCCAGACTGCCAGAACAAAGAGCGAGGAACGACCCAAGTGCCCTTCGCAGCCTTAGCTTGTTCCACTGCTGTCTTCTGACCACGGTTGATCTTTGTATGCAGTAACACCAGCAGTAACACCAGCCAAGCCTGTTCCTAGAAAAATTCTCCCAATTCGTTTTCTCTCAAATGCCATTGCAGGAGATTCATGAGATCCAGCACTCCTGGGAGCTTTTTTTGGATGCGGCTGTCCCTTTTCTTCCCTCTGCACAGCAGTGTGCTGCTGTTGCTGCTGCCGTGGCCAGCAGAATTTGGAGTTTGTGGATTTGAAGTGTGGGATTTGAGGGGTGGACGGGAAACAGAGAGGAAAGCGGGAGAGTTGGGTGGGTTGGTGTTTCCAGGCAGCTTTTCTTCATTGCTCACACCATCCCACTTCCCTCTCGCCCCACTCTATAGATGGATGCTAACCCCTGCTGAGACCCAGGGTCCCCAGTCTGCCCTAACCCCATTAGTTTTTCAAAATGTCTGTCTGTGCCCTACTTTCATTTTCACTTGCCAGTGTTTCTGCTCCTTGCAGGGATTTTCCACTCACCAACTAACCCCAACAAGAAAGAAACAGGTGAAACACTTAATAAAGCAGAGCAGTGAAATATTTCACTGGCAAGACAGGCAGTGTCCTCCACCTTTTGCTGAAGATTTCACTATCTGGTCTTGTGCAACTGAGAGATACCCTGTAAATTGCTTTTTATATCTCCACAGGAATAGCTGTATACAGAGAAGATTTTATACTTAAAAAGCAACCTCATGCCACCCTTTTTCTTACACACCTCTCCCTCATGTGAAAGAAAGGATGAATTAATGAAGATATAAACACAGCTTACCGTATGAGTAACTGCAAGCAGGTATCCTTCCAGCAGGCCCTAAAGCCAAGCCCACAAACCATGAAATCACCAACTTCCTCCCTCCCAGCTCAGCATCACCCCTGAAAAGTTGTTAGAGCCCGGCACACTCTGCCTCCCCAGCTCCCCTACTCACCGTCCTGCCGTCGGGCTGCCCAGCCACCACCCTTGGGAGCCGGAGGCATCAGCCACGTGCCTGCCAGTTGGACCAGCCCTCTGAACCCTTGCTCCGCATGGGAAAGGTCTCCCGGAAGCAGTAAAACCTTCGAAAATAAAATATGACGAGCCTGTTTGTGCTTCTTTGAGCCTGTTTGAACTGCACATTTGTACCTCGCTGTCTCTCTCGGAGTCTCTCTCTGTGGGAAGTCACGGATGCCTCTCTGCTAGCCACTGCCCCTTAGGAAAAAGAGCGGAGTAACATTTCCTTCTGGTTATTGCACCACACGCACGTGCATCTGCCAGGCACGAGCAGACCGGCCAGGCACAGCTGAAGTTTTTGGCAGATGCATCAATAAAATCAACATCCCTACAAACTAGCATAGTTTATCCCTACTGCTTGGTTCCTGTTGTTGCTCACCAGCACTTACCTTGAGCTGATTCCTCCCATCCTTCCAGTGGCTGGGGATATTCAGGACCTTCTTCTTTCAAGATCTCTGTTGGGAGCAGCTTCTGCTGAACATCATTCTTTGAAAGCCAAAAGCTGGCATTGCCTTGAAAAGCAAACCCCCAAATCTCAATGCAGAAAGCGGGTGCATCTCTCAACATGCTCTCCATGTTGGTTATCACACTGTGCAGGGTGGGGGGGGCACAGTACACAGCACTGCCCAGAGCAACGTGAGCTACTGCAGACCAAGCACAGAGCCCTGGGAAGCAGGCTCAGTCAGCCCCCACAGAGCTCTGCGCTGTCCTGAGTGTTTGTGTTCCTTTACCTTGAAGCCTGAGCTCCACTCTGTTCTTCCCCATGGAAATTAGAGAAGGGTTTGAAGCTTTCCAGTCTGACCTCCAGCCTTTCGATCTAAAAGGCTGACAGCATTTCCCCAGCAGAGCTCTGAAGAATAAAGCATAACGACAGGTCAAGTAGTACTAACTACATAAACTTGTTCAGATGCAAACTTTTGTTTTGTTGCACAAATTATGTTCAGCTGAATTGCCCAGAACACATTTTTATTTCCTGATGATCCAGTCAGACTAGATCAGTAGCAGCTGAAACACATAAACCTCTGTTTTAGTCTCTGGAAAGGCTGCACTCTCAGGGCATTTTATAGACATAGTATTAAAAAAACCCCAAGTCAACAAACACAAAACCACCACAAATGTGATTATGAAGTTGAACTTTGTTTACTCCCCATCTGGCCTTTCTTGACTGGCTTTTGACCTCCCATATAGTTATCTGGCTTTCACCTCCACAGTTGCACAACTTTTGTGCTTCCCTTTGACTGATGAGATCTATAGGATCAGATCCCACCGGTTCATTTCTGCATATGTGAATCCTCTAGTAAAATACTCTTCTGAACTGAAGCCAAGAGCTTCAGCAGGCATGAGATATCAGCTCTAGGAAAAACATTCTGGCTTGGTAGAAAATGTTCATATATCTTTGCTGGTAGCAGCGTACCATCCTCTCTAAAAACAAACAACTCACCACAAACTGGAAACTTGAGCTCACTGTAAACTGATATCTTCTGAACGTCATACATTTTATTTTTATCACTTTTAATTGCAATGCCATCCATAGAGCTGTTGAACCTCTGATTTCTAACTGTCAATGTAACAGTGGTACTATATCTGTCTGCATTTCCAGTATCTGACAGGTCTTAGAGCAGACATCTTATATATAGCCCTGCAAGATCATATTCCTGCACAGTCAGCAGAGGCGCCCAAGTATGGTTTCCCTACACATGTCAAATGATTTATCATGTTTAAAGAAACCTTGGTCCAGCAGGTAGGACTATTTATTTTCCCCCCAGGAATTTCAATTCTCATTCCCTTTTTCTCTTCAGAGGACATGGACAAGAAAAAGTGATGTTTCACCCTTTCTGTGTGTCTACCTGCAGACACGCAGCAGCTCTGTTGCAATTTCAGACCGCTCCAAGATTTGATGAATGAATACTGATGGTACGGCGTGGGCACACTGCGCTCACAGGGGTCCTGCAGCACAGGACCAGGCTGGCAGTGCCTCCTGCTTCTACCTCAAGATGTGGAAAATCCCCCAAACCAGTACCTAAAGGGGTGGACTCAGGCTATGATGGGGTGATGGGGCTCACCTGGTTCTGCAAGGTCTTCTGCAGGTTGGTTCCCCAGCCACCCACACTGGGGTCTGGCTGCAGGGTGCTGCCGGAAGGTGTGCCAGGGGGTTCAGCTTCAGCAAAGCTGCGAGGGTGGGGACCGACCCATGTCTGGGAGCCTGGAAACATTTCCAGATCTCACTTGAAACCACACTCCCATTTAAAGCTGGTACCTTCTCCTCTAGGTTGTGATGGTTTTCCCAGTAAGTCTGGATTTCCTGTTGGACTATGTCCAGCAGCTTGTAAATTAAACTGTGGGAGGGGGGAAATGAGACCTGCAACCATGCTGCTGCTATCCCAGCTTAATTCAGCACAGGAACGGGAAACAGTCATAACAAGAATAATAATTCTCAATTGCCTTGGAAAAAAAATCCAACTTATTTATTTCCAAATTTTGATGGTGAATTTTACAAGTTTTGGTAGATTACATTGAGTTTGTAAATGGTACTTTGGTTTTAGTCTAAGTACATAAATGCTTGATACAAAAGATTTAAAATGCTCCACATTCTGCCTCTCTTCAGTGGCCGTTAGAGGAGTCTCAGCATGCTATTTTCCATCTTTTAGGAAAAAAATAAGAATTAAGTGATTTGAAATAGCTAATTGCTGTTTTATCTGGACATAACATTGCCACATTAATAATGTAAACCAAAGTAATCCAATAACAGAAACCTTTTTTATTTCAATAGTTCAAATGAGCAGTTACGTATCAAATCAGCAAGTCATTTGCCTGCAGATTTAAAGTTAAAGCTCTGACATGAAGTGTTTTGTGCCTTCTTACAGCACCAGAAGATGCACTTATTTGGGAATCTGCCCAAGTCTTATCAGTGGCCTTGTATAACTAAAGGAGAAATTGTTTTTCACTGGAGTTGAGCCAAAACCTGAATTTTCAACTTCACTCGTAGTGCCAGGTGAGGAGCGTGGCTGGGAAGCTGGGGGAGGGATCAGAATCTATTTTGTCCTACTCTTGTTGATATTAGCTGATTTTTTACTGTGTTTGTACATTTTGAAATGTAATTTCAGAAAAATAAAATTCAAAATTGAAATATTATTTCAAAGCAAAATAAACTTATTCTGCTAATACAATAATCAAAGCAAAACATTCTAACCTTACTTTGTAATTTCAAAGGGTTTTCAAATATCTTCTCATTAGTCTGAATCAGCACTTTCTGATGAATGAAGTTTTATCCCCCTGCCTTCTCCTTTCCTTATTTCTAATTTGCTTTCCCCATCCATTTCCCTTCATAATTCTTGTCCACAGCATGGCTACTGCAACACTTCAGATTGAAACCTGCATTTGGCTTCCATGATTTGGAAGTTCTGCAACATGCTCCCTTCCTCTATTTGCCAAGTTAGGAAATTACAAGTAGTGTGTGTGTATATACATATATATACATATACACACACACACACACACACTATTTTACTGAGAACTGGGCTAGGCTGCAAAATTAGAATCTTGGTTTCAAAGACACTCTGCAGGCAAAGCAAGTTCATTTCAGAGAAATAGATTGTTCTGCTAAAAAAGAAAAAGGCAGAAACAGATGCAACCACTCATCCTGATTGCAAGTTTAGGAAGACTTGCAGCAAAGTCTTGGCTCAAGCTTATCCTCATTTGCAGTGATTAAAAGAATGAGAGTATGGCCTTTGGTAGGATCAAAGGTATCAGAAACTGAGTAAGTAAATCTTATCTTCTCCTGTGAGTGCTGATGGTTTCTCAGTAAGTCTTGATTTCTTGTTGAACTACTTCCAGCAGTACCTGTAGTTTGCGGGTAAGATAATCTGAAAGGGGGGAAAAAAAGGCAGAAAGTTTAGTCCAGAGGAAATCTTCAGATATAGCTGAAAATCAGAGCATCAGCACTGATGGTTGGAGCACTTTATGTTAGCAGATCACTGTATCCATCTTCTTACTTGCTGTGTGTTTTTTTTCTATTCAGTGGTTACTCATAGACCTCAGCCCAACATCAAACCAAAAGAAAACAAGATTCATAACTGTTATTATAAATTAAATTCAAAATTGGGCTCTTGTTTCTGAGTAAATCATTGTGCCACCAGGGCTACACCCAAAGGAAATCTATGCTGGACATTGCATGGAGTGGAGATGTATTTCGTTTACACATCTGTGCTTCTTCATCAAACAGCCCTCAGGTAGCACGTCTTCTCCCACCAGTCCTCTCCCCAGCCTTTCAGCAAGTATGTTTGTGCATGGGGTTACAGTGTCTGCCTGTCATTCTCTCCATCCTAACTTTTGATCTTGTTGCTCAGTGTCAGCCAAATTTGACCAAGAGGTGGTGATCCTGAAGATATGCCAAAGTTTAGTAGAAACCAGAGCTGTGGTGCAAAAGTGACCCTCTCTGTTCCCCCTGTCGGTAGACCTCAGTCTTGTCTTTTTTAAAACAGATCATGAAGCTGGCTTATCAGTATAATTCACAAGCCAGGCAGACACAGTCTGTGCCTGGCTGCCAACCACCTGCAGCACAGCCTACCCCTCGTCTCTTTGGCTGCAGAAGCAGTGTCTTAGGAAAGCCATTGAAGAGGTGGCAGGTGTTAGAATTTAGGTTTCATGAGGTCTGTTGGTCATGGAGTAATTTGCACTAGAGACAAGCCCTGGGAACAAGCCAACATCCCCACCCTGAGCATGTTTATGTCCACAATACTGAAATTCAAACACATACTTACAAAATGGGCTACGGCAATGTTTTGACATTTGCTTATGGATTATGAGATAGTAGACTGGAAAACCACTTAAAACCATGGTGCATCCGATGCTAATGTTCACAGGGTCTGAGTAGAAAGACATTGCCACTGTGAAGAGGCAGATGATGGTAAAAGAGATGGGAATGAACAGGGGAACCTGGGAAAAAGAGCACAGAAGACTCTCAGGAAAAACTGATGGCTGTAGCGAATTGGCCTCCATATATGCCAGCACACTTCTCCATCTTAAAGAAGATGAGAAAAATCATACAGCTTTCCTCCACACTGTTTCTGTACAATCAGTTGTGAACAAGTACAATGCATAGAACAAAAATTGACTCGTATCATCTTCAGAGCCTAGTGTGCCCTAAGAGGTGCACGCCTCTTATATTCACGTGCACCAAAACATAAACCTCACTTGCAACTGGAAGCCAAGCAGGGGGATAAGTCACCTGTACCCCACTGCTCTCTGGATGTACTTCTCCTGTGCCTGCACATGCACACCTATCTACTTGCCACCTGTGGCAACTGCTGGTGGAAAATCTGAAGCCAAGAGTAGAAGCAGGACTTTGAATAAAACCGTTCTTTGGTTATAACACTTGTGACTCATTTTGACCTGCCTCAAGCTTCCCTGAGACTTATAGTGGCCAAAACAGGATAAACCAGATTCCCTCTCACCATAGCACCTGCATCAAGAGCATGAGCTTCAACGACACACTGATGAAAGACCAAAGCAGCAGTCAGCACTCCAGCCTTATCCTGTTGGGTAAGCCAATTCATCTGGGTTACTTGGAGAGTAAATCGGAACACTGCAATAAATAATAAAACTCAGTCTTTGGATCCAACCTCAGCCAAGTTACTCCTCGCCATGGCTGATAGAATGAAGAAGCTGCTGGGCTGGTCTCATCTAGGGTGACAATCTATTTTCCGGTAACAGAGATCCTATTTTGGATGCTGACCATGCCGAGCTGGAAGAGATTAGTTGCTCTAGCGATGGCAGCCATCCAACCACCAAACTTACGTGCTCTTGCTGTCTCTCCAGCCGGAGCATCCCCTGCCAGCCTCTCCTACGTGCACACACTCACGCTGCACATCTGCTTGCGAGGTGTGTGTGCGAGGACTGCTTTTTCCTCTTACCGCTGTTTTCACACCATTCTTAACCCAAAATGTTATAGGGGAGAAGAAGTACCAGCACAATCATGTGTTTTTTATGACTTTTCTCCGCACGCTGGTGCCTGCACACGACCTGTCTGTGGCCACTAGAGCGCAGCACATGCCCGCGGCACCTGCACGCAGCCCTCCCCGCTTGCAGATAACTGAGCTTCGGGTTTCAAGTGGGTATAAAAACTAGGGAAAGAAGGGGGGAAAAAAGTCAGCCGAACTGGCCAAAAGCCCAGCATTTCCCCCCCCCCCCCCCCCCCCTTAAGCTGCTTTTAGGAATCGTTAAAGGCTTAAATCTCTGTCTAAAACAAAATGGGGCAAAATCTCAGCAACTGAAAACATCACCAGTTCTATCCACTAATAAACTTCCCCTGAGAAGTTTTAAAAAGAAAAATAGAAAACTTTTAAAAGAAAAAGAGAAAACTTATTTAAACTCTGGTTCTGGGTGAGTACACGAGTGCAGCCAACAAACGAACTGGGAAGCTTCAAGGTCTCTGCTAAACACGCTGTCTCCAGCAAAGACCAAGAAGAAAAATTACCCCAAACTTTGCATCAGGCCTCGCGCAGCTCAGGGAGGAGCCCTGAGGGAGCCATAGGAAGCGTTTCTGTCCCCTGAGCTTCTCACTGATGGGCTGCCCAGTGCCTGTGACCTCGGAGGTCTCCTCTCCTCTCCAGGAACTGGCTGGAGGCACCATGCAGGCACCACCGGACAGGAACAAACTGTGCATGCCTCAAGCACCCACCCCCCCCAAACGCCTTCGGCACGTTATCTGGCAGTGGGAAAGGTGCCCAGAGCACAAGAAAGCTGCTCCAGCACTGATTCCAACTTCCCCCGCCAACACGAGGAGGATCCCATCACCCAGCAGCGTGATAAGGGCCACCAGAGGGGCCCAGCCGGAGGCTAGGGAAAGGCACGAGAGGCCAAGGCGTCCTACGCTTTGTGCTACACATGTGTGTGCTGTGCACGTCCTCAGGGCCTGCAGCAGCAACAGTTGCACACAACCTGCCTTACACTATACAGTGTTTTTGTGCCAGCAGATGATTCCCCTTAAGTCAGGTCTGTTCCCAGGGTCCCCCCAGCCATGCTCTTTTCCCCCAAGCCTGACACCTTCCTGCTTCCCGAGAGCTGAGACTTAGCTACCACTGAAATAACATCCAGGCAAAGGTCCCTCCTTACAGCCCACAAGAGATGAGTGTGGGAATTGCCCTTTGACATCTCCCAGTTCCTAGCCTGAAACTTTGTCCCCTGGAGTAGGCTGCCATCTTATAGATGCAACTGGTGACACCATATAGAACCAGCTTCATAAGTTTTACCACATCTGGCTGTTTGGGTACATCAACCGATTTCATGAGCTCCCCACATGTCTTACTGAACAAGAGGGATTGAGACTCCTTAGAGCCTAAAGGCAACCATGGCCATGTAATGCTCTAATTTTTACCAAATAAGAGAAAGAAATTACAAGCCTGCACATTCCTGGCTGCTAGATACATGCCATGTGTTACCTTGAATGGGCTGTGCAGCTCCGGGTGACGGTGGCGATGGACAATGAGCCCAAGGGTGGCTAATCCTATGAAGAGCCATCGGGAAAAGCTGAAGAAGTTCATTAGATGGTAGATATCTCCGATACACACCATGGCAGTAACCAAAGGGAACTGAGCATTGTGAAGATGAAATATAGTCATTAAAGCCTTACTACCATCCTCAAACTAGAAAGGGTAATATGGATTACCTCCTCCAGCCCCCCTGCAATCACTGGCAGCTACTTCACAGCCCCAACATTTCAGAGGTCAGAGAGCTTTATAAAACAGTGTCACAGACTGAAGGCAAAAAGCCTAAATGCACTATTATGCTGTGCTATAGAAAGGAACGATCCTTTCAAGATCAACAGCACCTTTGATGCTTTATGTCCTAGGCAGGGGAATTAAAACATGCATGATACAAAAGTCTGTGCTGCCGGTACAAAGGCTACCTACAAAGATACCTGCTAAGTTTTTAGCAGGTCAACCAAGCTGCAAGAGGCACCTCAGCACAGTTAGGATGGAGCTGGACCATTGCTGGAAAAAAAACCAAACCAAAACTGAGAGCATCTTTGCAAATGCTCATTCCCTGCATTTTCACCACACCTGGGAATTTCAATTTTCCAAACAGCCAAAGCCCAGCAGAGGTATTTTCACAGGACAATATCAAGCAGCAACTGTGGCAGATAGTAGGGACGGTACTTTTAAAAAAGGTGTCCAAGGCTATAAGGCAGGGACTTCACGGGAGTGGGTTTGGATAACACTGCTGGCACAAGGGGACTTAATACTTTGCAGTCATTTCCAGTATTCCATCTTCTCTATTTTTTGGAGGCTGTCTCAACACCCTTTAAAACTCTTCAGCTTCTCCAGGCTTTGCAAGAAAGCCAAGACTGCAAGAATGGGGCATGTCACACAGCCAGATCTCCTTACCATTAACATGACAGCAGGAAGGGGTGTATGCCTTCGAATGTGGATCATAGAGAAGAGAGGAGGCCACTGTCCTTCCCTGGAAGCCACAAACAGAGTCCTAGGAAAAGACAGGGAGCCCTATGCATTAGCATCCCACATCCAGACTAGAAGTGAGAATATCAGTCACTGGACTGACTACCCACCCCAGCACAGGTCTGCTATGCAAGGCCACAGTTCTGCCTTTAGCCACATTTTTGGGGCATTTGAAAGAAAAACTCAATGTTGAATTCCCATAGTTCTCCCAGGACCAGTTAGTTCAATGCAGTGCAGAGCCCACTAGCAGGACCGCTGGCAGCATCCCCTTGGGTGGCCCATTAGCAGAGACCTTCGGGTAAGTCCCAAGTGACCATGAGTGAGTTCAGGTTGGAAACGGAAGCAAGAAAGTTTCTTGCCATGAGAGAAGGGGTTCATCTTTCCAATAGGAAGCGGAGGGGTCACAAACTTCCATTTTTTGTAAGAGAGGCTGGTGAGTCTATGAACGGCAATTGTTGGTCTCGATGCCTATATATATATATATATATATACAAAAAAAATAAAGTGCAGTTTCCTCAAATAATAGAGGATTTTCAGTTCTTTGGCCAGTTGTTGGAAAACATAGTTTGGCATACTGCCAAGAAGTCAGCTACACACAAGACCAGCTACAAAATGACAGCAGAGAGCTCCTTCCCTCCATCCTTCCTTTGACTCATGAAAGGGCAATTAGGGAGAAGACATTGAATCCAATTTTATAAATTTAATATCCACAAACAAATCATGCCAGAACATCAGCTGGGCTGGAGCAGGGCCCAAAGCAGCTGAGACATGAGTGTAAAACTGGATTTATTGCTGTCTCTGTGGTTTTGCAGGGGTGTGGCTGGCCAGCAGCCAGGGAGGCCCCATCACTATTTATATGGCCTTTCTGCAGTGATTATATTAATGGTGCCAGGATGGGGGAGAGAAAGGCGATAGTGACACGCACAACCTCTATGCTGTCTGGGGACTCCTCATCCTCAAAGAAAACCACTATCTAGAGGAGATAACAGGAAGGATTCTCCACACTGTATTTAGTACAGGACTTTGGGGTAGTGGATCATATAACTCATTAGATTTCACACTATGAAACATCCCTATCATATCAACTGATTTTTCCTTTTGCAATCAAAGCTGTGAACCAGAACTGGCTCCAGAGAGTTCAGGCAGCTCCTCAGGACCATCATGACACGCTTCTCCATGAGCTCTGCCCTCCTCTCCAGTTTCAAGACTCCCATAAGGACATGCAGTATAGTAGCCAGTGAAGCTAGCAAAATAATTTTTCCATGGAACAAAGCTTTTCTTATTGCTACAACAAGACTTGTTGAGCCTTGACTTTTACTTTAGGAATAGCCTGTCCCCGATAACATTTCACTGACCTCAAAGCAAAGTCCTCTGGGGCGAGTCTGCCTTTGGCCAGAGATCCTCACAACAGAGGGACCCTGTGGCCTTGCAGCAGAGCAGCTGGGTGAACCCAATGAAAGAAGACTTGGTCTCACTGAGCAGCTGCCAACATCAACAAAGCCTCTAGTTCACCAGAAACATTGACATTTCACTTTAAACTGGGGATTTAAACTGAAGGCTGGGGGCAGAAGATGAAAATCCTTGTTTGTGACCAGCCCACCAAAGCCTGGACCTGGCCAGAAATAGAAAGGGTAGACTGTTAGTCAACAGGGATCATCCTGTAGTTGACATCCTGGAAGTCAAAGCCCTTATTTTTCCCCCAAGAGTGGCTCAGATGCCATCGTGTAGGTGGGCAGTTGTACAGATCTCTGGTGCTTCCCTCCAATTCAGTGAGCCAAAAGAGTAATAAATTCTTAGGGATGTGACCTTGAAAACGTGAAGATTCCTCCATTCATGGTTCCAAAGCAGGACAGTGCGACAAGGACAGGGACCACAGAGATCAGGCTTTTGAAGGCTCGCTGCACAAAGCTCTGGAGGAAGAGCGAGTGTGTCTTTAGGAACATGTGGTCATCTCTAGACAACATCAGATTCAAAAGAAAGAAAACTTCCATCGAAGGAATAGAATATGACTCATAAATCTTGCCTTTTCTGCTGTCATCTGTGGGTTATTTTTAATTATCTTTTAGGCAAGACTAGAAGAAGTTACTGTTGCCTAATGATCCAGAGAAATGACAAAGCAATAAAGCATTTTATAGGAAAACCATCTCCAAAACACTTGCCATGACCACCCCTTGAGCATAAGCTGACCACACTGAATAAAGATAACGGTAGGGGTGACAACTCACCACAGCCACAGCAGGAGAAGCCAGAACGTCTTGCATTCCCAGGACTGTGTAATAGGAGATGTTGGTGAGCATGTACCCCACAATTACTGTGATCACGGACACGATGACAGCCAGGGGGATATTTCTGCAAGAAAGGGGAAGAGACACAGACAAAGAACAAGATGTTATCCCTTGTTATGCACAGTATTACTGCAGATTGCAACTGGCATTGGTTACATGAACCCACAAACTTATTTCCTCCCATACTGCATTTGGGAAAGCCATGGTACACCAGAAGCTGGTAACCCAAGATGACTTCTTCCCAGACTTACCGTTCAGGTCTGACTAACTCTTCACGCACAAAACTGGTCTGAAACCTGCATGGTGGAAAGAGACAGGGAGAGAGTTTGAGCCATGTCTCAAACACCAGTCTGCTGCCCATGAAGCACCCTTCCATCACACCTACCAGCCTGAATATGCAAACATGCCTGCGTAAAAAGCCAGGGGCAGCTTGTCCAAAACCAGTGACTGTCTGTCAAAAGCATCCTGGAAGTTTTTGGTGTGGCCTGCAGAAGAGATAAACAATGGACATGGAGCAGGGAAACGTCAGAGATGGGCTTCCTTCCCGTGGGATAATGCCCCTTGTACCTCTTGCCCAGACCTGGGAAGAGTGTTTGTGACTTCCTTGGAGACAGGTATTCAGATTTGTTTCATTGTTTTAATTTGCAGTGCTGTGCTAACATGTTTATTTCGCAAACAGTGACAGAACAAATCCTTTCCCCATCCAGCTATGGGAGACATTTCAGGAAGGGCAACAGCGGCAGCTGTTTCTGTTTCAGACAGAGCCTGCTGTGGGAATAAGAGATCGTGGAGACGAGAGGACCCAAGTTGTCCTGTTCTTTCTTTAGGTCTAAAATTAATTCGCCAGGTTGACCCCTCTCTTACCCTCTCCAGCCCCCTAAACAGCTGGATGCAAACTTCTCTCTGATGTGATGCAGCCAGTGAGGCAGCTAATCTGGCTCTCGCTGTGCTCCCTCCTGATCCCGCTGCTGGAGTGCTGACCCCAGCCCCATGTGGCCAGATCATGGGAACGGGGGTGGAGGAGGGAGCAGGAACAGGGAGCAGTGACTGCCAACCTGGCCTCCACTCTGGGCACACTCCTTGCCCGCTACCCCTGACAGCCACTGCAGCTTGCCCTCAGGAGGAAGAACTGAGGACACAGAGGGCAAAGTAAATAAAATCTAAAAAGTAGAGGTGGCTCAGATAGAGATCCCATTTTACCAACCCCAGTATTTTCCTTAAAGTTCTCTGCTTGAAATAACAACAACAAAATCAAAGTCAGGATTTTGGGTACAAACCATATTTTATCAAACTCCAAAAAACCCTAGGGAAGGGAGCAAGACCTAATGGCCTCTCATTCAAAGGAAGACCAATAAAAAATGCAGTCAAAAGGAGTTGTATTTCCAACACTTTCAAAACCAGGTGGCCCAAGGTTTGGTTCCACATCTATATTCAGTTCTCCATATCAAAGTCTCTTTAAAAGTAAAAGGTGCAGAGCTCACCTAGTTGGGCTTCACCGGGAAAGGGATGAAATGGCATGAGGCACATGGAGGAAGACATGCCACTTCTATGGAGGTGCCTCTGCAAGGAGCTCTGTGATGAGATTTGCACGTTTGGGTTTAAAACACTGGCCCAGCAAGTCTCTAAAACAAACCTGAGCCAAAGGGAACATAATGGCAGAGGAAAGGACAAGACCGTAACCAAAAAAAGGTAGAACAAGGCAGGGGAATCAGGCAAACTGATTTTAAAGCACAAAACTGATTTTTAGGCACAAGAAAACAAGTCAAAAAGATAATAGATTTGAAGAAAACTAAACCAAAATATGGGAGTGGGCCTATGGGGGTAGTCTTTTTATATTCTAAAATGATTGCTGACAAGTGATGGCAAATAAAAAGGATTTATTGTCTGCAATATGTTAATGAGTGATTACAATCCCCCATGAGTAACGTTAAATACAACCTGTCATATTGGGGTCTCTTGGTGAATTCTCCCTCCAGATGTCACTGACACTTATCCTCGCTGGAGGATGGGTGCCAGGGCTCCAGATTGTCATTTGAAGGCATTCCTGACAATAATGGCTCAGGATTTCTAGCTGCAGGGCAGTTCTTCTGTTCAGAAGTTGCTGCCAGCCTGAGTGGATCTTTGTTTGTTCAAAGGAGCCAGCTCCAGACATCAGAAAGAAACATGAACCTGGAGCCTACTGCCTGTGTTGTTTTCTCTGCAGAGGAAGGTAATAGTGTGAAGGGGGAGCAGGTTTCATCCCCTGAGTGGGAATGCCGTGGGCTTTTCTATAAACTGAGGCTTGGATTAAAGCCAATACCCTTGCATCACTGCCAGAAGGTACTACTGGTAGGGGTTTTTTCCCCACTCTGGATGCGTATGTGTACATGCAATCCTGAGTGAGTCCGTTGTAAATTTACTAAGTTACTGCCCATCTCACTTAGGAGGCAAAAAAGCATTAGTTTAAGCCACAGAAAGGTTAGAG
Source organism: Strix aluco (assembly GCF_031877795.1). Taxonomy (NCBI): domain Eukaryota; kingdom Metazoa; phylum Chordata; class Aves; order Strigiformes; family Strigidae; genus Strix; species Strix aluco. The sequence continues at coordinate 12,708,144 of NC_133935.1, forward strand.
ATGCAGTCACCAGAGCTCAGCTGAGGGCTGGTAACTCATTACAGAGCTGTGACCGGCTCAGGTCACCACAGGATGCTGTCATACATCCCTGATGTCCATCAAATTTGTGCTGCTTTGGAAGGATTTTGAGTCACTCTGCAAACAGGCAAGCCTAGCACCAAGGAAAGACTGGCTGTGGAGGAAGGTGCCTGTATGACTCTGAGTAGGCTCAGACAGCCTCAGGCACTGAGACTCACTCAGCTTTGAGAAAGCACAGCTGAGCCAGGTGCATCAGCCCAGTGCAATGATGCAGCTTAATGCCAACTACCCTGGTCTCATCTCCCAGCTAATTCACATCCAGCACACAGGCAGGCTAAAGGAGTGCCACACCAATAAAAGCCATGACAGGCAGGCATGTTGAGCACCGTTCCTCAGCCACACAGCAGCACACCTACCCTGCGCCAGCAGCATCATCCCTGGCGCGATGATGAGTGCAAGAGCCAGGAGTTTGACGATGGAGAGAGCCGTCTGCAGCCGGGCACTCCAGGTGACGCTCCAGGAATTGAGGGTGAGGACCATGTCTGCAGAGGAGACCACACTGCTACAGCTGTAGCCCATGCTCAACGCACGCAGGAAAACATACAGCAGCACTCCCTGCTCTAGGGATGCCAGGAAGAAGGCTGCATCTTTAGAGAGAGGATGCTCGGGGTGAGAGATGTCAGAAAACATTACAGGTGTGGTCCAGCACACAGTGTTTGAAGGGGGAGCTGAGTTATGCTCCTAAGAGGGACCAGGAGCCCGGTTGCTGTTGGGTGATCCATGCCTGCCTGGGAGGAAGGTGTGAGTTTGCAGGGACGTCTCAGCAGCCCCCTTCACAGCAGTCCCTGTGCCAGCACACACCAGCCTGGAGCAGGCCAGGACAGCTTCACACGCTGGGTGCACCAGGAGAGGAGTCCAAAACCTTGAGCCTTACACCTCAACCCAGGTGGCATTTGCACAATTACACATGAAGAGTTTCTATTCCTGTACTTGGCACAATCCTCGTGACCTAGAGCTCCAGCTAGTCAACAGGAAGGCCCATTCCCCTTCTTGGAGAATAACAGTGGCCCCAAACCAGCACCTCAGATCAGGAAGTTTTGGATAGCCAAGGACATAAGATGGGGCCCCGATCCCACAGTTATCCCAGGAGATAACACCCTGTAAGTGTCCCTGGTCTGGGGCAGAGAGGCTCTGAAATCAGCAGTCCCATAAAAGTTAGTACTTACAATACCCCAGGAGAGACACGAGCTTCACAGCAGGGACCGGGGCTGCACAGGGGGCAAAGAACGGCTCCAGCATGTAACGTCCAAATGCCAAAGAAACCACAGCACTGTTGGCAGGCCTTGGCGGGGCGGCAGGGGGAAGCAAGCACAAACTGTGGTCAGCAGACAGCAGAAAAATAGCATGATGTAAAACTGCACAAAACTCATGAGGGAGGGAATTTTCCCCACCCAGCTTAATCCTGCTCTCCCATGCAGATAGTGAATTCCTATAGAGTCTTTTTCATAGTTTTTTCTCAGTAAATAGGTTAAAAATTGCATGCTGCAAAAAGATTAATTCCCAACTTGAAAGCAAAAGTTGAGAATAATCATACTGAGCAATGCAATGTGGTTCATATATCCTGCTCCATCTCAGTTTACGTGAAGGACATAAGTTATTGGGAGGTGAGGACTTCTTTTTTAACTTTAAAAAGAAAGTCACTTACAATTTTCTAAAATATTATTTAACTCAGGGCTAAGCCAGAAAGTTGTCTCCACAGGACAATCCAAAAAAGTTTCACAGTGAAAACAGAAGATCTCAAATAAATCTGGTCTCTATTGTCAGTCTCTGAAAAATACCGTGGCTCTTAGAGGATACCAGCTGCCAGGGGAGAAGAGAGATATTCGAGTACAGATCAGAGTGAACATGTGTAACTATTTATTCATTATGCATTCTTCCTTTTACCACCAAAAAATCTTTAAAAGTTGTTCAGATTGTTTCTACTCTTTCTTTTACAAACTGCCTAGACTGTTACCTGACACGGTAACTTCTGTTTTTTTTAAATCGTCACGGTATCCAGCAAAAGGCAAACCCAAAAATTCTCTTACCTGATAGCAAAAAACTCTGCCCACAGGAATAAGAAACTTGGCAGAGGCCCTAGTGTCTCCAAAATATAGATATAATGTCCTCCAGACTTGGTGATTCTCGTTCCAAGCTCTGCATAACACAAGGCACCTGGAAAAGTTCAGGTAGAAATGCACTGAATAAATCATCCCATGGATTTTCTCTTTTCTGTGTGACTTTTCAGGAATTGAATGAATCTGTTTAAAATAAGTAGTGAATTAAAGGAAGAAAGAGGGGTTTAGCAGAATCACTCTTCCCTATTTTTGTGTGCTACAGTGTTTTGAAGTACGTTTTGAAGTAATTAACTTTTCAGTCAGAAGGAAAGAAAGTCTCCATTTTCTGGTTAATGATGCAACCTTTCTATCAAAGTTATGTGGAAAGGTGTGAGATAGAAATGTTGCACTAAGCTACAACAGGTTTCCTTTGAGAAACGTCCTGGAGGTTTGGGTTCTCACTTCTCACAGTTAGACTGGTAAGATGGTGTTTACAAGGCAATTACAGCACCTCAGCCAACAGGCCGTGGCTGAACTTGTCATTTCAGTCACGTTTTTGATCACAGACCACATTCCTGTGTCCTTATCTTGCATAGTCACATAGATTCCTTCCTTCATTCAATGACACCAGACAGAGGACCTGGAAGGGCATCTCCTCTGGGAGGAAAGACCTGCCACCGGAGGAAAACACAGCCCCGATGGTGCAGAGCAAGGGAAGTGTCCGCATGAGAGGCTCAGTTGGTCTCTTCTCACATGTTCACGTACGAGTGCACCAACAGACCTGGGGACTGCCTGCCCCGGCCTTGATGAGTGCCTCTGCGCCTCCCTGACCCTGTGCCAGGGCACAGTGAGAAACCCTGGGGGAGGCACGCTGGAGAACACAGCTTAAAACTTTCAGGCAAATGGATAGAAACCTTTATGCCTCTGTCTGTGCCAAAAAAATCCCATCTGTGTTTTCTCTATATAGAGCAATTCATCATGCCATTTGAACACGTCTAAGTATGACTCTTAAGTCCTGCCTACACTGGATTCATTTGTTAGGTTAAACATCCTTTTTCCACCAAAAGAAATCATAAAACACTTATTTCTTTGAGCACAACTCTCCTTGCAATGGGTCTGAGTGCTTTTGGGATGTGACCCTGTGGGGTGAGACCATCTCTAGCTGTGCTATTACTGCTTTGCTCAGCTCAGGCGGTTGCGGAGGGAGAGTGCAGAGGAACCCAGTGGTGATATGGCCATGCCTCCGAGTCCTGTGGTGGTCATGCCATATTCAAGTCATGCTGATGGTGAGGACCTCCACTCTTCCCACCTCTCTCTTGGCAAATTTGTGCAGAATCCCTGTTCCAAGTGTCAAATATAGGCAGACACCTCATCTCATTTATTCCGGTGGGTCTCTTTACATGCTTCAAGCGTGTGTTTAAGTGCTTTGCTAAACGCATGCTATGGGACTCATAAATGCCATACTCGAAAGAAAAAAAAAAAAAGAAGAAAAGAAAGCAGGCCTTTTTAATGTACCGCAAAAAATGCGTCAGAGAAATGATCAAGGGAGGTCATCAAGCTGATAGAAGGGAAGAACAAACTAACAAATTTGGCTACAAAATACAATAACTTGATAAAGAGGCTCCCAGGGCTCTTCCAGCAGAATCTATCAAAGGATGCAAGAGAGAGAGAAGCCTTTCCAAGTGCAGAGCTTGGGTTATGTGATTAACACACACATTATCATTTATTGCTCTGCTCAGTCAAAAGAAACACCATGCTCACGTTATATTTTAAGATTTTCTTTAAGCAAAAGTACATAATTCACCAAAACCCCCACATAGTCTGCCGTGTGAAATATTGGTACGCATGTGCTAAGAGCAAGAACCACACTTGTTGCTGTATTATCATTGAATGTATCGATTTCTAAACTTGTATCTATATGTCACAGTGGTTTTTTTCCACATGGAGTATTTCTCCTTTCTTGTTTTGTTTTTTTTTTTCTAATTTATAACAGAAGAACTTTAAAGTTTGCCACCGAAATAAACATCAGATTTCTCCTCAGAGCGGAGATCTTGCAGTTCTCCTAATAGCACCTTTAGAGTGTTTCTGAGATGGTGATTTTATAGAGTTAATGAAGGAAACTAAAAGCCATGCATTTTGTCCATCATAACTTTAAGAGCTACGTTATTTCAGAAGAACTAGAATGAAACTGTCATCAAAAAGTCAACCCTTTGTGAGAAAAGACTGGTATTAAATGTCAGAAGCCAAGCCAAGGGTAACACACAGAAAGCAGGGCTGAACTGATCTGCTCCATCTCTTGCTCCAAAACAACAGCAGACACATCCAAACCATTTCTGACAGACACCCAGACACCAACCCCTGGCTGGTGGACACTCTGCAGCTCCCCAGCTGCTCCAGTGCTTCTCTGTCCTCACCAACAGAAAGGGGATCCCTTATGGCATATTAAGACTGTCACTTCTTGCCCTTTTCACAGTGTCTATGAAAAGCAGTGCACAGCCCTCGGGCTCACAGGTGCCTTTTAGATGCCTACATCTCCCTTCCACCTTATAGAATGAGTCCCTTCATCTTCTCCCAGCTTTCCTGGCAGAGACCATGTTGTCTCCATCTTCAGTCATTGTCGCTCCTGCCTTGGACTTGCACATTTTCACAGACCATAAGTGCCAGGATTTTCTCAATCACCCTGAGGGAATAATTTGAACTAAAGATCCCTGGTGACCCCCCCCCCCCCAGGGTCACCACAGGGAATTTTTGGTTTACTCTTCTCCCAACTTTTTATACGTAAAAATGTGCTGGCTCCCCTCACCTCCCAGGCGCTTCAACAAAGGCTGACAAAGCTCACCACTCACCAAACATTGAGAGGAGCCCACAGGCAAACCAAACAACCAGGGAGAAACCCACGCTGCCAGAGTTTTTCAGTACTCCTTTTGGGGAGATAAAGATGCCACTGCCGACCATGCTGCCAATGAGGAGTGAGAAAGCCCGCAGCAAAGTTATCTTTTTCCTCAGAAAAACGGCTTCCTCTTCTTTCTTGTCTTTTCCCATGGCTTGCTTCTAATGCCAGAGAAAGGTCATACATTTAGAAGCTACAGTCTCCCAAGTGTCCTCAAGGCTCACCTGTAAGATGAGGAAAGAGTTAGGGATTCATGGGTCTTCTTTTCTGGGCAAGATTTTTTGCAGAAAGCTGTCAAGATCTGTTGAATTTGTTCTCCTCAGCTGCTGGATGCACCAACCAAACCACAGGTGCATATAACACACTCAGTACCGTCTCTCACATCAGTGCAGCTCTTGAGAGGGACTGTAAGTTTTTTTTCTGCCTCTTCTGTCAAGGGGCACAGAGCGTTACAAGTTGCATGACATACTTCAAGATATGATTTCCAAATTCAACTTTGATGACCGGACTGGAACTGGCCCGGTTAGGGTTAATTTAATGGGACCTAATTTGGGGGAATATTGATATCAGTACCCTGGCAGAAAGTTGCAATCAAGACCTCAAGGATGTCTGAGGTTAATAAAAATTTATTGGGGGGCGGGGGGGGGGAGCAAAGAGCTCTGTTAGTTGGGATACACAGATGATTTAAGCTTTTTTAACTTTCTATCTATCCTTGCTGAATGAACAAACCCTGATTTTCTCACTGGGGCTTTGTTTTATCACTGTTTCTTAATATACTGTCAAGCCTTTTTGTTACCAGGGTACTGAAGAGTCAGGAATAAGTACTGTTTACAATTGTAAGACAGAGCATAGTCATTAATATCAGACATGTCGTTCCTTCTATTAATATAAAAACTTTCTTAGTAATAAAAGTAGGAGTGAAGTTTTTCCTAGAAAAGAAGGAACTTCAGACACTCCAGGGATCACACAAGTTGGTCTCGATCCAGTTCTCTCATGCCGCAGTAACCTCCTATTTCACCGTCTTGTCTCTCCAGCCTCTCTCAGTCCTAGGCTGACACCTTCACTGAGAAATTCACCTTCTGCTTAGGAAAGTAAGACCAATTCACATCAGCTACCACAGTCTAATTTGCTGTAGCAAACCTGTTTGTAGCTTTCCTAGCAGCAAGGTAGACATTGCACTCTGCTAATTAACCCTGATAGAGCAGACAAGACAGGTTTGGAGTAGATAATTCGGGTCCTGCCCCTCGTTCGGTCACACATCCCCTCCAATGCTCACGTGCTCGGCTTTAGTGTTTTTTTCATTATTCTAGTACAGTAAATTGCAGTTATAGTGAACATTTGCCCCAGCCCCATGGCTGTATACTATTGCAAAGTAACACTGTACATGAGACCATATTTTATGGATTTCTTAAATTATTTAATAATTGCAGTGGTGTGTCCAAGAGCAGCCAGCAGTCACCTATAGAAATGGATCTAAGCAGCCAGAAATTATTTTCTTGATAGTTTGTATTTTCCATCCATAGATACAAATGTCCCCATAACTTTGAGGGGACAATTCACTCACCCACGATACCTCTTTGTATGCGCTGTATAAGCTCAGTATAACTAAGGGCTTTTCTCCCCCACCCCCAGCTGTTTTCCCACCTGGAAACCGGCAGGAAGAAGCTGGGGTTATCACTTTCTCAGCACACATATGAATAGCACATGCAGAAAGCCCTCTCTCTCCTGCCAGCAGCTTTAGCTGGTTTCTCTGAGATTACGCCAAGCCTGCACAAGCATCTTCTCAATCAAACCAGCCAAGTTTATTTATTAAACCCCTAATGAGTCCCGGAGGACTCCTTAAGGCTCAGATGGGTCACATCAGTCTCGTCTGGTCCCGCAGAGCTGCTCCTCAGAGTCCCAAAACCTCACAGGGCTGCTGGAGATGATAGCTCTGGAGAGGCAGGGAAAGACCCCCAGGAGCTCCCTGAGCCCTCAGCCACGGTTCCCTCAGATGCCGATTAATTAGCTCATGTGAAACACCGATATCGTCTGGTTATTTCTCAGCCGAAAGGAGAACCGCAGAGCATTCGTTTGCAATGGTGAAACACACAGGGCTCACCGAATTAAAACCAACCGAACAGAAATGTTGTGCACAGCTATGTCTAAAATGCTGTTGTGAGATAATTAAAAGGACACTTATCTGTTTGGCTGGGTTTTAAACAAAGCAGGTGCATTTACAATCCATCAGACTCCCATTTCTTGCTGGGATCCCGAAGCAGCAAAAGACAGCGTCTCTTTGCAGGCTCTGAAATTACACAAAGAGGGGGGGAGGAACAAAAAAAAAAAAAAAAAAAAGTGAGATCAAATCAAATTTACAGATCAGGTTAATGATCCAAAGTAAATACCAAACTCCATACTTCTGTCCACATGCCTTTTTTTTTTTAATACTACTGCCATGCAAAAGTATTTGGAGATAAAACAGTGCAGTCCAGTAAATTTCAGAAACATGAAATCTGTCAGGATTTGTTCCAGAAGCTGTTGAAGAAGTTGAGGGGGGGGAAGGGGGGTGGAGGGGGGGAAAGAGTAACAGAAAGCTATTGAATAGCACTTCAAAGAGTCACCTAGCAGAGCCCACCGCCTGGAGAGACCATTCCTGCCTGCTCTGCTTTCCAGCTACATTCCAGCACCAGGCACATTAAAATGCAGAGATGTTAATCCTTGTGTCAATTCCTAAGAATATTCACAATGTGCTTAGCACAAAGGAAACACACAGAGCTGCTTTTTGTTCACCCTTTTGACTTAAAGGACAGGCTCAAATCCTTTTTCTTCCAACATGCAGTACCTTTGCATGAGATCATCAGCTAGCAGGACTGGAAAAAGCCAAACCCATTTCATAACTTTTCATACCTGCTGGATCTTTATTCCCTTGTTCTTAATCTTTACCGATTTCTTTTTTTCCTATTTTAGCTGTTAATCTTACCTCATAGGCACTGCAGCAGGGATGGAGATGAAGGAGACAAGCGTAAAGGGAAAATCATATTTGTTATTTGTAGTGGTGTCTAGAGGCCCCAGCTGAGAGCAGGACCCGTGGTGTTCAGCACACAGGCAGAGTTGACGTTACTCTGCTGAAAGGCTAGCGATATAAACAAGCAAGTTGGAAAAAGCAGAGAAGGGAGAGAGCATCATTCTCAGCCAGGGAGCCGAGACCTAGAGGAACTAGTGACCTTCCTCCTCCCATCACACACGAAGCAGGTGGCATCCCTGGGAAACAGATCATACCTCCAGAGTCCCAGTTCAATGGCAAAAAAAAAAAAAAAAGTCAGCTACTAGGGAATACTCCTAACTATTTACAGCTGTATTTTCTTTGTGTGGGCCTCAATCAATACCATACAGCCAAGAACAGGTTAACCCCTTCCTGCTCATACTGCAAAAGATAGAGGCATCAAAGTGTTCTCCGCAGTCCCACTATTTTGGGGTTTTTTTAGCGCTAGAAATGTCATTCCAATTCAATGTCCATCACGAGGCACAGGATCTAACTAAACAAAATCCGTGGTGAATGGGAGCTTTTTTATTCATGCATGAAAGTAGCATAAATAAGCTTTAACGAGACTGGCGGTGGTCTGTTCTGGGAACTTGATCAGAAAATCTATTTAGGAGACCTGAGAGATGTTTGTTTATAGTCCAAAATGAACACAAGAAACAGGCTGAAAAGACAAGACCTGCAGCTCAACTACTTTTCAGCTTTTTACAGCTGGTTTACCACCCTGGATAAGAAACTGAAAGGGACAGTAGTCAATAAATCAGGCTCAGGCTTGCAGCCCAAGATGTAATAATAAATCCAGGGTGATTGCCTGAGGTGTAAATGTAAGAATAATTTCCATCGGCTCCTGTTTCTACAGAGTTTCACAAATTTAGTCTCATGAGCTGTCTATCAGTGTCTGCCATTTCCTAACATTTCTTTCTTAATGAAAACTCTTTTTTAAGCCTTGACAGCAAAATGGGTTTTGGCTCAGGTCACACCACTTTTATCATCTCATTTAGGCATTTCCAGTCGTCCTTTGGGCAAGAGTGACTTTTTCTGGAAAACAGACTGATGATGTGGTGAATCTGTACCTCCTGATGATGTGATGATGACCTTTTAATTGAGAACCTAAAAGTGTTGAATCCACACTTTGGCTCTTTGGCTACAAATTAGGCTAAACTGAGTCTGGCTTTCAAGCAGCAAAATTCTTGTTGCTTTTAGAGTTCCTTCCTACAGGGATTTATATCCTACAACAAGTTTAAAATTCTTCATTATGACCAGTCTGCCAAAGCAGCCATTACAAGCAGGGATATTTTAATAATAGTAGCACCGATTCATTTTCATACAATGTCATCTCACTTTTCTAAGCATTTAAGTGTAACTCTCCATCCAACTGCCACAAGAAACTCACACTTCTGTACATCCAGAACTGATTTTCCATGAATGTTGTGCAGGAACACTGGCTCTTTCATGAGCATTTCTTCCTTTCATGTTGCCAGTGACATGCAAAACTATCAGAAAGGTGCACCAGCATGCCTGTGAAACGAACTAACACGGTTCCCCTTTCTTACAAGCAGGAGAAGGGAATACCCCAGGCACTTGCTTCCTTGCCCATCAGACCCAAAAAGCAGTATCCAGAGGACCAGGCACTGGGGTACGTAAATCCTAGGGAAAAAAGCCACTCACATACTAGTGCTTCCCAAGGCCAACATCTTGACTCTATAATATCTCTTGTGGGGCACAGTGTAGGGAACTGTCCTTAGAGCTTTGTTCTTTTGTGGATGGCTCTCCAAGTAGCAAGCTGTTTTCACTCTTCAGATCAGACCTCCTCCCTGGAACAAGACAATTTGTCCTATTTGAAACTGTTTTCTTAGCTGCGTAAGACAGAACACAAACAAAAATAAATCTAAACATTTCTAGCAGAAGAAACCCAACAGAGAAGGCTAATGCTGTAGCAAAGTACGGCCAAAACTTCCCCAAACAAGAACTTCCCCTCCTGCCAGCAATTTGCCGTGCTGCATCAGTGCTGCTGTCTGAGGGTTAGTCTGCCTTTGACGTGGAGCTGGGCAGTGCCAATGCACGACAGCGCTTGCTCTTGCAGGAGAAATTCCTCCATGAACCAGGTCTTTATTTTACCTCTTGCCCTGGCTGAGAGCTATAAAAGATACTGCTTCCTAGCCACTGCTTGCTGATTTATCAAAAACAAGTTTAACAGCTTCAGGCTGCTCCCTGAGCAACAGGAGTCCCCATCATGGTGTAGCAGCTGCTAAACTGCCACCCATCCCTGGGGCTGTCAGTCTGTGGAGCTGTTACTGTTGGGGGGGGGTTTATAGAGCCCAATATTCCCATCAGCATTAGGCCAACGGCATCATCATCCAGAACCACCCAGTGCTTTTGAACGGTAGACTAATCCCTGAGCCTTCCCAGAAATATTCTGCAAGAACAAGACATGTTTCCTGAATGGGACGAAAAGCCAAAATGGCCAAGCTCATCACCAGCTTTCCTCACAAAGAGGAAATTCCCCACTAATGCAAGCTATTTTATCCTGCTTTGGAGGCAGCTCTCTCCAGGTGAAACTCTCAATGCAGAAGAAACACTCTGCTGCTTCTGCTATTGTCAGATGTTGTCAGATGGTGGGCCCCATCCAATGGGGGTTCCTGATCTACCCCTGCTTTAGCCATCGTGAACTGAAGCCCTTCAGAGCTGACTGTAGTAATAATAAAACTCCTCTTTCCATGTTGTCTCCTTAATCTCACTGCAGTGTTGTTGATTTATCACCCCAGGCCTCCAGCTCCCTGCAGGCTCCACCACAGTGCCTGGCTTTGCTCCTTCTCGCTGTGCCTTCAGGGAATTAAAGAAAATTTAAACATTAAAAAAACAACCCTTCACACATGCATTAGCCACTTGCTCTGATTGCTACTCACTGTCTACATAGATGTCTAATTCATAGTTAATCTTCAGTGCTTTGTGCCAAATCACCCACTCCAGTACCTGACTCGCATGCAGCCCAAACTCTGACTTGAACATACCTCAGGGTGGGGGGACTCTCTCCTTTTGGCCTCTCTGCTCAGCTGTTACTCATTTATTAAAATATAAGCCAAATATACAATTATGCTGGAGGGAACATGTTTCCTTGTTAACCCTTTCTGGCACTTATCCAGAATTTCTCAGGCTACGGGGATTTATATTTTACTATGCAGAGTTTCAGATTAATTGCTCACCATTCCCCACGTCTCTGACAGAAGGAAGGGGGACAAGGAGGGTTTTCTCTGACCAGAACCGCTACTTCATCCCCCATGAGACAATGCAGGAATGCACGTCCAGAGTTTCTTGTGGCCCATCCCAGGTAACAGGAAGCAGTGCCTTGTAAAAAGACAGCAAACCCTCTGACCAGAAGGAAAATGGGGCTTATACTTAGCCCTGCCAGAACAGACAGGGCCTCTCTAGCCCAGCCGTGGGTATGGGCTGTGCTGTCAGCTGCCAGACAAGGGTCTTGGTAGGGCACGGGAGTGCGAGAAGGTTTGGTTAAGGCTGGCAGTTATCAGAGGGGAGGGGAGCGTGCTCCATGCTGGGAGCAGCTTGGGCAGAGCTTTAAACCCTGGTCTGAAAGGAGTATCTCCAGTTGTGCACACAAATCCCCCAAAGGTCCTGTTTTGTGCCTGCAGTCAAGCAGAAACACATTATTACCTCTCATGGTTTAGAAGAGGTGAGGGAATGAACATCTGGCACTGGACTCCCCAAGCCCTCACTAGCTGCAGCCTGTTTTACTTACAGCAGAAGCTGAAGTGCAAAGACACAGCAGAAATACGTGCTGAAGGGCCATTAGGTTCCTGATCACAAGGAGGAGTGTTATTCCAATAACTGCATCTACAGAGCTTGCTACGGGGTGGCATTTGGCACCACGTCATCACAGAGGTGAGTTGTGCAGGCCTGCCAGCTTTCCCAGAGCCTGAAGGATGGCACCAGAAACTAACCAAAAACCCAACTCGCATGTTTTTTCAGGTAACATGCAGGCCACCTCCCATTTTCACTTGTATTTAGTGAGAATCAGATTCTGGGAATGAGCGTGTCAACAAAACCAGATCAACATGCTCACTGGGAAGGTTAAGTCAACACAAGGGCATGTTTATTCAATTTTAATGTAAGTACAGTCATAGAAGTATCTGCTGGGAAGGACTTCTGGGTGCCTCCGGTCCTATCTCCCATAAGAAGCAGGACTGATGCCGACACTAGCTCAGATCAGCCATGGCTTTGTCTAGCCGAGTCTTAAAACCCTTCAAGGCCAGAAAGTCCCTGACCTCTCTGGGTAACCTGTTCCAGTGCTGTGTCACCCTCCTGGGGAGAAGCTTCTCCCAGTGGCCACCCTGAACATCCCAAGCCACCGCTTATGGCCGTCATCCACAGTCATATCATCTACCACTCCCGAGACCTGCAGGAGCTCAGCCTCATGTCTCCCTGTACTCGCCTTTGGTGATGGTCCTTGCCACCCGTCCCCTCTGCAGCAACCAGTCCCCAGAGGCTCACTTCAGGTTTCCCTGAAGTTACTGGACTCAACACAGCTGCGGGTGGTGATGGTTAAATGCAGATAACTACGGGCAAGTGAAAGGCACCAAGTGGATATTCCCCTCCAACCTGAGGTTCCAGCATGAGCCTCACCATGTCTCTGATGTCCCAAGCCCCACACCCAAACGACCTCCAGCCTTGGAAACTCTATTTTTGGCACTCTTTTTTTTTTTTTTCCTTTCTCTCTCTTTTTTTTACATCCTGGACTTCGAACCTCCCTGTGATCTCTTCTTGTGCACATAATTGCATCATTCATGGCAGGTAACGTTAGCATGAATAGAAGGAAATACAAACAGCACTTCACACAGCACGCCGGCAGCTGGGAGAACCTGCAGCCAGCAGAGGTTACAGACCCCAGTCAGGTCTAATAAAGACTTGCATCACTGGAAGGGCAGGAACTACAGTTGCAATTATTCATGTTGAAACAGAGGTCACTGCATCTCCTGCTTCAGGGGCAAATCTGAGCACTGCGGGGCATCTCAGAAGGTTTCCTTTGTGCACAGCACTGAGCACTGGGCCAGGGCAGCCCAGCAAGGCTCTACTGCCAGCCACTCAAAGAAAGAAACACCGTGTAGTTTTTTTCCTTGTTGTGGTTTTGCACAGACACAGCATATGTGTGAAGAGAGGAAGGGAGGACCTTCTGTTGCAGGATGGTGTTGTAGCCACGTGAGGCACTGGAATTTGGGGTCACTGTGGCCAGCACCAAGGAGCCACTGTCCTGAACATGAAAGACCTGAATTCAGCTCCTCTCCTGGGTGCCTTAAAATGATACCGACCAGAATATCCGTAGCCCCATCCTCTCCACACAGCAATGTCTTGGGGGTATTTGCTGTGTAGGCACCAGCAATTCAAACTTCTGCTCATTTCTGTTCCCAGCACACTTGTCACATAAAACAAGGAGTAGAGGGGGACTGTGCAGGGTGACTACCACTCACCTGGCAGAGGTAGGAGGCAGCAGGCGGCTGTTTACCTGGGCAAGATCACTGCTCTGGTAGGGGCTGTCGTACTATCAGCAACGCTGGCTGGCTTGCAGGATCCTCTCCGTGGAGCCAGTAGTTTGTGTGAGGTGCCCCGTGCAAGTGAGAACATTGCAAAATTCAGGACATCTGTGCAAATTCCAGACCGATGCAGCTGCTCAAATGTAATTATGAAAAATATTAGCAATTGAATTGGGAAGGCATTGCAAAACAGCTAAGGAGAAAGAAAATAAACTGGCATGCTGTGATTGATGTAAGCATGTAACAGCCTCCACATGTCACTGGGACCAGCACGATCTGCACCAGCTGAGGCACTGCTTCCAGAGACAGAAAAACACTTCCAAGGGGAGCGACTGTGCAGCTGAGGCCAAGCCCTTGTTCCCTGTCACAGTGCTGGTGAACTCTGTGGGCCTCCCCTGCCACGCAAAGATGGGTTCTCAGGGACACAAGGCCTCTGGCCACAGTTTGGGCTTCTGTGCTTGTCAAACCTTGAAACTGAAGCATGATCGGCTGGGGTGAGCTAAATAGATATCAGGAATACTCCTCATCCCAGTTCAGAATTGGACCTCTGAGCCACCAAGGGTGCCTGTTTTCAGCCAGCGGTGATGCTGAGCATCCCTAGACCTCACCACAGCCAGCACAAGCTGCCAGTCCCTGCCGGAGGCTTTCCACCCAGGCGCAGCCCCTGCTTACAGCTGACCTGGCCCATTGGTGCTGAGCCCTGGAGAGGCATGGGGATAAACAAAGAGGGAGGTGATGGTCAGTGCTGCTCGCTGGACTCACCCATCATGGCCAAGATTGTCAAGCAGCCACCCTCTCCTTTCCTGGTGTCATTTTGGCTGCCACCTGCCTGATACCCTAACAGTTTGGTATAAAAAGTTTGGTGCAAAAAGCTGGGGAAAAGCTTCTGTTCCAGATCAAACGGTGCACGTCATTCAGCCCCAGACCAATGTGCCATACATTGTGTGACCACGTGAACATACAAACCACATCTAGCTTCTTGCTGTACTTCTATAAAGCACATCCAGAAAGAAGATGCAACATATCCTGCATATCAACAGAAAGAAGACAGTAGGAGCAGTATTAAGAGATTATCCCAGATGCGTTTAACTGGTTCTACTTAACATGTGGCTACTCAGCGGCAGGTACAGAGGATACCAGGCCACTGTGTTCAATTCCTGTTACTATCTCACATCCCTCCTCAGCCAACTACTGGTGCTTCAGATGAAGGAAAAGGTTTATTGTGTTCTTTTCCCCCTCCTCCCCAATATTCTTTTTGTTTGATCCTAGGAAATTTAACTTTAAAAGGCACTAGCAGAATGCTACAGATGCGCAGCTGATGGAGAAGCAAGCAGCAACTTCAGTCCCAAGACACAGGAAAGCCAACGTGAATCTTTCCATGGGTTTCAGGAGGCTTTGGGTTAGACCTTCAGGGCAAGGAAGGAAAAAACAACAAACACCCTTGCACCGAGGTGAAGCCTTTGGGGGCTTCCCCGTCCCGAGGGAGCCGCATGCCGTGCGGCCGACGGGCGATCTGGCAGGCACATCCAGCACTGGATGTTCCCACCCAAGCGGGATGCCTGCAGATGGTTTTTCCAGGAGGGCTTGGAGGCAGCTCGGGGATTTTGCTGCTGAATCAGGCATTCTGCGGCGCAGGCAGAGACCTCACCACTGGCGCCGAGCCCTGCAGCTGCACAACGCCTGGCACGCGCTGCCGGGGCCACGGAGCCAACACAGACAAGCTTGGGGCGACACGGGCTCGCCGCGGCCACTTGCTCGCTTCCAGCTGATGGCATCACTGGAGGCTTGTGTCCCCTCAGCAGGAAAAGCTGAAAAATAGGCACTGGAGAACAAACCACAGGAAACGCGTCCCTATCTGGGAGAGAAAGGACGACTTGTACAGCACATGCCAAAGACATTGGAGCACAGAGGAGGGGTGTAGATTTGGCACACGAGCGCAAACAGTATGTCCCTGCCATACCACGTCACTGGACTTCTTAGGCATAAATATTTAGGTTATTGGTATAAGGGTGCGTGTCCTGAAATATGTAATTGTCAGGCTTTTCTGGGAGTTTTTCAAGTGCAGTATGTCTCAGTCCTTTCTCCCAGACTGCTTGCCCCTTCAGGGAAAGATGGCCTTGTCACTAAAGGCTTTGTTTTCAGCTGCCACCATCTCCGCAAAGCAAGCAGCCAGGGCCATTTTTCTTCCTGCTTTGCCATAGGTTCTTCAGAGCAAGAGCTTGTTGAGCATGAGGATAGCACGGACCTTGGCCAAGCTCTGTGCATGCAACAGCGATGTAAATATATACATTCTCCTTCCTTGCTTCTCTTTGATGTGAGTTGTCTTACGCAGATCTCGGGGCAAGCACAGATACAATGTTCCCCCAGGTTTTGATGCCTCCTGAAGACCCCAGAGCCTGTGCCTGCCAGCTTGTATTTTTAATGCCTGTCCACAGGAGTGCTGTGGAAAGGGCAGGACCTGTGCAGCCTTGTGGCAGTATTTTCATTTGCTGTGTTTACAGTGCATCTCCTCTCTTTTGGCAGCTAGCAGTGGTGGGCAGTTAAAGGCACTTCAGAGTTCAACACTGTGCAAGTGTCTCACTCCAGCGGGCAAGGGCAGGAGAGGTAAGAGTAAGAGCAGCAGCTCTGGAAAGGGAAATGAGAGGGGCAAAGATGGGGGAATGGGAGATTAAAACATCAGATTGAAAAGGACTGGTAAATCCCTGGTGAGGAATATAACTGGGGAGGTAGAGAAGGAACAGATTGCGGCTCAGTAATGAGGCAGACGGCATTTTCTTTGTGATCTGAAAATTCATTTGGGCTTTCTGACAGAAAAAGATCCCATGCTATCCAGAAATCTGCATGATACATGACCTGCCTCCCTCTGCCTTCAGCGGCAATAGCTGCTGGAGCAGGTGGGTCTGGCAGAGCCCACCTGGCCCAGCAGGCACGCTGAGCCCTTGCAGCGCCCTGGGGAGAAGGCAGGCAGGACATCGGCAGGGCCATACCTTCCTGGTGCCTGCTGAAGTGCAATGCTCTGAGTGGCACAGGCCTGTCAAAATGGGCAGGATGTTCTGCTTGGGCCACAAAGCCAAGGTGACAGCCAGGCTCAGCATCACAGGCAGTGCCCCAGACACAAGGGTCTGCCTAGGATCATTAAAGGATGGCTGAGGGCATCTGGCAAAACACTGTCTTGCTGCAAGGGTCCTGGGATTATTAAGGTCGTAGCACTTCTGTCAGGCAGGAAGGCTCCAGCTACATGTTTTCAGTCTGTAAGGGCTGCAGACAGCAATGCAGAGCATTTCAGGATATGACACCCTTGGAGCAGGGACATTGCTACCAGCCATCAGGAATGGTGTTCTGGCAGTGCTGAGGCATTCTTGCAAAACTCTTCCAGGGAAGGAGAGGGAGGAAAGACAGCAAGCCACAGATCCTCACATCTAGCTCCCACCCCTCAGTTCCCTGTATTTCATTAGGCAAATAATAGCTCAGGGTCAATAGCATCAGCCTCTTTCCTAGAAATGAAATAACCACAGCCAACTATCAGGTTGCCAAGCTGGGGACCCAAGGATGCAGGCAGAGGTCTCTGCTCTGCAGTCAGCTGCTTTTGGTGTCTTTAGCACAGCATTACTTCTACGACACTAGGCAAGAGCACGTCTCTCTTTTGCTGTGGTTTGGGGAACATAAGTGCATGAAAGATGGGGCAAGAGCTCCCACCCACACATTTCGTTTCCTCACTGAAGCCTTGGCAGAAGTACTCAGGAATAAAGGGGCAGAGGGGGCCCATTTGTTTTCTTTCCTTTGGGACAAAGAGATTACAGTTCTCAGAGTTATCGGACTGATACGTTCCTTCAGTATTATAGTCTCCAAAACAAAAGAACAAAGAGAAATTCAGCATCATCAATATCTCTGTGGGCATAGTGCACCTGATGGCTCACACAGAGTTCAGCTCTATGAAGATACAAACCATCACTAACGTTCACTGGGAGATGTCCTCTCCCTCACCATTTGAAGGGAGGAAGAGCACAGAGACATGAAGCACCCCTTGCAATATCTGGGGACAACCCAATGCAAAGACTTGGTTTGCTTGGACCAAGTCACATACACACTTGCACCCCAGAAGGTAGGGACTGCCAAGCCCCCGAGCCATCTCCCTGCTTCATGCTAACATGTGTACTGCTACCCCTCGTGCAGTCGGCAGCAATCCCAGACCTGAGACCTCCACGAAGAAGACAAGCTGATGAGAGGAGCCTGGCTAAGGAGGAATTCATCAAGTGATGGGTCAAGCTCTTCAAGATCCACCCTTCCCATCAGCTGACATGAGCCCTCCTCTACCTGTCCACAAACTTAGCTCACAGCCAGAAACAAACGTCACCAGAGCTTACTTTTACTCTGGAAGCACAGCAAACAGCATAGCATCAGTACACGGACCAGATCACCAGCAGCAGGGCAGCAGCCACCTGCAGCCAGAAGTCTAAAGACAAGGTTACTCCAGGTCCTGTTTTTTAAAATATAGATTCTCTGGCATGGCACTACAATACACTGCTTTTTATATGCACATCCATTCCTTGCAATGTTCTCCCTGCTATTGGGAAGACAGAATTTCTGTAGAGCAGTTAACGAACAAATACCCCTATTTTTGTCCCTCTTACAGTCTAATTACTCAAATTTGCCAAAATTATCAGCATGATTTTTCCTACTTTACATAGAAAATCTCTGTAACCAGCTCCAGCTGCCTTTCCTCGTCTTAAGTATTTGCACCAGTAAGCACCTATGCTCACTTACAGCTACACAGACCCAGGCTGGTAGATCAAAACCCCACGCTCCACACCAGTGCTGAATCAGCGAGAGCAGTTAGCGGTCAGGAAGATGACCAACTGATACAGGACATCCTCAGCAGTAAATGGCTTCAAATGCAGATGCCCCCTTAGGAGATACGCTGTAGGCTCACGTGATAGGTGATAGACTGCTACAGGGCTTGCCTAACAGCATTTTACAGTGTGTTACTTGAAACACCAGGCTAGGCAGTCTTCCTTCAGACAGAAAAAAAGTCGAGCCCCTGCTACATGGAACCAGCGTAGACGGGTTTTGTGTACCACTGTGCTTGCAAAAGGCATGAATATACTTACATCCTTCTTTGTTGCATATCCATTTAGGTGTTATCACCAGTTTTTCATATTTAGTTCTTGTATTTTCCTCTCCTATTAAAGTTTTCATCATGTTTTGGACTCAAGCTCACTGACTCTTTACAAGCCAACTGTGGCCTTTTATTTCAGGACGTTTGCCTACAGAGGGTGATATGTTTCTGGCTGGTGCTGACATTGCACATACTGTTAAGAAAAGCTTGTCTGTAAGTCTGCAAGGTCAGGATATTTCTAAAGAGTAACAACAAAAAAGCAGACACCATTTAAAACAGATCTCAGATCACTGGTCACTGAGGTACTCTGCTTTATCAGTCTTGAATACAAAGGACTGAGTATCAGCCCTCATGCTTTGCCGAAGCAATGTTCCTGCCTTGTACGAAGAGACGCTACAAAAGGTATCTCTGTCCCAATTTACTTAAAACAAAAAACAAACTAAAAAAACAATGTGGTTCAGCCATAGAAATGCCATGCAAATCCCCATGAGCTGATTTTTCCAGGGAGGTTCCTCACCTCTAACACTGCTGATAGAAAGTCAATATTTAACAGAACAGATGCCACAGAGATACACTTCTGTTTCTGGAAATAAACATGAAGGCCATATTGAACATGCCCACACATCCCCAACATGACACAAACTTACAGATTGTGAGGACAGTCATGAGCTTGATCTCAGAAAGCTGTCTGGATTTATATGCAGACTGGTGACGAGGCATGGGGGAGAATAACCTAATTAGCTGCAGTCCTGAAAAGCTGTGTTCATTTCAGGCTCTACATAACTGTTCTTCCAAAAGACACTGCAAACTCCAAGGCACAAGTGCAACATCAACTTTATCGAATTACTTTGTTAGGAAAATAAGTTGCAGAGCAGAGGTTTTTACTAATTTAACTCAGCAATAAAGTGCCTTCAATGGTAACAATTCCTCAGCCCAACTGAACAACATGCAGCTTCCTAGAGCAGTTGAGGCATGATCTGTGTGGATTTCATTGGGATCCATCTTTTTTTCTTCTCTTCTTTTCACTTTCCTCCAGTCTCTTCATTTTAGTGGCAGACAGATTGCAAGATGGATCCCAATAAAGAGACATTTGAAGTTTTTCTTTGCTGTGACACTGAAGTAAAGCCTTTAATCAATAAGTACAGACTCACACAAGAGATCACATTGGATTCTCACCTGTCCTTCCTCAATGAGTGAATGCCTAAAAATTGATCAACAGGATAAAACCCTTCTGAACGTTTTATTGCACGCACAAAGGCTTCTTGAGACAAGTGCACTCTTAGACTATGGGAATTCTGGTAGTTAGGCAACTTACATCAGAGCATGGAAGCTGGAGGGAAGATCTAAGCAACAAGAAAAAAGAAAAAGGTTACAAGATGTTACACAAGGAAACTCAGCAGCAAGGTGCATTTGTATACCTTCATCCCCATGATTCCTCATGGGTACCTGCACCAACTTACGGTAACAGCCAGGAATACAGCGTTGTTTTTCTGATGGATGGGACTACTAAAAATTTCCAAGTGTACCAAAGTAGCACAAAACCCCCACAAATCCAAGCCACCAAAACTGTCATGAGTTGGTATTTCCACCTCCCTCCTCTCTCCCCCAGCCTTCTCCCAGAAAAGTTATTGAGTCAGTCAAAAAACATTTTGGTTTTATTTTAAGGCATTGGCTGTTTTACTGTTTAAGTCCAAGTTACTTTGAAACAAAAATAGAATTGTTTGCATTTTTTTTCCCCTGAAGCAAAGCAGATCAAAACCTAATCTCCTTTCACACACAACATAGGTGAAGGGAATCTGCATTTCCCCCACAGAAGAGTGCTGTGGGAAAGACACCCCATACACATCTCCTGGGTTCATGGGAACTGGAGGTAAACTCAAGGACCAGCTGAGAGATGCAATAAAAAGATTGGCTTTATTCTATTGTAGGAATATCCCTTTGACTATGACCCTGCCATTTTAGTCATGGTTTCTCTGGGGTACATCATGACTAACATCTCCCACTGTACATCCCTGACAGCAGAGGAAGTGCTGGCCTCCAAAGCGGTAACTGTGGTGAGTACAGTCCTTTGTTTTTACCGGATATTTTCAGGGTAGCACAGAAAAAGCAATCACATCTGGGACCATCTCAAGAGGCCGTTGGCAAAAATCCAGAGGCTCCACAGAAGAAGCAGCAGATTGTGGATTTCGATGCCTTGGGCAGGATGTCTGTTTCCACAATGGCTGGGGAAGGAAGGAATATAAAGGGAGACGGTCTGATAAGAACGTGGCCATGATAAAAAGAGTCTGTTCAGTATTAATTTATTTTAGCAAGAAGAAAGGTGCCCACAGTCACTGGGTTACAGACGTTAGTCTCTTGCCTCAGTGAAATGGGAACTGGTTAGTCTTGAGGCAATGTTAAGTACTGGATTTTAAAATGAGTACAGAAACAGGCAGAGCGCACAACAGATGTGACAGACACTGGGTTCTTCTCATTTCCTCAGCAATTTCAGTGCTGACAGCTCCTGCTTTATCCCGAACAGAGAAAACTTAGCATCTGCAAGGTGAAAATCTGTGCTTTCTGAAATCAAGAACCTCTTCTAAATAAAAACTACCAACCTTTTACTTACAAATTTGTTCTGCCGCCCTTGGATAGCTGGGAACATTCACATTAGCAAGCGGAGCGGAGTTACTGACCTGCCTATAAAGAACTTCACTAAAACTTTAAAAAGCACTGTATCATGTGAACACTCTCCACTTCTGGCTGCCAGCTGGTCTTTATGGCACCTCGGCTTACTTTTTTTACCAAGGGAAAAATAAAGATTTTGGAAGTAAAGTTTGAGGCTGGGATTCCTTGTAGAAACGCGGCCATTAGCGCAGCACGAGGGATCATCACGTTCTCTAACCTCCCATGGCACCTGCCCATAGCAAGTTGTCCCACCTGCCCTCTGTTTTGGGTCGCTTTGCCTTTTCCAGATGTAGTTTTATTTTGTGTAATCCTGTGACAAATGCCAGCACTGACTGCTTTAAGAGGATGGCTGCCCACACCGTGCTTTGTGTCGAAGTTGCTCTTCTGGTGAAATGCCGACAAGCTTTGAGGCAGCAAGCTAAAGCTGCAGGCTGTATCGTGAGCTCCTCCTGGTGGTCGCTAATATTGCATTAACTTCCCCTGTGTTTGAGCTCAAAAATAAAAACAGCTTTTGGACATTTTTCTCTTCTTCTATACTCAAGAAACACATTTGAAAATGGAAAAAGAAAATAAACTATATATTCTGAGGATGATGTAAAGGCTTTCATTCCCCACTACTTGCAGATGTGGCTAAAGGGAATGAACACATCCTTACCCTTCACACTGATTTTTTTCAATAAAAATCAAGTTTCACATTTTCTTCCAAGCAGAAGAAATAATTGTTTCCTGAAGATTCCACTCTTTTGTATGACCCAAAGCCAAATAAATACATCCTTCCTAACTATTTATGTCTGCTGAAGACAGCCTTCTCCATGCTGAATCTGCAGGGCAGGAAGAGGGAAAGAGGAAGGGTTACCCATACCATTTTCTGAGATTGGGATGGAATGGATTGAATGGAAAATTTTATTCTACTCAAATAGCATAGCTAAAAATATTACAGAAAGCTAAACTGTAAATAATCCTGGCTCAAGGCATTAACCTAATCCGTTTGTTAGGCACTGCATAAGCATCTAGCACCCATCAGCTGCTGTCCCAGAAAGGTTACATCACAAAGAACAAGCAGTAGCACCTCAGTGAAATAAAAGGTGGGAAAGAAAACATTACAAGAGTTTTTGCAAAAACTGTCACTAGCAATGGTCTCCACTCCCCTTCTAGCTGGCCATTAGTATATGGTATTTGCAAGGCCAGAATCTGGATCCATTATAGTCCAATCTTTCTGGCAGTTGATAAAGAAATCCAAGTAGAGAGATCCAGAGATCTTAAATAATTCTCAAAGAGGTCACATGCTTTAGATGTTTGGTTTAGATGTTTTTATAGAAAAGGAAATGTGTCTGTTCAACCTCCTGCCGCCCTGTTACTACAGTGACTGAAGCACTGATGCTTCAGTGCTGCAGTGGTAACACGGCTTTCCAGGCTAAGCTGCTACATTATTAGGTGACTGAAACATTGGACAAAGTTAGATTCCACTCAAGTTCACTCAAAGTAACAACTGAAGAATGACATATAGCAACACAACAATGGTTTAGAAAAAGCTTTTCCAAAATTGCAAAATGGAGAGGTTCACTTCATATGATGCCAGTAGTGGGACTGAAATACAATTTGCAAAAGTAAGATTTAAATACTACTTCAAAACACTCATGCTCAAGCTGACCCCAGGGGTTGCATTTATAAGAAAGTTCACACCATTCCAGGTATCAGCTTGGATACCTCCATATTATTTTCTGTCCTGCTTATCACAGAAACATGTTTCACCTCTCCAAATCTGACATCCGTGCAAAGAACAGGGCAGTGACCGATCCAGGGAGGCACAGAACCCTCCCTGTGGCAGTGGCTGGGGGCCTTCCTGTAAGAAGACCCTGGTGAGACTGGTCAGATCTCAGTCTGCTACTGCTTCTCCCCCAGCACGGGGAAAAGCAGTGATGTCCATCTTTTGGGGTCCCACCACTTCCATGCTCTTCACCACACAGGCTAGCAGGGTTTGAATACGTGAGGAAAGAGGTGGAAATAAGAACCCCACAGGAGCTGGCATGTCAACCTGTCGGGATGGGAGAAACACCTTCTGCTTTTTGCAGGTGCCTCAGTGATGTCTGCAGACTGCTGCTTCAGCCTCCTAAAGGGATCACATTCCCCTCCTGACTGACCCTCGCTGCTCCCTCCCCTCACCAGTACACCTCATCCATCAGCAAAACAAAGGTTAAGATATACAGCAGCACAATCCAAAGTCTTCTCATTAAATGAATTCCTACATAGGAGAAAACAACTCTCAGGCCGAAGAGAGGATCACCCTGCCTCCTTCCCCCAGCAGGCTGGGCTGGGAAGCACCACGACAACTTTTTGCCAGGAGAGCACAGGAGTTCTGAATCATCAGAAGTCTTGATCGAGGATCCCAAAAGAACAAACTGCAGCATCACCTGAAAACCCTTAGAAGCACAGCTACTTAACACTACATCAGCTGAGGCATTTAGACATCATTAAAATCAGTGTATGCACTTTCAGCAGCTGAACTGGTTAGAAATTAAGGGTAGGACTGTAGCCAAGGTGTGCAAATTTAAGCAGCTTCTTGCCTATAAAAAGAAAACCATGGTGCTTCTAGCCAGAAATCAACCTTATTTTGGCCCTATTACTTGCATCCATCTCTTATCACCTGGCAGTCTAAGTATTTCAGATATTCATTATTATTCATCATTCAGTACAACTCTTCCAGACAGGTGAAAACAGTGAAAAATCTAGCATTTCTGCAACTAATTAAGAAAAAATTACCTCATCATATACATATGGTTTCCCTTCTATTCTCTACCACTATGTACATTTCAATTTGGTTAGTCAACATAGCATCTTTAAGATACTGTGCTTTAGTGCTTCGGCTAATGACTGGAGATACAGGCTCCACAGAAATTTAGTAGACCAGAAATTTCTTTTTGTGTTGTTCCCAGTCTTTCAGATTCCTTTTCAGTGAACCACAACAGTCCAGCACAGAACGATACTGTTTTTACTTCAAGCCATCAACTGTAAAATATAGTTAGCACCAGTGCAGAAAAAAAAAAAAATCTCTGAATGTCCCAACCAAGTAGAAAATAATTTAAATACAGTATTTTAAGAGTATTGACAGCACTATTTTGTTGTCAACTAAAATGTGTACTAAAAAGATTAGTGAAGACATTCCTTTAATCATAGTTATGGTAAAAATACTAATATTACTGCAGCTTGGTAGCTGACATTCTATATTGTTTAAAATTCTTTGAAATTAGAGGCAACAGAAAACATGGGACATAATAAATATATTTATGTGTGTACACATACACACACACACACTTGATATTGTACCTGCCATGGTTAAAGACAGTTTGAGTATAGTAAAAAAAATACATATATAGATCCTGTTGCCTGCTAAAGCATTTCTGACTTCCTTGGTTCTGTAATCCTGTGAATGGTGCTCTTTTCGAAGTAGTTGTGGTTTTTTGATGCACTGAACACATTAACCTCAGGGAGTTCTGCCTCATTCCTACATCTCCTCCTAGACACTACATATATTATGCATTCAAACCATCCAAACAACATCATTTTTCTCCTCAATTACTAAAGTAAGTGTTACTTAAAATGTACTTTAAAATAAGAAAGCTACTAATAGCAACATTACTGAGAACAGTCTATAAGCTACCAGTTCATAGCAGTGGCCCTGTGTTGTGAGTACATAAGCAAGGCAAGGTTTGTGTGGAAAGGAAATGCCTTACATCTGAACCCACTCTCCAAATATGTCAGTTGGTCTAGTAGCTATCACTTCTTACAAACCTCACTCACAGAGTAACTGTGGGATGTATAGCATGAAATGTCTTTCTGCTTTCTGTACAAACTGAACTTCAAGTGAAATCTTCTGAAGAAAATGGATCAACAGAACCAGTGCCTAAAATAATTCCATGTAGTTACAGCAAAGGTATGTTATACAATGTTTTAGCATTTTCCCAAAGTATCTCACTACTACCTCTTCTCTGAGCTGCTGCAAAAGCCTGGGGAGAAAGATCATTCAGGTACCATGTCCCATTTAATGCTTGGTTTCCCTCCTAAGGCTAGGGCAATTCAGCATCACTTGTGGTGCTTAGTTTTATGACAAGCACAGCTGTCCAGCAGCCTTCAGAACATGATCACCTCATTTTGGAGTAGCACACTGCACAGCTCACAGGTTTTTCTTCTCCCCCTCCCAGCGGACCAGGGCTGAACATGCCAGACTTAGAAGCAAAATGCTAACCTCATCTGAGCCACCCAGTTCTGACATCACTTTCAGGACAGTTGGCATGATAAATACATTCTTTGAATGCTCTCCTTCCATAGGCATAACTTGGTGGGAACACGGAGGTTAGGTGCCTCTCCAGGAGAAGCACTTTAACCCCGTGGGAAGAGCTCTGCTCAGTAACCATCACATGATGGAATTCAAAACAATTTCTATGAGTGCTGGTCGAGCACAGGAAAACCCTTACTGGGCCAGACCTGTAATGGATCTATTCAAAGATCTTTTGTAAAAAAGCAAAACCTCTGTAACTATCAATTAATAACCTAAGAATTAAGCGCATGATTTAGTATCTTTTTCAAATTAATACTAGCCTGAAAAAGCTGCCTAGTTAAACCACATTTCCACAGCCCAGATCCTATTTTAGGAGACTAGAGTGGCAATTTCTTGAGTTTTGTTGGCTTTCTGTTTTACTGGAACAAAAAGCCGACTTGCATCTTTATGACTTACCACCAAGGTGTATGATTCAAGGGTAAATGTTTCTTCCAAATAAATATCATGTTCTCCAAGTATGGGTGGAAACTTTACTCACACTCATTGCAATAAAACATTTCTTATGAGAAAGAAACTTTGGGGCAAAGCATCACAAACAAGCAGGCTCTTTTTATACTGTTCTTTTAGTTGACTTACATGTTCCAAAGTAGAGTATTTTTTCCAAGACCAAAGCAAATACAACAGGAGCAGTACAGATAAATAGATCTATTAAGCCAAACACAATTCTTCAAAAATTTGCAGTACTTATTCTAACGACTGAATATAATTGGCTTCAGAGAAATCAGACCTCAGTCTACACAGAGCAAACTGTCCTATTAGCTGGCTGTTAGGTGGAATACTATAAGCTCTGGCAATGACAGACTTTATTCACTGTCTTGATCACCAGCTATTTCTTCTGCAGGTAAAGACTTTAGTCATTGACCGCTGTAGAAACAAAGGCATTTAAAATTCCTGGTTGTATCAGAATGAGTAACAATAACATTCAGGTTTTACAGTTTCCGTCCTCATTAACTTTTGGCTTGACACAGCTAACATTACTTACCAGCAGTAAAAGCGTAATTTCAAGGGCTCCCAGGAGAAATACTTCTATACAAAAAAAAAAGTTTCTATAGAAACCAACACTCAGCATGACCGACTTCACCATACTCATTCTACTACTCAGGTTTCCATCATCAATCCAAAGCTACATCTAAACAAAACAAACAAGAAAAGGTTTGGTTGAATGTGTTAACTAATGAGCCACCACCACAATAGCACCATGACTTAAGCAGGTCATGACAAACCCTCTGGAGAAAGAATTGAACTTCACTAAATGTACACAAACCCAAGTTTGTAGGCACTTTACAAGGGGGTACTCTACTGCAAATGCAATAGAATATTGTTGATTTTTAAAAAAACAAAACCAACTTCAGTCTTCAGATACCAAGAAGGGTACCATGCCCATTCCCTGACTTTAGAAAGTCAATTATTTTGCTGTATTTGCTAGCCTTGAAATCTTTAAAACCCATTTCCCCATCCTCCCCAAATAGAAAAGCAGAAAACCAGAAACTTTGACTTTTAATGGAAATATGGCTCCAGCTGCTGAAGACTACCCAGTAGCATTTAAAGCAGCACTTCGAGATATTTCACATATTTTCCAGTGTATTATCCGACCTATTATCCACCAAACAGCAGTCACAGAGAAAAGCTCTGGAGCAAAGGCAGCACAAACAAAAGGACAGTAAAAGTAAAGGTGCTTATATATGTTGTTATATGGCTATGAAACTTGTATTTGTGGCCCACTGAAGCACTCTCAAGTCAATCACTTTAAGACCAAAACATTAGTATGAGAAGCAAGTTCAATGTGCCCAATCCAGATGAGTCTGTCTGAAGGAAATGTGTAGGTTGTAGCATTGTTTTTCAATCTCAGCGATCAAGACTTTTTCGAAATACATGGTTGCTCTGATAGACAAGCAGCTCTTTCAGATATTTGGCAAATCTCTGGCTAACCAGATTTAAAATCAATTTTAACACACTAATTGAAAAGATGTAAATGCATGTCAAAATACAGCAGGAACCGATTTCTGGACAGATACATATATTTAATCTTCATCCCCTGTACTTAAATAATGATTTTTCCTCATGACTTCTTACTCCACTTAAATTTGGTTTTGAAACAGCAGAGTTTCTGAAACAGAACAGTTTCTGTCCCCAAAATCTACAACACTACCATGTTTTAAACTTTAGGCCACATAACTTACTTGTCTGTTGGGGTTTTTTTTAAACTATTTCAATCTTATACTTAAGCAGTACATGGTTTGATGAGGGCAGCATTCTTGTTCTTTGTAAAGTACCTGGCGCAAGGAAGTCCTCATCCATGAACAGCTCTCCTAGTCATTACAGTCAACCATAAATTCTCTATAAACAAAAAGCCAGGCTAAGTAGTAACCTTGAGCAGAGGATGCTCGGATCAAACATCTTTTGCGACCTGATTCCTCAAATGCCATTGCTGCATCGTTTACCTAAGGCTCTCATAAAATGACCATCACTGGAATCTAAGCATCTGCCTATCACAGCACTGAAGCAGTTCAGTAGCAAGGAGCGCTACTTGCAGAAGAAAAAGCATTACATGAAGTTGGAGTGTAATACAGTAATGCTTCCGTTACCCCCAAGTAGAGTACCCACATGCAAACACTGTACTACCACATGGAGTCAAAACAAGGAGCACGGACAACTGTAAACCAGAAGATGACATGTGGTGGGAGAAATCAGCAGAGAAGTCATCCAGGATAAAAGCAAGTATAACAAAGCACATGGAAGTGTGACAGAGAAATCTCTTATTCCAGAAACTGCACATACTTAAATGGGGAAAAAAGAAAAAACGAAATCAAGAGATGAGTCAGTCATCAGTAGCATGAGACAAACCTGAAGAAAACCCCAAAAACCAAGAGCAAGAACATGAAGATACCATTTGACACCCTTCTTGCAGTTCTAGATCTGCTAACATAATGGATCACAAACACTTCCACATCCCTTTTATATTAGGATTCAAAAAGAATATATACATGTTCACAAAAAGCATTTAGTTGCCATATAATATGCTTGGATTAAAATGAGGTTTGCACTTAGAAAAAAAAAACCCAGTATGAGAATATTTCCTCCCACATTTCTCCAGAAGATTTCTTCTTCAAAATGTGACAACTAAAGGGCACAGAGATTGGACCTAAAAAAGCATTCTTCTCCTCAGGATATTCTGTACAGTTTTCTGTATTTACACTGAAGCAAATGAACAGAAGTCTAAAGAAATTAAACGCTTTAGAGTGCTAAAATCAAAACATAAGCAATACATTTTTTTAATTTCAGTATTTTAAAGTACAGAAAGTGGAAACTATGAATATCAAATACAAATTTAAACAAAGCCACTTGTCCTCCCCTAGAATAATCAATGTGAACTACTTATAGAAACTTACAAATTTAAAGTAAAATCGAAACAAAATAAATACTGTACATACACTTTCCCTGCCTGCAGGCAAAAGAGGATGGGAAATACTGTTATGAATTGAAAAAATGCTCTTAAAGCTGCAGCATCCCATTTCCCAGCCAAATACTTAACACAGTAGTGCGTTTCTGTAAAAAGGAAGACACACATACACCGACCCCTACTGAGCAGACAAGCTAATATTTTCAGAGACTTTAGAAGGAAAGATAGAAATTAGACTATGAGAGTAGAAAAAGGAGAGGAAAAGACAAACGGGCCAGCAAAACGTTACTACAAAACTAGTAAATATAGCCAAGAACTAGCCCCTTTTTTTTCTTTTTTTTCTTTTTCAAATTCCATGGTTTTTTTAAAAAAGATTCACCAAAGCATTGGCAGCAATAGACATTTCCCAGCAGAAGTGACAATACATATCAATATAATCTCTTAAAGTGATCCCTTTCATTCCCTTCCCACAGCACGAAACTCTTATGGCTTAATTTATATTAAAAGTAGAAAAAGACTTTTTTTCCCAAACAGAAATGCAGCCTATGAAGAACATGCATTTCCTTATCAGTGCTACTTATATTTCCCATCCACTGCATGTTTTACCACTCATACGCTCCCACAAAAAGGGTTACTAGGGTGTTTTTTGTTGGGTTTTTTGTTTTTTTGGAAAAATGGATGTTGCAGCTTTTAATCTTGTTTAACCACAAACAGTAAGGCCCTTGGTTCCATTTATATTTCTTCTGTGAAAGAGTAGCTCTGGGCTCATTCAACCCCAGAGCTACAAACAGCTTTTAATGGTCTGGAAGTATTACATGAATGAAACTCTGGAAAGACACTAGATTTGGGGGTCATGGTGGGAGTGTGAAGGGATGGGTGGGCATGTGGAGCCTAAACAGGGCACTAGTTATAGGCTTGTAGTACCAGGTCATTCTAGCTTCGGTTCTGCTTAAGTCTCCACAATTACCAAAAAGGGGGTAACAAGATCCACATCAGCTCTGACTCTGAAACCCTGCAAAAATTTTCAACATTTACAAGTTCATGGCCTTGTGAATGAAGATAGCTTATGCCATACAGCAAAGCCTAGGGAAAGCTGAAGCTTCTAAAATGTGATCATGACACTGTGCTCTCTTATATCTCTACTAAAGGTAACACAAGCACTTCAACCACTAAAAAACCAAAACCCCCCAAAACCCCCATGTAATCAGAAAGCAACAATTTTAACTCTCAACATCTAACCCTTTCAAAATTGTCTTTAAGAATGGATTCATGTAGAATATTATAGGTTGCATAGGTAATCTACCTCAGAGGTCAACAAAGGCTACCTTGTAGCCAGGGTTTATTAGCAAGTATAGTAGGAGAAGAAAAGGGAAAGTTGCTGGAAGAGTCTTTGATATAGTTTCTAGGTGGTCTTTCCATTTTCATGTTCGTTTCTTTTTTTTCAATTGCAGGAACGTGAGAACTTAAGAGAATGGGAAAACCCCTACAATATTTCATTTCCTATTTTTCCGTCTACAAAAAAAAAAGTTTTATGCCAAATCCAAGTTCTCTGACTTTTCAGAAAAGATTATCCTTGAAAACGAGTTACCATAGCAGGCTTAATTCTCTTTGTTGTCCAGTCAGTGTTCCCTACTCCCTCCCTCTTCCACCCAAAGTGAGACAGCAAGGAAAAAAATAGGGCTTTTTCTCTCCACTACAACAACACGAGGTTCAGGCCATCTACAGAAAGATTGGTGCAGCAGTGTTTTCATCTAGAACACAACAAAAATATCCCTACACACAAGTACACAAAACAAGTGAGGTCACCACATCCTCTTCATGAGCTACCAGAAGACTTTTCCCCCTTTTTTTCTTTTTTTTTTTCCTTTTTTTTTTTTTTTTAAATACTGCTCATTATGGCATTTTTTTTTTTTTTTAAAGTACTTGTTCTGAGGTGGAACATCAGAACTAACTTCTGCTGGAAGCATGGATATCTGAAGAAAATGGGAATGAACCTCTGCCTGTTGACAGCCTGTGAAGAAACTATTACATAAATTCATGACAGTGGAGAGCCACTTTGAAAATAAAGGTAGAAAGTAGAGTAAAGAAAGAATAAAACCAAGAAGAAATAATATATATGGGTCCAGCCACATCTGTGTTCCAATAGTAATATACAGATAAATAATGCAGATGGTCAGAAAAGAGACTTTGTATAAGCCAGTCACATGTACAAGACAGCATACTTCCTATTTTAAAATTCCTTACTCCAGATTCTATTCTGGCATACTTCTATTTCAGATAAGTGTTCTCAAAAATCTGCCTTTAAGGAGGGAAAGCTCATTCTTCATTCTGCTCTGAATCCAATTGCTGCTCTAAACCCGAATTTTCTATTCTTAAAAAATTAAAGAAGAAAACAGTTTGGTTCAATATGCTAAAGCTAAAAGAGTTTCCAAAGCCTGGCATGCATTAATCCATTTGCTCAAACTTAAGCACAGAGAATACTTATATGGGTATATAATTTTAACTAATATTGACAACATAGTTTATTTCTTTGACTTACTTTGGTGAGAACATATTAGAAGATAGATAAAATATTCTCTTTTAACTATTTCCATCTGGAAAACATAGCACCTGAGAACAGCAAGTACTTAGAGTCACTTTCAGCACCTGTAGAGTACCTCTTAGCTTATCTTCTGCTTTTTAGAAATCCTTTGTTACCTCCATTCCCAATACACAAGGTTGATAGCTTGCATTAAATTAAAAAAAAAATTAAAAAGACTGAAAACATGCTTCTGTGAAACCATATTTAGCAAACAAAGGATAAAAAAAATCACCCATACGCACACACACAAAACTATAAAGTTAAGTCAATATAATATAAAAGCAGGGCTGAAAAAAACACTCCCAAGTTGTAATTTTCAAGCTCCAGAGGAAGTAAAGCCATGAAAGCTACCTGACTTATTTGCAGTTGCATTATGTTTTGATGTTTCTCAATTCAGAAAAAGAGTAACATAGCACTAAATAGTCTTGACCCTGCAACAGTCAAAAACACCTGACATCAGAACTCTTTCCATAAATTTGTAAAGGCATTCATAATCTAGCCTAGATCTCTGCACAAATATTCTGGAAAGTTCAACTGAATTTGTTTTTAAATCATAACAAGAGATAGTTCCAGTATAGAATATGGAGAAAGGAAAAACTGGTATGGAAAGTCAAATCAATTCAATTACTTGGATAGCTATGCCTGAGTATTTTTACTCTTAGCAACCAAAAAAACCCTCAAACAACAAACAATATTGTTGTCACTAGCATATTAATGTTTGCAGTTTGGCTGGACCCTGCAAAATGCCCTTTTTCCAGAATCAAGTAAAAGTATTCCCCTTTCCGCCTTCGTCCCCACCCCTCAGAAGTTAAATATTTAATTTTATATTACAGAAAAATACAAATTTAAAATCAAAATTATTTACAATAATTCAGAATCAGCATTTGCTACCAGCTCTGTAGGAAGCCTGACACAAATGATCATTCTGATACCAGTAAGCTACTTAATGCTTATATATGCACCAGTTAAGACTTTTAATTGGCTGTCTCACCCAGCTTTGAAAGCAACATACATTCTACTGCCTTCCTGACTCCTCAGTAAAATGTGTTTAAGTACAACAGTAATATTTTAATGCTTCTTCCATGCTACGTTAAGTAATACGCCAAATCTTAAAACGGCAATGTATATCTTATGAGTTATTTCAGAGTAATTGTTCTGACAAAACATTTATCTTAACTGATGTCCCCGTTCCTCCAGAAAGATATATTACGTTTCCCTCCTTTGTACCAACTCTTAAATAACCTGTACAAATACAATTACAGGGAACCTTTTTACAGAAGAAAATCATCACAGACAGATCATCAGGAGGAAAAGTATGCAGTCCAATTTGGAGGAAAGGGGTGCAGTTTAAAACAAGTTAGCTACTGGACTGACACAAGAAGATTCTTCTGTCTTTACAAGTCTCTTCTAGTCCATCAAATAAATAAAACTGTATTAAAGAGGACAGGTCAAAAAAATAATCAAGCTGGCAGAGAATATGCAACTTGCAAGTCAACAGAAGCCCAGCCAATAGCTTACAAAAAGCAGGAAAAAAAAAATAAGATTCCATATGCCTTAATTTAAAAAATAATTAATAATGCATCTCACCCCTATTTAAGACTATAACCTGAATATCAAATTTAAG
This sequence comes from Strix aluco, assembly GCF_031877795.1. Lineage (NCBI taxonomy): Eukaryota > Metazoa > Chordata > Aves > Strigiformes > Strigidae > Strix > Strix aluco. Next base: position 12,741,437 of record NC_133935.1, read on the forward strand.
AGTCCAGACTAATCACAATTAATGTGGCTCTCCACTGCACCAAACATACATTATCAAAACAATTAAAAACTTTCACATTCTTAAATCTAAATTAATAACCCCCACAAAAAAGTCTTCCAAATAAATAGGTTTTTTAAATGAATTTAAAACTTGTCAAAATCTATAAGAAATAAATTATTGATAAACCACCTTCATCATCTTCCCCTCATTAATTAGCTCAGAAACTACCAGCAACAAATGATATTCAAGCCCTGATGAGAGACTATTTCTCACAGTCCATGTCTCTCTGAAGATTTCCCCATTCCCGTATGGTTATTGCTGAGCAGGTGTGGCACAGTGAAAATGCAGCATTGGGTTGGTTTTTTTTTTTTTTCCTTTTTTTTTTTCTTTTCTTTCTCGTTTTTGTTCATCAGGCAGTGTTTTATATGGTACATGCAAGTCTGCTTCAAGCAGAGGAATAACAGCAGCTCCAGGCTCTGTTGACCTCAATACTGGTCTGTGTAGGAAAGACAGCAGTAGTAGAAGTAGCAGCTACATTAAACAAAGAAGCGTGCATGGCCATTCCGATTCAGCTTCAAGATCTTCCCAAGTCGCTGTTTAGCAGTTGCCATTCCTTTCTTTGGACGTTTGCCTGAAAAAATGAAATCAAGTACTTCAATCGGGAATTTCAGAATAAATTTTTATCATCACAGAACAAAGATGAAACCCAGCTTTCAAGCTGGAGCAGGCAAAATTTTCACCTGAATCCATTTCAAAAAAACCCAAAAAACCCCCAAACTTTTCATTTATCTGTTTGAGAGCAAACAAACAGGGGATCAGAACTGCAAAAAAACAAGAATTGTTTTTCCTAAACTCTGGCTAGAATTATCATAAAGTGATTATATTATTTACCAATGTCTCCAGTCTAGGGAAGTGCAGTGGGTGTGGTAGGGAAGAACCTATACTGAACTTCCTGAATTTTGCTCAAGCTACTCACTTGAGTAAATTACAGAAAATAAACTAGAAACTAAAAACTAAATAGTATGATCAGACTATTTTTTGAAGTGTCACAGCTTTTAAATCCTCACTTTGACAAAAAAATCTGATTCAGGCCAGTGTTTCAGAGCATAGTTGTGGTTCTGTTCCCTGTAATCAATGTGTAACAGATACGCCTGAAGAGGTGTAATGGTAACAGAAAGTTTCATCTGGCCACACACCCAGTTAGAAGATCCCTCTTAATTCTGCCTCCACACATTCTGTGCCAAAATCTGACTGTCCAAATCATACTTATTTTTCCTCAAGCTCTAAGTCTGTCCCTTTTTTCAGTTTTTGCATCTAACAGTTCTTTTTGATGTTTACAAGCTCCTTTTCCTAGTCTTTTTTTTTTTTCTTCCCCTCACTCTGGCAAGAGGACAGAGATAAACATTACCTTTTGTTGCCTGGTTGCTGATAGGGGGTGGATTTGATGCTGGCCTCTTTGTTGGATGAAGTGGTACAGACAAGGATGTTTCACCATACAGCCTGTCAGGGCTAAGGCTGCCATCACTCAGCCGACATTCTCCTTGAATTAGACTGGAGTCTCGTGTATACTTGCCATGCTGAAAACTCAAGCTGTTGTTGTGGACTATACTTCTGTTTTCCTGAACCTTATGATTGGCTTCTGATGCACCCTCTTTCTTGTTATATTTTTGAGTTTTACTTGTATCCTAGTATGGAAATGAGGAGAAGAAAAGAAGTGTAAGTTAATACCTCCTGGCTACAAGTTCACTCCAGTTTTTCTAATTATACTACTGTATCTTTGAAAAAGGTATTTCAGTTCCACCAGCGTCTGACCACTTTACGATTCCATGATTTCTTTTAGTATAGATACTTCCATCTATACAGCAAGCCATACCACAGCCATTGACTACTTAAACAGGCAGTTTGTTTTCAATATTCAGCTGATGAGAGAACAAACGCTAAATTGGGAATTATTTAGTTAGATATTCTTACCAAAAAAACCATCAAAGCATGCAGTTAAAATACAGCTATTAAATAGCACTGTTATTTTGCAACTTTAATTGTTCTATTTAACTGTTTAATTGTTCTAATACTTCCAGTATAGACAAGTTTCAAAATACTGAAGTTCAGAGTGTAAGACACACAACCTTTCATTTTATATATACCTTGCTGGATTCCACCTGGACAGCAGAAAGCAAAAATATTCCTACCTGCTGGCTGCTGAAAGGTTGTATCAGTTTGGCAGTACCAATTTCCTAAGCAAGTAGCTTTACTATAAATACTACCAACATGTTCTGATGCTCTAGTTGGGAATAACAATGAATAAATAATACAGTGCTTTCCTAGTTAGACTGAACGTAAATTCACACCTTTTTAATAAAGTATTTTTTATTTTTCAAGATACTGCCCTGAGCATCTTAATACTAGCCACTATGACAGAATAGAGTTTGAAAGGAAAAAAACCAAAACACCAACAATGAAAAAATGTAAGTGTAATACAGAGTTACCAGAACCACAAGTATTTATTATCAGATATGCAGTGTGGAAAGACTTGTCCACCATGCTTTCTTTACTTACAACTTCATGATCTGTTTTTCCTATAAAAATGTGTTCAAACTGTTTAAAGTATTCTTTTACCTGAGGGGTAATCCTCGAAGCTTCACTCAGGTGTCTAGCCCATGCTGAAGTCCCCAAGTCTCCTTCCTCTTCCTTCACAGACCTACCTAAAGAGGAGTTCAACAAGCTTAAGTTTTAAAATCACTAACTAGGAATACAAAGTTAATTATACATTTGAATGACTTTAATATTAAAACAAGAAAAAAAACACTACAGAAAATATTTCCTAGATATGAAATAAAAGTCGTCAGAGCTGCCTGGTTCTACACACCAAATTGGGAAAACAATCTCACAGTATAAATACACCTAATTAAAGATCCATATGCCACAGTAAGAAGGTCAGACAAATATAATCGTTCAAACTTTGAAAGTACTGACGTTGAAGACAGCTTACTTTTTTGTTACGCTACAGTCGTCTACCATGGCTTTGTATCATGAGGAGTTGATAGAAAGGTGGACCCTTAATTTTCAGGTATTATTGACTGTATTGTTTCTAAGCACTGATGTGCTATTCAGGTACAACATATGGCAGGTCTATGCTGATAGGCCTACAGAAGAAGTGTCCACATCGAAAACACATACTGGGAGGGGACATAGCCAGGACAGTTGACCTGAATTAGCCAAAGGAATATTCACAGAATTGTCTAGGTTGGAAAAGACCTTGAAGATCATTTAGTCCAACCATCAACCCAACATTAACAGTTCCCAACGACACCATATCCCTCAGCGCTAAGTTGACCCTACTCCTAAACACCTCCAGGGATGGGGACTCCACCACCTCCCTGGGCAGCCCATTCCAATACCTAACAACCCGTTCTGTAAAGAAATGCTTCCTAATATCCAGTCTAAACCTTCCCTGCTGCAATTTGAGGCCATTCCCTCTTGTCCTATCGCTTGTTACTTGGTTAAAGAGACTCATCCCCATCTCTCTGCAACCTCCTTTCAGGTAGCTGTAGAGGGCGATGAGGTCTCCCCTCAGCCTCCTCTTCTCCAGACTAAACACCCCCAGTTCCCTCAGCCGCTCCTCGTACGACCTGTGCTCCAGACCCTGCACCAGCTTTGTTGCCCTTCTCTGGACACGCTCGAGTAATTCAATGTCCTTTTTGTAGTGAGGGGCCCAAAACTGAACCCAGTAATCGAGGTGTGGCCTCACCAGGGCCGAGTACAGGGGTAAGATCACTTCCCTGTCCCTGCTGGCCATGCTATTGCTGATACAAGCCAGGATATCACTGGCCTTCTTGGCCCCCTGGGCACACTGCTGGCTCATGTTCAGCCGGCTGTCAATCAGCACCCCCAGGTCCCTCTCTGACTGGCAGCTCTCCAGCCACTCCTCCCCAAGCCTGTAGCGCTGCTGGGGGTTGTTGTGGTCCAAGTGCAGCACCCGGCATTTGGCCTTATTGAAGCTCCTACAGTTGACCTTAGCCCATCGCTCCAGCCTGTCCAGATCTCTGCAGAGCCTCCCTACCCTCGAGCAGATCAACACTCCCACCCAACTTGGTGTCATCTGCAAACTTACTGAGGGTGCACTCGATCCCCTCGTCTAGATCATCAATAAAGATGTTAAACAGGACTGGCCCCAAAACAGAGCCCTGGGGGACACCACTCGTGACCGGCCGCCAACCGGATTTAACTCCGTTCACCACAACTCTTTGGGCCCGGCCATCCAGCCAGTTTTTTACCCAGCGAAGCGTGTGCCCATCCAAGCCATGAGCAGCCAGTTTTGCCAGGAGAATGCTGTGGGAAATGGTGTCAAAGGCCTTACTAAAGTCAAGGTAGACAACATCCACAGCCTTTCCCTCATCCAATAAGTAGGTCGCCCTGTCGTAGAAGGAGATCAGGTTTGTCAAGCAGGACCTGCCTTTCATAAACCCGTGCTGACTGGGCCTGATCATCTGGTTGTCCTGCATGTGTTGTGTGATGGTACTCAGGATGAGCTGCTCCATCAGCTTCCCGGGCACCGATGTCAAGCTGACAGGCCTGTAATTTCCCGGATCATCCTTCTGACCCTTCTTATATATGGGCGTCACATTGGCCGATTTCCAATCTGTCGGGACCTCCCCGGTCAGCCAGGACTGCTGGTAAATGATGGAAAGCGGCTTGGCGAGCACCCCAGCCAGCTCCTTCAGCACCCTCGGGTGTATCCCATCCGGTCCCATAGACTTGTGTGTGTGTATGTGATGCAGCAGGTCACTGACTATCTCCTCCTGGATTGTGGGGGGGTTGTTCTCCCAGTCTCTGTCTTCTGGTTGAGGAGGCTGGATTCCATCAGTACAACTAGTCTTGCTATTAAAGAGTGAGGCAAAGAAGGAATTAAGCACCTCAGCCTTTTCCTCATCACTTGTTACCATGTTTCCTCCTGCATCTAGCAGGGGATGGAGGCTCTCTTTGGTCTTTCTTTTGCTGCTCACATACTTATAGAAACATTTCTTGTTGTCCTTGATTGCTGAAGCCAATACCATATAATGGTATAATCATACCATATAATGTCACGTTTGGCCATAAAAACTGGGGGCTGGAGGGAAAGGCAGTCTTCCAAGGTAAGTCATTGCTCAGAGACTGGCTGGCCATCATCTGCTTGCAGAAGGTGGCAAGTGAGTGCCTTTGCACCACCTGTTTCTTTTCTTATTTCCTTCACTTACTAAACTGTCTTCACGTCAACCCATGAATCTTCTCACTTTTGCTCTTTCTGTTCTCTCCCCCATCCCACAGGGTTTGGGGAGAGAACAAGTGGCTGTGTGGGTGCTTAGCTGCTGCCCTGAGTCAACCCACCACAATTTAGAAACCTAGATATTATGTTTTTCATAAAGTTACGAAGATGGAAAGGCACTGTACATGTCTGTGTGGTGTGCTGGTTAGGGTTTTTGTTGTTGGGTTTATTTATTTAATTTATTTGGTGGGGTTTAAGGACATACAGCTTCAATTACCAGAACACAGTCCATGACATCACATTAGGCTTTCCTGTTATCCATGTAAACAAAAATCAACACACTATTAGTTCTCTGAATTAGCACCCTATTTGTTGGTGGGGTTCTATTTGCTTCACATCAGCAAAGCTATAATCCTCTTCCATTTCCTTCTCAAGCAAAGAATTTTCAAACATAATGACTCTCTTTCTCTCTGTTCCAAGAAGTGATTTTGATTCCTTTGAGGGGATTAGTGTTAATGTTCTGTCTGTCATTCCCAAAATGCATTTAACAGATGTCTGTTTTCCACAGACATCAAAATGCCACTGACGAAAAAATTGCCTCTGAATTCTCCTCTTCAAGATTAGAATCTCCTTTAATACACTGCATTCATAGCAGAATTTCAGGAGTAAAGCCAAATACGTCTTCCAAAGACACATGAAAAATCACGAAGCAGATTCCTATGGGTATGTAACACACATGCCATGAAAGCTGCAACCATGAAGGTTCTGTCAATCATTTCTGAAGGAGATTACACTTTCAGTAGGGAGTCTACACTTTCAATCTAGCCATAACTTTGCCACTCTTCTAAGGATTCCATAAAACTTTTAGATGGCAGTATTTAGAAGACATATTCTGAGGACCTCTCAAGCTAAGTTTGTCCCAGTTTTCAGAAGTAACATTTACTTTTTATAGGAAAAAAAACCTAAACCAAATAACAAAACAAAATCAAAGAACACACCTTTTTAAATGTCAGTCTGATTTACCTAAGAGCTTGACTACAAATCTAATAACGTAACTTTAAGTGCTTGTTCCAAGCAGTTTGTCCAAGAGCAGAGAGCAGCAGTGTCATTAGTTCAGATACCTACCACATTCTATTGTTTTGTGGCTCTGAGATGGCTGTCTGTCTTTATGCCGACTCCTGGGGTAGCTTCTGTGTTCCTGAAGAGAGGTTCTTTTATCTGTGCAGTCTGTGCTTTGAGTATGACCTGGTAAACATGTAGTATAGTGCAATCCTGCCATAGAAAGCATGCCCTGAATAGCTTCTTCTTCTGTACTTGTCGAGGTAGGACATTCCCTAGAAAAATAAAGGAGTATTAAGCAGTTCAAAAGAGAACCCTAAATTTCTCTGAAGGAATTATTTTTACGTTGGCATAAAGCAGAACCATAATTATGTATGATAAGGTCTAACAGTTTATAAACAAATGCTCAATGTGCTTACTTTTTACTGGGAGTTTCATTTCTGGATGGCTTCTGGGTATTTTGATAAAGGTCTCTCGTGACCTTAGATTCCTCTTTGAAATTTGATGTTACTTCCTGTTTCTCTTCATCACCTGAGCTTTCTGACTCCTCTGTGGAGGAATCCTTCTGCTGAAATGAGAGGAAACAATATGCAGAACGGTCACCATGCCTCCTAAATAGAGACACTACCTTAATTTACGCTAAAAATTCAAAAGCTTCCAGGTCCAACTTTTTTATATTTATAGTACTTGGAATGCAGTTAGTATGAATATAGCAACTGAGATGCTATACATCCAAATTTTGTTACACTAACATTACATGCTCCAGCAATACAGAAAGCACCTCCGAAATCCATTTTCTTACGGAAAACACTACACACATTAAACCATGCACAAATCATTGTATTCTCTTTAAAGAGAGCATTGATTATTCTCATCTTCGATATGCAAAGTAGAGGAAAAAATATGGAAGTATGGTTCCAAGCAGCAGCCAGAACTGATGCCTATTACATATAATGGGACACATCCTGCCCCAAGTAACTGTTTCGGGTTCCTGCTCTCACAAAAGATAACTTTCAGCAACAGTATCTCTGTGATGAGTAACAGAAGCTCTCAGGTAAATCCAGAACACAGCAGGAAAAGAAACACAACAGCCGTTGCCTCTTACAGTGCCACAGCCTCATTTCATGAATTAAAGGGCTATTCAGCTCTTGCTGAGATTACAGCTTGTATGGGCAAGAGCTTCTCAAAGGTGGAACAACCACATGTGACTCAATATGCCCTTACGTGAAGCAAGGGCTATAACAGATATGATCCATCTTGGTAATTCAGACTAATCTATTTTCAACAAGTACAGAGAATGCCACAATTTTTTTCCAAGCCAAGGAATATACATGACATTCAATAAAAGGTGTTGAAAGTGGAAGATCAGAACATGGAGGAATCATAATCCATCAAGACTGACACCACTATTCCTATCATCAAAAATGAAACTGGAATGAATGAAGTGCATCATATCACCAAAGGATGTTTTTATACAACAGCTTCATTCACAAGAGCAGCTTGTTGATCTTTGACACTTGGAAAGTGACACAAATGGGCAACTAAATTAGAACTGTGACTCAATGTTAGTAATAAAGCTATTATCTTGTTTTGTTAAGATCTTCTCTGGTGCAATATAAAAACATAAAAAGGATTTACAGGAGCTACTGAGATAGTTCATTGTGAATGTATCATTACAAAATGATAAACTTAAACACGCAGAAAAATTATTCCATTAGATACTATTAGATTTAAGAAGCAGAAGAATATAGAAGGAACTAAGAGAGTAAATGGCATTAATATAAAACATTTCACTCAATGACAAAGTCATCCAAAACTGGCTATATTCTCCTGTGAAGAAGCAATATATCACTTCTGAATAACTATTGATTGTGTGTCTTAAGAAAGGAAACCTGCTGAGCCAAAGTTGCTGACAACACAGTTTAGGAAACCAGGAGAAGCCACACCATGAAGGCTATCACTTATTCCAACATCTAGATAAGGTAATGATGGAAGACAACAAATGTTAAAAATAGATCTTGACCACCATGGAAAAAGTAGGAACTTGAAGACTTCTGGTAAAGTCTTATACTAGGCTGACGACTGAAAGTATGACCAAAGCATTAGCTTTCCAGAAGCACAAAACAAAAATGTGATGGAATCATTCCACCCTACTAGCATTTTGCTGCTATCCAATTAAAACTGAAATTAGTAAGTCAGAGCACAATTTTGCAAGGGAAAAAAAAAAAATCATAAAAATATTTGTATATACATATACACATTTCTAAACACTAAAACTTGTAGTAAAACACGTGTGTAAATATAGATGTACGTGTGTGTGTGCATTTATATTTCATTTAGTTGTAAAGAAATCACTACAATCTAGACCCTCAAATAGAGCATTCCCATTTATTTCAAATAGTCTAAAACACCTCAATAGGATTTATCCACTTCAGCTTATTTAAAAAACTGAAGGCCTATAAGATTGTTTCCATTTAAAGATCCTCTAAAATGAAACTGTGTGGTAGATACTCAAATTTCTAATGATAAAATTTAGACTTGTTACAGAAGAAATTAACAAAGCAACTAGGTTCTAACTTTTCTCAGACTTTGCATGTTGCAGAACACGGTTCATCCTCTGCCAGTCCCACTTTAATGACAAAGATCATAAAATTTTTCTCAAAACCAGAATAAATGAAGAATGAGACAGAACCACAAGTAGGAGATACTAACTTGAACAAGAATTACACACTTTGTTATTGCTCTTTTAGCACAAACTTTGACCAGATAAATTTGGAGTGAGCAAAATTACACTTAATTGCTTCATTAACTTTTGTGACTTTTTCTAGCTATACCTGTGTAGTGCAATCAGGCTCAGATTCTTCTGAATCAGAAATATCAGAGTACTCTGAGGATCCGTTCCTGAGTTCTGATTTCACACTTTCAAAGAACACTGTGGAGAGAAGAATTACAATATAAGACCCAACATTTATTACATATAATATTTAGACAATTATTTTGGAAGTAAAGAACAAGAAACATATATTTAGTTTTTAATAGTCTGTAAACAAAAGCACATCCACACACCGATCTGGTTCACAAGTCAAGTTTGCTTAAAACTCTAGTGAGTTGCCTGCTGTTGACTTCTGAAGTGACCGACTGGATGAAGCGAGAGGAAGAGAAATCAGGTGCAGCAGGAACATGTATTTTTTCTCTCCTATAGAGCACATACTCCACAGATGGCACCTTGGGCAATTTCTGCTTTTGCTTATAGGCTGGAGTCAAAGAAGTGGCTCTCAGAAAAAGTTAGACATAATCATCAATATTACTTTGTCTTAGACTCTTTGAACCTGGAATTTGTTTAAAAATAAAAGCAGTTATACAGAAACACTAAACATGAAAGTCAGAGGATATGAAGTGACTTAAAGGTAAAAAAAAAAAAATCATTGCACTACTTGCAATTTTACTTTTACATCACAATTTACTGGCATATTCTGCCTGGTTTGTACTACTACAGAGCTGCCAATCAGGGTTAAAATGCTGATCTGTTCAAGAAGATTAAAATATTACTGTGGTGATATACAATATATTTGCATCAGTTTTTATCACAGAAAGACCTGAAAAGGAAGAGGAGGAGAGGAAATACCAACCTTAGACAAGCTTTTTGCTGGTAAAGTACTAATCAGAGAATGAGGTGTCATAATAGGCTGGCATATGACATCAAAAACACTGGCATATGACAAAGCAATCAATCAAATCAGCCACCTAGTCCACATGATTTACTTTAAGTGCTGAAAGAACTCAAATATAAAGTAGCTGAGCAGCTCTCTGGAGTATGTACTCTTGAAAGACATCATATGTCCCAAACAACCACGAGTAAGAAACACATTTGAACTGTTTGGAATCCAAGGCTCAAGGTCAGTGGGCTGTATGTATACCTGTGTCAAGGCTGCTGAGAGAAATCTTGATTAAATACATATTTGTGAAATTCTACAATATGCAGAAGTTTTTTTTGAGAAAAGCCAAATAGAATAAAAAAATTTATGAATGTGTGTCAAGAAGGTAGTGGATAGAGAAAGCAACACAACTTTCTCAAGTTTTCAAGTACTTAATTTCATATAAAACTACACTGAAAGCAAACCAACATTTTAACTTTTCTTGTCTTCATTCCAGAACTAATTTCTGATCTGTGTTCACTTGCTTTTGGCATAGTTTTATATGAAACTACAAAAACAGAATGCTGTTCTTCATAACTCAATTATGCAAGCATAAAAGATGTACCTGTAACCCTACAGACACTGCAATTCTAGTAGGATTTTGTTCCTATTGTAGACTCTGGCAAAGCTCACAAATAGGCATCAAATATATTTCAAGGGATATCATTAACTTCTAAACACTGCGTAAGTGGAAATTATTTTTAGAGTCAGAAGAAAGCTAAGAATGAAACAGATTTTCAAAAAGTGAATAAAATAAACAGCTGGAACCAAAATCTAGAGAAGGTTAACTAAACTTAAGGTAGTATTAGAAAGAACGGTGAGGAGTATCTAAACACAGTATTTGAGCAACAACACTGTGTATGAGTTAAGCTACATAATGTTCAACATACGACAATAAAATAGATATTCTGAATTAGCATAGCTCAAAAAAAACCCCAAGAGATTTCTGATGATAACTCAAGCCTCAGCTCATTTCAAAAAGGCAAACAAGATTCTAGAATAAGCAACAGCTTGCACAATACAGAAAATAATACTGTCGTATAGCTCAAATGAATTTTTCTTTGGACTACTAAATGTTTCAAAGAAAAAAACTGCTCCAAACTTAGAGACAGTTTAAAGGAAGAGGCAAGTACAATTAAGGATATCTAAGTATGCTCACATGTGGAGCTTCAGATCTCGGGCAAAAATTAATGTGTAAATAATGAACCTCAATTTAAAAACAAATGAACTTCATGAAAGCCCCTCAGGAACTTTTATTCCTTCTGTCTTAAGAAACTAGAAAATCCTAATTATTACAATGACAAAACTATTAAGAGGAAACATAAGTCTTCCCATAAGAAGGCAAAAGATTCAGCAAGACAGAAAAGAAACTGGACATGTACATAATTAACTGTATACAGATAACATTAAGATTAGAGTCTCATACTTCAGAAGCCCTCTTGCCTTCTCATATAGGTTAACTGATGATACCCTGCTAAGAGGGACAAATTATTTGTTATCTGCCTACTATCTGGTAATATGATCTAGACTGAACGGCTAAAGCCACCTAACATTATCGATACACTCCTTATTCATTTGGGGCTGGGTACTAGCATATATGACATAACACACTGTATGAGCCTCAGCTCTGATTCAGTTTGACTATGCCAATATTCCTATATGCAGCCAAACCACTGTCCATTTTTACTACTTCTTTATTTTGCAAGCTCTGTGCAAAGCAGTCAGAGAATATCTCCCCAGCTTTCCTTCTGCCTTATACTATTCAAAAAGCCAAGGAAGCTGCATTCCTTTATACTACTCTTAACAAAAAATCAAAAATAAAAAAAAATTTAAATCCCAATTGCTTTCCCCCATGTCCCCACCACTTTCTACACTCCTCTACAAAAGATTACTGTAGTTTTCTCACCCTCCTCTTTCACAAACAAGTTTGAGATACATTTACTGATCTTCACAACACATCATGTATTATTAGGACGCCTCATCTCTTCATCCATTACTGCGACTTGTAACTGAGCTTTAAAAAAATTCAGTCTAAAGTTGGGTTTTGCTTTTTCTTGTTTGTTTTTTTTGTGAATTACCTTGGTAATTACTATCGTTACTTTAAAATGAACTGGTCTACCCTCAGATAAAGTTATGGCTCTGCGTGCTTCCAGAGACTGGGAATACTCAAGAAACTGGGTGAATGAAAGCAGTCATTACACCTCTAAAATCAGACTAAGCTACGGTGAACTCAAAAAATTTCATAAATCACATTCCCTTCATCCACATAAAGTATCTTGCTCTATTGAGCACAGCACTCGATCTTTGTCTCTCTGATAACACTGGGTCAGCATTTAGAACCAGGATCCTGGCATGACACACACAGCTATATAGAGCTTGATCTGTTTAAAGGCATCTCTCTGTGGGCATTGCCTCTTGGCCTAAGTCCCGGTAAGAACAATGGAAGGTGGCAGCTGTTACAGGAACAGGTAGTTCCTTTTATGAAATTCTCTGCAGAAGAATATCTTCTCTCTCTCTCTCTCTGCAGACCTTCAGTTGAGGCAAAATTATCAAATGCAGGTGACTTTTAATAGCGAAGTTTGAAGACTCTCACTATTCAACTAAAAATATAGCAATAGCCCTGAGTACTCAATTTTTGGAAGAACAATCTCAACATTCACTTCTAGTTCTAAGTACATTTCTTACATTTAGATACACACTGCCATATTCATTCTTTATCAAATAAGAGCAACAATTTTGAAGAAAATCTACTATTTCTCTATATGATTTAATCTTTGATTCAAGTGTAAAACTTAAGTTTAGTTTACTTAGTTTAATTTTGAAACTGGAAAAACACCATATATGCCTAAGCCTTCACTCAACAGGTCGTTTGCCTTGTTGGTTCATAAGTACCCAAGAGGGACTTCCTCCCTGTGCGAATTTTTTAATACTGTCCTCTGTGACCTTTGGAAGCACAGTAAACAGTGGTTACAAATTGCTGTGTTAACAAAAATCATTAAATATTTTATCCAGGCTGACAATGGACTCAAATACTGTACGGATTGTTGTGCAGGAAATGAAGGGAACTGTACATCTCTAGAGGAGTCCTGTTATCTTCCAAGTGTTGACCTCAGTTTCCTAAGACATACCCTCGTAAGCTCTACTGTGAAAGGATGTGACTTTTATAATTAAACAGAGAGTTGAACAGTTATGTCAAGGACCAACTTGTCACTGCACACAGATAGTGCTACTAATAATAGGCACAGAAAACAGGCATTCAGTATTGATACTTTACTAATACACTGTGTGATCAGCACTGCTGAACACTTGGCAGGAAGGCTTGAGGCTACAGAAAGACTGAAAAAGAGTAACTCCTAGTGAAGGTTGGTTTGAAGTATTGGAAAGTGGTGTTAAAGTGTTTTACAGATAACGTAAATTCTTACCCAGCCTTACAGGCTACCGCAAAGGTTGAAAGTATAAGATTTTATTAATGCTACATTATGTTTGATCACTCGTATGGAATAAACCTATTAATTAGCAAAACATACAAGACTGTATGGTCAAGTATGTAATCACCAAATGGAACAGGAAAGGGAAATATAAAATAGATTTAATATTAGCTGCATGTTATGATCTTTTGTGTTCAGTTTTGGTCCCTGCTATACAAAAAAGATGTGGCCAGGCTGGAGAGGGTCCAGAGAAGGGCCACAAAGATGATCAAGGGACTGGAAAGCCTCGCACATGAGGAAAGGCTGAGAGAACTGGGTCTGTTCAGCCTTGAGAAGAGAAAGCTTAGGAGAGACCTTATCACCATGTTCAAGTATTTAAAGGATGGCTACAAAGAAGATAGAGACTCCCTTTTTACAAGCAGTCATGTGGAAAAAGATGAGGGGTAGTGGGTACAAGTTACTTCTGGGGAGATTCTGATTGAACAGAAGAGGAAAATCTTTCACAGTGAGAACAGTCAGCCACTGGAATAATCTCCCCAGGGAAGTGATGGACTCCCCCACATTGGACACTTTTAAGATTCAGTTGTACAGGGTGCTGGTCCATCTTGCCTAGACTGTGCTTTTGCCAAGAAAGGTTGGACCAGATGATCCTTTCCAACCTGGTATTCTATGATTCTGTGATTCTTTACAGTGAATGATGTGATGAACTTTTCATACTGAAGCATATCCTGGTCAAGAAAAATCAGCATTCTTACATTATGAAACAGACGAAAAGGAACAAATACACATCCTAGAACATCAATCAGACCTCCACTCTGAAAAATGCTGTATATAGTATTCAAGATGGCACTAACATAAAAAGGTGAATTTTACTTTTCAACTCTGTCCTGTTCGTTTCTTCTGTAGAAGATAATATTTGATAAGGGTTTTTTTTATAACTTCTAATATTACTTCTCTGATCTACTAGTTTATCCTCTCTATTCAGTCTGACTTCACAGTAGTTAGACCCTCTTCAAGATCATCAAAATGTTCAACTGGTAGGACTCAGAGATAAGCTTACTGTTCAGTGGTTTCTGGGTATCTGCATTCCCTTCTCCTTCAAATCCTGAGGGCTGGTCTTCTACCTTAACAGTTGTCTTTTTCGACCTTGTCCTGTCATCTTCATCTTCACTATCTGCTGTGTAAAGACTTCGATCTGTAAACGGGCGTCTCTCATCTCTGTCTCACAAGAAAGAAAAAAATCACGTTATACTTACAAACCTGAAGCAATTGTTTTCCTTTCATTAGTTACAACACACCCTGCATACACAACAGTAACATACTCTTATCTCTTCATTACAAATTGTACATATTCCCATTTTACTCCCTGTACAACTGTCATTTCCACAAAAATGCAAAGTTTAACACCAGAATATTTTTAATGACCATCACTCCAATAGATGGATACAAAACAACCGTTTCTACTTTGAAGAATTCCCTTCGGTACAAATCTAACTGAGCAACTGAATGAAATGCTGTAACAAAGGAACATGTGAAGAATCTCCTCTTCACTCCATACCCATGGCTCCACTAGGGGACAGCAGACACAACAGACAACACATTCCTTCTATATTCCTAACATGAATCTTACTGGTAAAAGGGAACTTAGATCTCCACAAACAGAAAAGAAGTGTTATTAATAATTTGCACGCTCCAGACCATAATGACTAGGAAGAAATGATCTACAATCAACCCTTTGTACCTAATTATTCTTCCATTTGACAGCAGAAGGCGAAGATCATTGTCTTTTGCTCGCCACTCGGGTACTGTAGAAGATGGCTGAAAGGGCTTGTTAAACCTCCCGTTCAGTTTCGAGCTTGTGGTATCCTAAAGAAGTAAAAGCAATGTTGCTTATTATTTATTTTTATAAACTCAACTGTTTTTTTGTGCTCCACAAAAGCATAAACTCAGCACCAGGATGGTTTCCTTCCTGATAATCAACTGAAGAAAGCTCAGACAAAACATGTTTGGATGTAAAGAACAGCAGACTGCATCATCTCCTTCCTTGAATCACCTATAGTCTCCTGAAGCATCTAAACCAACTACAACTTCACTATAATACTCCTTTTATGTTTCTTTTGGAGAATTATCACTGTATTCAGAACAAGGAAATACCAATAGAGACAGACAAGTCAAAAGCTGGGCTGGGAGCTGATAAGCAACTCCTGGATTGGGTATCTGGTCCCTGGAATTAGTATTCCAGAACTGATTTATAGGACAGTAAAACATCAATAATGGAAAGTAACCTGCCATAAGCAGAATTTTCTTAGCTCAAAGCAATTTACATTTGACATATACTCTAAAGCAATCGGCAATATGTTTATGTGCCAAACACGTAAAATAATTTTATCTTTCTTACAAGTCAATACTGATAGTGAACAACATATTTCTACATTAAATGACAATGACTAACACTCCTAAACATTTGTTTGTAGCAATGAACTGCACAGGTTAACTATTTGAGGTAAATTTTAAGTTCAGCTTCCTGCCTTTGGAGCTAAATGTATGTCTCTTGTTCATGCCTTATGAAGATCAATATAAGGATCCAAATCAGTATTTCTCCACTATGATAGTCCATCTTGACCCAACTAAATTTGTCAGTGTTTCTTATTCTCAGAAAGCTACTCATTTCCTTTCATAAAGCTACTTATTTCCATTCTCTCCTTCCATTTCTGTTGCTGTTTTTTGAAATAAGGTCATCAAACCTGAAAAAAAGAATTTTTCAAGAGACTACATTTTGCTCATTCACTCTATTGTACCTTTGTAATACAACCACAGCCCCACAACGGAGACCAAAGGCAGCCATAGGCTTACTGGTAGGGAGGCACAATCATACAGTAAATAGGAACACGACTGAAAAACAAGGCTAATCAAATTACAGTAACTCAATTGTAAGAAGCAGCTATCTAAAAACACATAGCAGGCTGGCTCAGCCTCACCAAAAGAAGGCTTTGCAGGCTCCCTTTTCTTCACAGAGCTGATTCAAAGCAGCATTTCAAACCTGCAGATGTCCTAATTCAAAAACTATACTTGAAGTAGGGAGCAAATTCACCACGCCTTCTGAACCAAAACGCTGAAGGAACCTCCACAGAAAAATTATCAAGGAAAAGAGAAATTCCTATCAGAAAAACTCAAAAGAAAGAAACTGAAAACAAATTTATCCATATTTCATATGACAAAGCGTAGTAGCCTGTATTCTTATGCATGTTAAAAGCTTTTCCCTTTCAATAGAGATTAGAAATCTACTCTGCTTTTGTTTTTCTTGCACATAACTTAATACTTGCCTCCTCCCACGGTGACATCTCCAGCCTTTTCAGTACTTCCCTAGTGTGGAGTTCCAGGATGTCCAGATTAGAAGGAGTTTTGGTAGCATGGTCTCGCAGTTTCCTCACCCTTCGTCTGGAGTGGTGAGGGGAAGTTGTTTCATGTGAAGACCGTGAAGTTGGACACACACCAAGAATTCCCTGAGTTTTAACTAGTTTGCTGTTTTCCTCCTTTAATTAAAAACACATATTTCAGAATAGTCTCAGAGGAGTAAATTCACATATTTAAGTGCTGCTTCTTATTCATTTAGTTAAATGTAAATAATATAAATAAAATTGCTAGACCTTTTAGAGAAGTACTACATATTTCCTATGAATTTGATGTGCAAAGCTTAGTTCTACTGCACCTCTTTCCTATTTGGGGCTTTTATACTCTCCCATAACAGTAGTGCTTAACACCAAAAGTCACCACCAAAACATAAGGTTTTATTCATGAAGGCAGCATAAGGTAGACATGTATTATACCCAGCAGAGCACATCTCTCTTCAGTTCTCAGAACTGTTCTCTCCACATGCAAATGTGAGAATTTTTCAAGAATCAATATTCATTAAGGGATAAAGGAGCAAAACACTGGTATAGGAGGGGGAAAAAGAAACTGAAGAACCACTGACTATATAACAAATAGTGACAACATGTAAGAAAAAAGAGCAAAAGAGATGACAACTGGACTAAAACTAACAAACAAGAGGGTAGGAGAATGGAATATGCACAGAATTTCAAATGAAACTCTTTAACAACATATTCACAGTAATTATTCTAAGTACTTATAAGTGAGAACATTTTAGAAATACTGACCTACAACTAGTTTTACCATCAAAAATATTTTTTAAAAAAAACATAAAACACCCTCACTGTATGTTTTCTTTATCTGAAATGCCCAGAGCTTAGTATTCCCAAAAGTCTTCCTCTTGATCTTCCATTATTAAAAGAATGTTAAATAAATTAAAAGGTGAATACAGTCAATCAGAAGCATAACTACTATGGAATTCCCTGATTCAAAGGTTTTCTTCCTGCAGGCTTATAAAGAATTGCCTCTGTTCTTACCTCTACAGAACGAATCACTTTTGAGAGCTCTTTTATGAGATGCCCAGGCCTAATGTTGTCTGGAATTTCAAAGGCATGTTCTGTTACAAGCTGTATGCAAAGGGAGAAGAAAAGATACTTAATTCATTTTTCAGATAAAAGTGGAAGTAATACAAAATAAACAAATCTACAGGGAAAAAAATTTAAAAGTAAAAAACCATATTAATTTCTGTAATAACGACTGCAAACTGCCAGAGCAGATACACGCACACACACTGAAGCTTCCAGTCCAAGCCTTAGAAGGCAGCAGACATCCCTTAATGTCTCTAAGAATCAAAACAAGGGGTAATACAAAGCCATACGGACAACCACTTAATTATTTTTCCCCCTCGTACCATAATCAGCTTCTTTTTTTGGCTTTAGCAGTATAGAGCCACACTTCAGAAACTCATTAGAGCCATGACCTTAAAAACAGCTTAAGACTAAGGGAATTTCGCTATGGCAAAAATTTATTCTGAAGAGCAAATCAAGAATAACAATCAGTAAGCAACATGTAGATTTTTAGACATCTGCCTCACATTTCACTTTTAAAAATTACCCTCTTAGCTTACTTAGAATCCAGTAGGTTGGAAAAAGCAATTCAAAAAATCATTCCCTATAAAAAAAATTTAGGAAGCCATAACAGTTTATGTTCCCTTTAATCCTCTGAAACAGTATCAGAGACAGACTTCATATATAGAGATATTTTTTTTATATATATATATCCAAATATGAGTAAATCCACTCTACAGTTAGATCTAGTAAAAAAATGTTTAATATTTTTTATGTATAGTTTAAATGTGCCTCAAAACACATTTGTTAGAATTAAACAGACAAAAGAGCACTCACACATAGACCAGAATGACTGACATGAATTCTGCTACCACTTTAATTGACTATTTAAATGGAAAACCACCCCACAAACATTTTCAGCTACCCACACTTCAAAAATGAGATTCAGCAGCAAAATTATTGCTAGAAGCAATTTGATACCGTATGTGCATTTCATTGAACCTGGCTTCCCCTCAGTCATTAAAATGAACGCTCTCTATCCCCAAAAAACAACCAACATGGATGTATACCACAGTACAATCATTCATTTCAGTGCCATTAATTCTATAGGAAAGCGTAAATCAGCTGCTATTATTTACCATTGTTCATCCTCATTCTTTGAATGCATCACCTCTACACATTCACACTTGGGAACACACCACTTCTGTCACTAAATATGTTACCATTTTTCCAGCAAGTTACTGGTCATTTTAGGACCATTCAGTCCTTTCTATTTAACAACTTCACTCTCCCAAAAGCCTTCCTGCCCATGAAGACTTCAAGAAGCGACTGATGCAATCCTCCAAAACACCAATTTCGAAGTTTCTCTGCTTTAAAAATACTGAAAAACCTTCCTAATACAAACATAGTTTGTAGAAGCACATTATTTTGCCAGTATTATTTATAGTAACTTTGAGCAAATTAAGTACCACTGGCAAGTGCACTTGTTTGCCACTATAAAAGGTATCTGTTTACACCAAAGCTTTCTCAATTATGCTGTGGCAGAGTAACTATTAAAGAAAAAAAAGGGAAAAAAAATCCACCCAAGCAACTTAAATATGCTAACAAATTCAAATGAATATATAGCCTAACAGTCTGATAGAAGGAAAGGATGGGCAGAAAATATGAATACCTACAGATGCTATGTCTGAAAAATTATTATCATTATTAAATAGCTTGTTTTTAAGTTGTCTCTGCATACTGGTTCTTGGAAAAGGAACGAGCAGCCTTTGGGACTGAGGAATTCTCTTGTACTAGGGAGAACAGGAGCAACAAAATGGCCTAAGTATGTCAGATGTAAATTGCTAGTAAAGAAAATAATGGAAAAAAGCTATGATTCATTCAAGAGCTTCAAGAAATGGTTTTGTAAATGTTGGAGATACAGAGAGGAAAAAGAAACTTGTTTTAAATCAAGGGATACAGATAAAAAAATGTCCTGGTAGGCAAATTAATCCACCCATCTTTGGGGACTAGCATCACAAAGAAGTATATCAATACTTAAAAACGCACACAAAAAAAATTAACATAAAAATAGTAAACCCCACATCCCTCCCTCCTTACAGAAAACCCCTATTTTTTTCTTTTACAACAATTATTAATATATTTTTTAAAAACACAGAACAGGTGCCCAAAATAATCTTACTGGTACATGAATCAAACATCTGAAAAACTGAATCTGAGACCTGTTGGTTATACAAGCTGGAAGGAGGCCAGAGCTAAAATCCAAGAGCTCAGACAACTGGGTAGGTCACCACCATTATTTTGTCTATCACCTAACATGCAGACTGATGATCTGCACCAAAGTAATCTGAGGATACACATACTGATAAAGCCTTGCACAAACTGAATTCAAATGAAGACATGAAAACTAAAATAATTTTAGCAGCACTCAATCTCTATTCTCAGCATCTTGTAATTTTTGGCAGTTTTTAAATACTGCAGAAATGAAGATACCATTGTCCTGCTGAAGATCAGTTTAAAATTATCCAGCAAATAATTTAAAACAATTCATTAAGATAATTTACATGTCTTCAAAAGACATACTCCATGATACAAATGTGAAACCTCATGAGTAGCTTCTTATCTGAGGAGTATTCACTTGTCTTTCTTTTTTTATTTTTAGAATCTGTCTGAAATCCCCAGCATGAGCAGATCATACAGCAATGTACAAAGCTCCTCCTGTCTTCAGCTGCATACAACTACAATCCTATCACGCACATGGCTTGCTGCAAAGAAGAGATCAGCTCACTTATGAAGCAGTAGCTACAAAAGATGAACATAAGGTACAAAACATGATAGCTGGTGGACAGCAGACAACATTGGGACTAGATCACTGATGTCGTGCAGTTTCCTCACAACTGAAGTATCTGTTCAGCCAGTGGTTTAGGAATACTCACAGGTCTCATTAATAAGCATTCAGAATGCAGCATGTGCAATTTATTTTTTTTTCCCCACAGAAAAGTAGGAAACATATCACATTCTAGATGAAGTGTTAATCAAACTACTTAATGAGCTACTAGACTGTACACAAATGCTACAATACTATACTACAGCAATCGAGAAAAGACGAATTCCAATCCAATTTCAAATTAAAATAAGGATTTATACAGGCTATGTTTGATCTTATTTATCAGCAGTCTGATTACTTGGCTTATTATCCATACCACAGATACACAGATCGCTTGGATTCACAAACGGTTTAACAGCTTGGGCAAAACATCCTGTAAATACTGCTACACTGCTTACTAACTACTTTTGATCCAGATGAAGAGACACTGGAGGATCAACTCAGAGGTGTTACAGAATGGCAGCAAAGGTTCACCTGGAATCAGTAATGCTACACAGGCTGGATCCTAGAGGATTCCACACAGAGCAACCACCTCTGCATCTACAACTCATGGTCAGTTCCATGAAGCCCATTATGTTGGATGCAGCACTGTGCAAATATCGTACCTGTTGCACAGTAAGTTCTCTTACAAGGAGAACTTGTGGGCAGAAAGACCAAAACAGATCTCCAAGAGACAGTTCAAGTCAGCATGTCCAGAAACAAACTAGAATTAATAAGATCAGTCAGAACGAAACTGCCTGTCAGTGAACAGCGCTTCCAGAAGCACATGTTCCAAGAGGGCTTATTAGCTCAGGCACATGAAAAAACACATGGAGTTAGGACAGATCCAGTGCTGTGCCAAAACAAATAAGCTTTCCTGGAGAGCAGAGCACCAGAAAAGCCAGCACAGACAACATATTAATGATTTTACAAGAGTCAGCCAATGGTCAGCACGGACAGTATTCAACTGAAGTTAATATCCTCATCTGAATCTAAACCGACTCTTCAGCAATACAGGTGTACATGAAATGTGCTCTCCAAAGCATTGACATTAATGGAAAATGCTAAATATCAGGACTTTCCATCCTTCCATTGCCTCAGACTAGGATGAATCAACTATATAAACACATCTGCTAAAAAAAAAAAAAAAAGCCCTACTGTATCAGCTTATCCTCTAGCATTCTTATGGTGAAGCAAGATTCTACCTCCATCAGCTACAACACAAGAGCTTAACTGGTCTAAAAAGATTTTATTAGCATAATGGAATATAAAATTGTCATGATGATTCTTCCCCACATCAGCAGCACATACTCTCAATTGAGTCGTTTGGTATTCATTAACAGATAAAAATAATCTTAAACTTTAAAAGGACACAGACCTTTATTTACTTCTAAATCAAAACAAAGCTCACCAAAATAGCAAACAAAATCACGTATACTTACTTCTTTTTTCATCCATAATTTTAAAGCAGTAAGTAAAGCCTTCACTCCTTGCACTAAATAGCTTGGAGGCTGGAAACCATCTTCCCTCAGTTCTAGAAAGGATACAGATACCAATTTAGTAACAGACTAACAGTGAAAACAATACAATGATACCTACCCCGCAGCCCATTATGCATTGCCATTATGCAACAACACAAAAAAGGAAAAATTGTGCAAGCAAATGAAACATGACATCCTGTATTTGTGTACATACAAAAGCAAAACAAAACAAACAACTGAACCCTAAAGTGATTCTCCATAAAAATCTTCTTTTTTTGACTTATTCTTGTGTGAATTAGGGATAGTTTACAACATACTAAAGGTCAATTAGAACAAAACAGATCTAAAATACAGAACAAGAAAAAGCATATTTGAAGAAATAGATCACTTTTATTTCATTCAGAAATACTTTATTCAAAGGGGACCAGAAGGATGTGGGATGCATCTCTAAATTAGAATTCCTATTGCTTATTCCCATCCATACAGCAAATGGTTCACACTAGCACACTTTCACTCCCCAAACATTTTCTGTCACACTTCCAAGTATCACAGTTCTCCCTCACACAGTTTACATCATTTTTCCTCCCAAAATCAAAGGGGGTGAGGGCTGGAAATCACTCAGATACAGAAGCTGCTCTTCTTAGGAAAGCTGGTGCTCCCAAGTGATTGCAATTTCTTTTCAATTTTCTCTTTTCCTTCATGGCATAAAAAAAAAGAAGGGAAAAGACAAATCCTCCATAAACAGTCAAAAGTAGATTGTAACCTCTTCCCATGTTCCTGACAGTACTTCCACTTGTCAGTAGCAAATGGACCAACACTAGAACTATTTGGGTCATTTTATTCCCTTAAAAGAATACACTAATAAAACACTGTTCTTATGGATAATATATTAGTCTGCTGGCAGAAAAAGGGAAGCTCTGTTACTAAACAGCTGTTCTTCCCTCAAAGATGCCTCCCACTTGTTAAAGGGTACAAGAAGGAGTGACAGGCCTTTGAGTTGCAGCAGAAGTCTTCCTGCCCACTAGCTGACTCAGCTGATAAAATTTTGAGAATACAATGCAGCATCACAGGCTGGATTTTTAGCTGCAATAGAAAAGACTCCATGACACAAGAGTAATCGAAATTAATGAGTATCCGATAGATGAACAAGTTACCTATTCTGAAACCCCAAGAACTACAAAGAAAAATAGTTTAGGTGAATGCCACAACACTTATAATATCATAAAACACTTCTTACCAATGAAGAGACAAAATCAAAATGTTTACAACCCTGATAGAATTTCGTAAGAACCACCAGGAAGATACATTTGTGCTGATTTTGCTTACTGACCTGGGTAACACTTGAGTGCTTACTGCACTCAACATTTTACAAGATGATCATCATCATTACCTTTCACAACCGAATTACTATCAACCCTTAGTTATAAAACAACAGATTCTGACTAGTAAACACCTAATTCACACGAGTCTTGATGCCAAAGTGCAATATAATCTTCACTCTAGCCATAGAAACCTCAATTTTTATTTTTTATGATGGGTTTATAGATCACAGCATTGTTCTGCAACAAAGTATCTGCTAAGCCATAGATTAAAAATAACATGAGAATAAGCTTTATATCCCTCCCCTAAGACACAAGTCACAAGAGGCTCCTAGTCTATGTACTCAAGGAGTCATGGGATAAAAAGAGGAGTGGGAAGAAGGGGGGAACGAACATGAGACACAACTCATAGTTAGCCAGATGATATAGAAACATATACTGTAGCTCTTCCAGCAGGAATGATCCTATGTCTTCTGACAAGTTTGTAAATTTTAAATATGCAGGACTGAGACCAACCAAAGCAAGCTTTCAAGAAAAAATACTCTTTTCTTGGAAGGAAAAATTTTCTGCAAGTTTGTTCTATTTGTTAAGAATTCTGAGTTGCTTTAGGTTCATCCAGAAGCTTTAAATGCTCATTTAGAAAACAAGGGTTGTTCAATGCCTTCCATTGTTGAAAGCAGATAGATAATTTTCAATAGCTATGAGTGTTTTCATATTAGAAAAAAGTTACATGAGATTTTGATCTCTTCCAAAGCAGAAACTGAATTCAGCAGCCTCCTCTGAAGGTTGATTTCTCTCCTTTGAAATGCATCATTTGGAATATGACATTTATTATCAGGATGAAATAGAGCAGGCAGAAGACAAGATATTTGAGGAAAGGAAGGTGAAGTCAGACAGACACTCCCTCAAGCTCAATTACACATGGGTACAGATATAGGAATTACAGGACTAGTTGACGAAGTCTGGAAAGGACCGGCAACTGTCAAAAACAAGAAGCTGTCAAGATGTCTATTGATAAGCACTGATATAAATGATTTAACACAGCTCATAGGAACTGATGCATCTTTCCTACAAAAGCCCTCACAGACACCTTTCCCTTCACAACAAAGAGCAGAAGGTAAGAGGTAGTTTGACTGAAAAGGTCAAAGAAAATGGTAGAAGGGTAAGAAAACCTCTTCATTTAGCTGTGAAGCCACTAAGAAGTAACCCACAGATACGTTAGTGGGATCATTTGGAGAGTCATTTGCTGAAAAAAAGGAGAGAAAGGCTATCAAAGGGTACTCAAACATCTTAAATGATATAGAAGAAGCCTGAGTGAGAAACTGATGCCACTGAAGTAAGTTTTCTATCGTTTTTAACAAGGTCTTTTCAGATAATGGCAAATTAATTTTATTTGGCTGGTAGTATAACTGCACTGTGCCAGTATCTCAGATACTCTGTCTTGATAAGCTAGAATATTTTCATTGACCAGATACATCATCAGCACTGGATAAAAAACACTAATTAAACAGTTCAAAGGTTCCAGTAGCATGCTAGAAAATGTTAGTTATATGCATCACCAAGTGCGCTAAGAACCAAGAACTGAGTGCCCTAAACCAAGAACTGCTGGATCTAGAACTGTCACAATGCAGCATTCACTAAAATTTGGTTAAAAAACAACGTGGCTTTAAAAAAAAATTAAAAATAGCCAAATCTAGTTTTTCAGCTTAGAAAGTTTCCTTTGTTCACACAACAGCGGTATAATTTTCTCCATTATCAACGAAGAGAGACAAAAATAAAAATAAAAGCAGATACATGTATATCTTTTAAAACAAAAGAAGGATTACCTTTCAATGTTTCCAGTAAGTTTTTGGCCACAAACCAACAGATGGCTTCAAAGAAAGGAAATTTGAAAAGATCCGGAGTTTTTAGCCTCTTCTCCATTTCATAACACCTGAATACATAGAAATATTACAAAACATGAATATTTTAATTACCAAATTCATTATTCAATTATGCAATCATTCAAATTGACACAATGTTAAAAATAAAACCCAAAAAAAAAAAACCATGGCCATGATAAATAAAAGAAGTCAAGTACCACATAGTTAAATCCCAACAAGACCACAGACAAGATTGAACTCTGGTCTCATCCAGGTTCTGACCTTATCAAGTTTGACTGCGGCACTTCTAAGAATAAAGTTGGACTTCATAAAACTAGGATACAAACCCAATGTGTGATCTTTTAACAGATGGAATTTTATCAGGATTCCACTGTAATAAATAAAAACAAAATGTTTAGAAGACAGCTCCACATCTTGGACAAAAACTAAATACAGCTGCCCATAGAGCAATGCTGACTTGAGGACGCTCATTTCAACTCAGTGTCGCACACCTGGGCTTGCTCAGTTTCGTTTTATTCACTTACACTAATCTCCAAAGTAGAGTTTTTCTTTCTTTTTTTTTTTCTTTTATTCACTTAAATTCTTGCGTACCCTTCATTTTGCTTTTGAAACAAACTTTGCAGAAGTGAAATAAGAGTATGTGCTTGATACATTCTAACTGAAAATGCCACTATTGTCTGTTTGAGAGCCTGTACCGATTTGATCCTGGTTAAGAGCATGAAGAAAAATATCTATTAAAAGATTATCCTGCTAACTGAAGAAAAGGTATAGGAAGATCTGAAACTAACCTGAGCTGCATGCCAATATTGAGGTTGTGCAAAAAGTTTCCTCCAAAAGCCATACAATCCTGAGACGTGAGCACAGCATGAATCCAGCCTAAAATGACAGATTCTAAAACTTAATACATACATATAAATTACTCTAAGACTGTTTTTAAATACACATATAAGTAAAAATGCTGTATCTGAAAACAAAAAAAGCAAACAAATTTGTATTCTGTGCTAGGAACAAGTAATTAAATTTTAACATGTAAATTACAGTGTTTCAGAAATCTAGTCGAACTGTAGTTTTCTGAAGGAGTTAAGATTAATTTTTCACTGAGGGAGGAGGAATGCAAGACCACCAGTGAGTTTTCAAGCAAAAATTCCCAAAAGTTTTCCCTCTAATCAACACAAATAAGCAAGTTGGGAGAGGAAAAATATACTGAACAAAAGATAAAGTCATAAAAATAAAATAGAAATTATATTTGTGTCAATAGTTATATGTTGCTTAAAGTAACTGAGCTGTTTGCACAGCATAAAAAAGTCATAGAGTGATACTGAAGTTTCTTAAATAGGAATTCAGAAGTAGTTCCATTAATTATTCTAAATACAGTCATGCTAATTCCAGTGAAATTACGATCAGTTTAAAAGCCAGCCTAGGCACTCTGACTATATAAATTTGTCACATAATTGAAATATTGTCCTTGTGAACTCCACTATTCAACATGGCAAAGCACAGCCAACATTATACTATCAATCTAGCTGATTAGTACTGGATCACTTCAAGTGAGTACACAAAAGAACATATGATATAGCTTCCTGATTAAAAACAGTTACCTTTAAAATTTATACTATGCAGCTTTAATGTAAATAAACTACAAACAGAGTTTCTTCTTTCAAGATTTTTTTTCTGATTTTGCATGCATACAGATGATCTTTTGACAAAAGATGAGTTGGCCATACGTCTGAAGATTACTTTGTGGTTTGACTGAGTATGTCCAAACACAGGAAGCTCCCCAACTTGAGGCAAGATCAGACCAAATCACTTGCAACTATATATTGCAAACTACCATTAAAACCATGCCCTAATTCAGTTACGAACAACCAGATCTAGTTGTTGTGGTACCACATGTAAAAAGACCTGAAACCTAGCAACTACGCTAAGCAACATGCCTACTATGTAGTCTGGGAAGGAAGCAAGTTACAGAATGGTATATGTGAGAATGTAGAACACAATGGCACATGCAACCTGAAGGGTTTTTTTAATTAATATTGTTCAGTTTTACTTCTGCTCTTTGAGAAGTGCAGGACAAAGAAGATTGCCTTGTATTATCAGCTGCATTTTGCCCTTGGTAATATGGTTTCAATTTTTCACTCTTATCATCATCACAGTAGATTAATACCTCTGACTCCAAGAAATATGTGTACTTCAATCCTTTAAACACACACCTCCCCTGACACTGACAAAACTGACAACAAAGCCTCATCACTGTTGCATCAACACCAAGGATTTTTATGGCATACCTGTATGAACTAAAGGATTTTTTTTTACATTCCTACTTTCTATTTTTATGCTGTAGTTTTGATCAAGATCTACATAACAAGGCAAGAAAATTTGGTGTAGACCACACATAGAATAGCTTGAATAATATTTAAATAACTCTCAAGAGCCTCCCAGTAGGTGTTATTCATCTACGTGCAAAATTAATTTTAAATCAGAAGTCTACTCTGAATATATTTCAGAGATTATTAAAACAATTAAGACATTCACTAGCATCAGTGCAAGCAGAAACAGCAGAAGTGGTTTTCAATAGAGATCAGGGGTTTTTTTAAAGACTTTAATCAGTCTTACAGAATTTCCCAATGTTTAAACACCTGTCCTGGAACCTAGTTTAATTTATTGGTTCTTACACTATATTCCATCATATGTATGGGAATACGCACGCGTGTATACACACATATGTGTATACATGCATTTACATTAAAAAGTATAATTTTATGTGTATACACACACAAATACACATATACATCAGAAATTATCATTTTATGATACTTTTCTTTTTGGCCACATTACAGTGAGAGCTCAGATTCAGCTGATTACTCGGGAAGCAGAAACTATTTTCAAAATCTATGGGTCACAATAAAAGTTCTTTATTCTGTAATTCTGCATTCTTTGTTCATAGATGCATGACCTTGCACTTAGATAAATAGAAAATTAATGTCACCTCTTGCCAAAAATATATGATTTTAAAAAGCTCTGGGTGTTCAGGAATATTAAGTGCATATATAGCTCCTCACCATGTAGTATTTATTCTGCACAAGCCATGAACTAGAACACTAAATACTAAACCTCACAGATAGAGAACTGAGCTGTGAGAAAAATGTCGTAGTCTGTCTAGAAAGTCCACAACAGAATAAGGTGCTGAAGATAATCTTTAAGGCTTATTCCAGAAGCAGAATTGTGCACCATTTTCCTTCTCCATGTATTTAAAGCTTCCTCCCCCAACAAAAGGGAAGATAGCACCCAGTACAAATCTTACAAAGTAATAAAAAGTATTTATATGGATGGACTGGAAAAGTGAAAATACAGAAATTAACTGGCACTCACTTTACTAGCAAAATATGGTTTGATCTCTTAAAGACTTCTATATTTATGGTATTTGGGAGTTGGGGGGGATTGGGGTGGTGTGTTTTGTTTGGAGGATTTTTCTGTGTTTTTTTAAATAAAGAAGCTTAATTGTTCTGGTGTTTCTCTTTTCTTAAAAATGTCCTGTAATTTACCAGATGCTAATAGGTGACATGTACAAGAAACGTTAAAGAAAATCAGAAGAGGCCATGCCTCTGCATCATTTTTAAAGGAAGCTGCTAAAACGAATTTATGAAATCTTCAGTTTCATAAACTATATCTACAAATAATTCCTTTTATTAAAAATAAAAGGTTAACATATGAATTCAGTTATATATTATTCACTTTTATTTAGGGGCACTTTCATTTTAATTCAGAGACTCTCTACAGGCTCCACCACAGTTTAGATTTCCTGCTGAGAGAAAACAAAAAATTAAAAAATATCCCAACAAAAACCCCACTCAACTTTTATTTTTAATCCTCTAGCCTACAGTGTAAGAATTTTATGTTATGTTTTTGTAATAATTTTGCCTAGTAAGTCTTACAATATTGAAAAGCTGTAAAAACAAAATTGCATTATAAAACTAAGGTAAGAATTCAGTCTGGATATCTATCAAATGGTGAACAAAGTGTGTTCTATGAATTGGAACTATTTCCCTGATATCAATATTAAGCTTTAATTTGTTGTCTTATAATTGGGTAGTAAACACCCTTTCTTTCCCTAGTAACTGTTATTACTGTCAGGCAATCTAAAAAGCTAATTAATTGTTTCGAAAAGCTAAATTTCAGAATTTTTTATTATTCTCTCTTATCCAAAATTTTAGGAGAAACCAAATGTTGATAACACAATCATTTTAGGATAGTCTTAACTCCTGGTGACTAAACATGCTAAGTCCTAGTAACAAGGGTAAAATCTTACCTGTTGGAACAAATAAAGTGTGTCCTTGCTTCACAACACATTTGTAGCATTTGTCAACCTTGTCCCCAAAATATACTTCACTCTGGGTGACAGATGAACTCCAAGACTCATACAGAGCCAAATTTTCATCAGTGGGCTTGATCAAATAGAATATCTTCTCACCCTATTAAACAAAAATATTAAATAAATAATGTCCTCCCAGAGGCATACTGCAACCTCTGAGTCATTCCTAATGAAGTAACAGATTGACCTAAATGGTAACTATTCCATATTTCTGCTATGGAATGTTAGAGCTTCCTAGCCCCAGTGTTTCACAACCATAATCCACCAAAAGCTTAGTCAATAGTACACTGACTAGTTGGTGTCTTCTGATGTAAAAGAAGCAAACAAACCAACGAAAACTATTCATTGGAGTATAAAAAAATCCCAGCTTTTATAAACAATTCATGGATATGTGCACACATGCCAAATGAGAAAACATAAGATGAAACCACGTTGCCTCTTCTATGATGCATACATGGTCAAAGTTTGTGAGCAGAATAAGAAGTTGAATATGTCAACGATTTTCAATTAATTTTTTCATACTAAAACCTCACTATGCCACCTACCAACCTACTAAAACGATCAGTCAACCAATTACAGTCTAGAAGTCACCAACAACATGCTAAAATAAAAGCATAAAAATGCAACATCAACAATCAATAATTCACTTTCAAACTCCTCCCCCAGCTTTTTAAGCACAAAATTTCATACAGGTGATAATGCCATAGAAGGCGGCTCCACACTGAATAAACTTTGTTTTGCATAGTCATAAATCAAGAAGCCTTCATACCCAGAGAACATGGTACCAAACTGATGTTCCTCCAAAATCGATATGAAAATCAGTATAGCTGTCCTGGACACCCATCAAGCAATACTTCTGAACAAAAGGCTTAGGGAAGACAGAATCATCTGGCCAATAATTTTCCACCCAGGAAAGCTTTCTGGCAATATCTGGTACTTCCACTAATTCAGACATCCTTTTAAAACAAACAAACAAGAACCATAAATATAATCAAGAGTAAGCACACCTCTTTTTAAATGACAGCTTTACATTTTTGTTTCCTATAAAGTTATTACTTACGAATTAATAAAAATGTTTTATACCCACATTACATCACAGTAGTCGTCTACATAAAATATGCAGCCTCCTATCTTTCCCGCTACAGACATATTCCTACACATACTGTTCAGCTTAGTGAAAACCACTTCCTATGTTCAAGGAATTGAAGTCAATACTCACTTTGTGTCTGAGAATTCCAGGCTGATCACATTCAATACTTTTGGTCGGTCAGGATTTGTGAAATATTTAATATAATTATGGAGCTTCATTTTACTGTCTGCTTGTCTTGCTACATCTATTACATCTATCACTTTGTCGCCACCTGTGAAAAATAGGATGACTTTCTTAAACCTACCACAGATAAAAACAGCCAAGTAAGGTGTTTAAGAGAAATTTTACTTTTTCCCAGCCTTTATCAAAGCATTTCTGCACAAAAACTCCATTACTGTCAGTATTCTCTTGGAACAGAGACAGATCAGTATAAACCAACTTTTTATCAGGTCTAACTTTAATTGCGATAATCAGCAAAGGACAGAACTGAAAACGCTCTAAAAATAAATCCTCTTTTCTGTGGTTAACCAAAAAGAAAAAGAGCAGTATGGAATGACTGCAACTGGTTTTAAAAAAATTGAGTTTGTGGCTGCAATTGGGAAGACTAGATTGAGAAAGTTATCAAGGCAGATCTATTCCTCACTCTTCCTATTAATCACCACCATAGCACTTGAATATTTAACACAAGGGCCACCGAGAATTCTTTACAAATAAATCCTATCGCTCACAGCTTGTAATTCTTAGCAAATTGGAATCAAACTTGCACCCTCCTTATATACATACACAACTTCTAAGCACACAGTAATTTCATTGAGTAATTGTCATGACTGTACCTAATTTCTGAAGATAAGGATTGGTTTACATATCACGTATTTTAAAGCAATACATCTGTAGAACTTGACAAGCAAGAAGCAACCTTTAGCCAAGAGACAGGACTAATGACAATGTTATAATAGTCATTGGTTTATGTCCATTTAGTTATACAATGGCCAAATTTGACAATTAATTTTGGAATGCTGGAATGTATCTAGATGCAATTTTAAAGTAATTATGTTTATAACACACAAGTTCATATCATATTGATAAATTCCAGTTGGAATAGTATTTATTAAGTCTTCCTATTTTTAATTTCAATAATAGAAAGGTAAATCTATGGCATTCCAATTTTTTCTCTAAACTGGAGAACCTGGCACGTTAAAATATATGTATGAGAACGAGAAGATCAATTTTCTCTCTGAATCTGAAGAGGCAGTATTCCAAAATAAAAGATTCAGAAGTACCAAAATTATAATTACACTTTAAAGCAGAACACATTACTGTTTATAATTATCATAATGTTAACAACATTCCATATACCACGTCTTTCCTATATGCTGGTGCCATTGTAAAATGATGGACAGAAAACCTGCTTTCAGCACACATCAGTATATTAGGTTATCACAAGAAGACAGACAAGGCCATACACAGACATCTCAACTGTACTACATGTTACAGGAAATGCCATGCTGCCATTGGCTCGATCTCTATTTTTCTGTACTGCACACTTACATGAGGTTGAAACAATTACAGACTAACAAGAGATCTGATAAGAAAGAAATGGTCCTCGGGAAGCTCTAGCTCTCCTGCCAAAGGAAGCCAAGGTAGGAAATCTTCCAGGAAGAAAGTTTTAATTCAGAAACACCAATTTATTGAGCCCAAAACATTGTCTTGCTATATCCTAACCAATGATTAAATTTTATTGATCATAGAGTGATTCATTTAATTCCCACAGAGAACAATCTTAAAAGTCACTACATTTTATTGGTTTACAACATGTAGCAGAAAAAAACCCCAGCATTCCATGTTTCACTTGCACCAAAATTAACATGTTTGAAAGTTAAAAAGTAAGGCTGTACTCCTATCACATATCTACCACACACACACAAAAAGAGAGAAAGGGGAAAAAAAAAAACCACAAAACAAAAACTGTAGCTTTAATTTTACTCTCTGGTAGTCTTCAATTTAGAATATATATTTAGCATGCTGGAAGCTCTTACAATCATGCAAATATTTATTTTAATTTACAGACAGCAAGTACTCAGAGTGACTCTTACCTACATAGCGTTCCACATCTAAAACGGAGAAAGTTGGCGGAGGAAGTCTGAGCCCCAGACCATCTAATTTAGGAACCATAATGGGAACATCAAACCCATGTTTCTCCAGGTATCTTTGTGTCAACTGGCTTCCATGCATTTTCAAAATGACTTCATCAGCACTGGTGGAAAGAAAGAATGGAGTATTAACAGAAAAGCATCCCGCAAGTACTACTGAAAAAAAAATTATGTCATAGTTTGGGAGAAGACAGATGGAAATAGCTACATCTGAATCCAAAAGAAGTGGACACACTACTAATATACTAAGCATTTAACTAAAAGACAAAGAAAACAACCTAAAGCAGCAAGGAAACATTTACTGTCATGCATAACCTGGGAACTCATAGTCTTTCAATATGACTGAACACAGTAATTGAAAAGGATGGGGAAAAGGAATTCTCAGAGAAGGCATTAAAGTACATTTTGGTAACAACAACAAACTCCTTTAAAGAATTGTAAGTCACTGTTTCGGTAAGCCAATCACAGACAGCTCAGGATGAAAGTACAACCACGTTTCTACACTTTCCTCTAAAGGAAGTGAGGATAGATAGCTCATATAAATGTTTTATGTTATTTGGAATGAAACTGAGGACTATTCCTGGACTAGAGGAATAGACAGACAATATTCTGACAGTTCAGGCACAAAAAAAATCAAAACAAAACCCAACCACTCATGCTACTGTCCCCACGCCCCCACAAAAATAAACAAATAGAAGCCCCAAACTCCCCACACCATCCTGCAGCACTCCCAACAGACAACATAGCCCCCTGCAAAACTGAACAGGGGAAGCTATCCCATGAAAAGGCAAATGTATCCATCTGAAACAGGGATGGGGCAGCAGCGAGGGAATTCTAGAGGAGGAAGTCATCCTCGACCTTAATTTCTGAAGCAGAAAAATGTTAGTTGTGCCCCCCCCCCCCCCAAGACACACTCAGCTGACAATGTTTTCTCTATTTTTTTCACCAAAACATCTAAGTAAGCTTCAGTACCTTGGGAAAGAGCGAGCCCGCAGCTGTTTAACAAAGGTCCGTGTTCCAGCCTGCACCGGTTTGGAACCATCATCCAACTCTGTGTAGTCATGTCTGTGCCAGTTCCTCCTCTTCTTCACTACAAATTTCAGGAGGATTAAACTTTGAATTAGTTGAATCAAATGGCTCAGATTAGCAGTCATCCCATCAGTGAGTCAGACATGCCTCAATCACATTACTATGATTAACAAACCTTATTGTTTATGCAGGTGACATGCTACCTATCAGCAATGAAATCTTCAGGACACCCGACAGTAATCCTCTATACTTCTATAGCTCCTTCTGTGTGAGAACCTCAGTGCACATTATACACTATTTAAGACTCCATATCCAGTGCAGCAGCCTGAAAGCTGTCCAAATCTAAAAAGTCAGCAACAAAACTAGAAATAGAAATTTAATTTCCTAAAGCTCAGACTTTTTTTCTTTTTTAATAAACAGAAGAATCAAACCTCTTCAAGATCCATAGATTTCATTTTATGTATCAACACAGAATTAACAGGACCTAATCCCCCCATCGTGCTATCTCACCATATGAGCATACCCATATCCAGTCTGATACTATTCACTATCATTTGCTGTTTGAAACCAAACCACCTTTCTTTTATGCATTGCTTATGTCTCCATAAAAATTCTGGGCACAAACTGGTTTGGGCAGGTCTGATCTTTACTGCACAAGCACAATACATACAACGCAAGCATTGCACCCCAAAACAATCAACTTCTGAGTGGCTTGAAGCTTTAATGCACCGTTACAGCATATTAATAAAGAACAAAGGATAAATTAATGTTCTATTACAATTTTGGGAATCTGAAACTGAGAACTCAATAGCAACTAAATTGCATTTTTAAAAGTTCCCTATACTTAAAGGGCCAAGGAAAACGAAAAACTAGACATTCTCACAAAAACTGTTGCGTTGGTCTCCCCATGACAAATGACAAATATGCAAATGAGAAAAAAAACCTATTTTTATACAATCATAGAATGATTTGGGTTGGAATGGACCTTTAAAGACCACTAGTCCAACCTCCATGCCATAGGCAGGGACACCTTCCACTAGATCAGGTTGCTCAAAGCCCCGTCCAACCTGAGTTTGAACACTTCTGGCGACGGGACATCTACAACTTCTCTGGGCAACCGGTTCCAGTGTCTCACCACCCTCATCGTAAAAGACTTCTTCCTTATATCCAATCTAAACCTAGCCTCTTTCACTTTAAAACTGTTACCCCCTTGTCCTGTCACTACAAGCCTTGGTAAAAAGTCGTCTTTCTTATAAGCCCCCTCTATATATTGAAAGGCTGTATTTTAGAATGTTGTAAGCTGTATGCAGCTTCCCCATTTGAATTTTTTGTCCATAAGTGAAGCAGAGGACAAAGTGACTTATGATATGGTGAACTTACCACCTGTCTTCAAATTTTCATTATTTCATGACAAATTATTCCATAATAGATATTTAATTAATTCATCTTCATTTACCACTCGTTTTGTATCTTCATTTATAAAGAACACAAGTTTACTGCTTTGAAAGGAAGCCCTTGATTGTGTCACCTATTTGTTAGCAAAATGAACTTTGCAGCACTTTCTCTCTATACAAATAAACCTGCATCTCTTGTCCTCAAACATTCAACAGGCTGAGAAGCTCTTAAATTCCCAACAGGTGCCTCAGCAAAAAGGACCACCACCTCATCTGGGAAAGAAACTCCAACAGTGCTGAACTTCATACCTTTCTATTGACTTACCAGTACATCATTTACCACGCTAAGAAACATACTATGGCTACAGTCATTTTTAGGTTGCGTTTCAGTTTTTCCTAAAAGAGCCGAACTCTGGTCCACAGCATTAGATAGTCACTGCTGGATGACTGCCCCAGAAAGATATACTGAGAGCAGATCTATAATCTAACCACTAATACAAAGGCAGAAATTTAGTTACATCTGCTAAGGAAACCCAGAAGAGGGAAAAGCTACTGTTACTTGTCAACACAAATGACGTTTTACAGGCATATACAAAACAGTAATGCAAATACAACACCCAGCTAAACAACTATATTAATACAAATTTGAACTTTATGGAAGAGATCATCCTTAAGTTTACCAAAGTCATGATGCACTCAAAATCTAAAAAAGTGCTACTGAAAACACAGCTAACAGTAACAGGAAGCTAAGGATTTCAGAGGGGGGGAAAAAAAGTAGTTTCTAAAAAGAAAAAAAAAAATGCTGCTTATCCAGAAAGAACAGTTGGTTATATAGGAATAACTGATATCTTACAGTCATTACACGTAAGAGGTAATTATTCCTACTGATAAGCTGTTTCCTACAGGCGTGACAAAACGTACCCTTTAGAAGACATTTAAGGGAATAAACTGACATTTATAGCTATTTGCTAACCTGAAAACCAGTGCTGAAGAGCCTGCTTAATGAGACAACTATCCAAATACAGTAAAACTTCATAAATAATGAAGCCAGGTTTATTAAGTTTTCAAAGCTATTTTCACAGTCATAAATAATAATATAAGAAATTAGTGGCTAATACTAATTTGCAACAGAGTAGTTTCTCATAAATTCACTGCTGTTATAACAGCTCATTAAAATTGTAAGATGATACAACTGCTTAAGAGATTTTATAGCACAGAACCAACTTTTAAAAATCTGTCTTTCCAATACTTAAAAATCAGAAATCAGAGTAATTCTTTTACTTAGTACTTGGCAATGTACATCACTCTTCCATAAGTAAGAGAACACCAAAGAACAGAAAACAGTAACGAAAACTTTTTCCACTTACGTATCTCTTAATTCTATAGCTTCTATAACCCCTTAAAACATTACAATAACAGTTGCAAGAAAAATAATTTAATTGAAAGGATCCTCACACTCAAATTAAAGAAAAAACCCTACATAAGTTACAATGCACATATATAACACCTTCCCCTCCCAATCACTCCAAACTAGTGGAAGGAACTAGCGTTCACCCTTGCTGTTCCTAAAAGCTGAGGCACAACCCGCTGTGACAACCCTAAAAATACACACACTAAAAGTATACTAGACAGTTGCAGGGGGGTTGAGAAAAGGGAAGGAGTATGCTGGCAGTTTTTGTGAAAAGTAAGCAGAAAGCTATTTTCAAATTACATTCCTTACACACTAAAAACAATGGCCCAGTAACTGTACCTACTTTAGGCGAAGACTATTCCCTGTCTTCTCACACTACTAGTCTGTCTCAGAGGGCACATGCTGGACTTCAAATGCGGACTGTACATCTGTACAATGAGGCCCCAAGTCTTGGAAGTGGTCCTCTAGGTGATTCCCAGTGACCAAAACAGCAAGAGAAATGTTAGCATAGGAAGATTGAAAAATTTTAAGGAGCATACAGTAAATCACCACTTCTAAGGTCTGGCACATCATCTCATATTGTCAACTCAGACCAAACACTGGCATTACTAACACAGTCAAAAAAATAGGTGGGAGGGTATTTACAGAGTTTGAGAAGGTAAAACCAGATTAAGAAAGTAATGCCCTGACAACCACAGTCCTGTTAACATTTACTGCACCTCGTGTTCTCTTAAAGCTCTGGATTCTAGAGTCTGGTGACAGACCTGACTCCCAACACTCATGCAAAGAGAGCATTTTCAGACTTAAGGATCACTGAGAAAACTTTGAAAATAACAAAATATAGTATGTCGACTCTAAACCAAATAAGCTAATAAAACTTCATAGTGTATTACTGGTTTTTTAAAATGCTCTTTTTTTTTAATTATTTAGCATTTTAGGATTATTTAGCATGTCATACACATGACCACTTACTAAAGGTCTCGTAAAACTGTTGCTCTTCCAAATCAAGAGGATTTTTTTTTTTTTTTAAATACAAGAAGAAATTGATTGGTTAATTTGATCTTCACATCTAACTATGCAGTAGCTTTCTTTTCATTATTGGAACTTTTACATAAATAATTTTGTAGGATACTGAAAGTAACCATCCATTTGGTAGCATGAAGTATGTGTTTCTTGCATATTTTTAGTAAATTTTTTGCACTACATCTTTTGATTAGATGGGATTATACACACGTGTCTGCTGAAATCACAGATATACGTGCCCTCTTAAACAGCTGAATTTTTGTCTCTTTCAAAACTCCTTTAGACAAAGGGATTTTAGAATACAAAGCTGTAAATAAAAATGCTTTTTTTACTTACATAATTTCATATGATTGAAGCACTCTGGAGCACTGCTGCAACACCTGAAGTCATGAGACATTATCAGTCTCTCTAAACGCTAAAGTAAGTGGAGCGCAAACCACTGACAGTTTAGCTGAGAACAATTAATAAAATTCCAGGTGAAGACATATTTCAATATATCACCTCTGCTTGGGTTGACAAGTGACATGTCTGAAGCTTCTCCTAAATCTAGATGATCTACTTACTTGAGGCAATATGAAGTAATAAGGATAATTTTTACCGCAGATTTTTGTATTTTGAAAAGACTTTCAACACAAAAATCACTATCTTACTGTCAAATTGCTGCAGGTGAGACAGAGTTTGCATTAGAGCTAGCAGACTGCATTAAAAGAAAGGTTATCCACAGGCATCACAGTGACGCATACTACTTCTCTCAAATCAAGAAAAGAAAAAAGTTCCAAATTTAGTAGTTTATTATTTTGGAAGTCCAATATGATCCCCTACTTCTCCTCCTCCTAGTCCCTCCATTCCACAGAAACAACAGGCAGAAAAGTAGGGAAAGAAATGGCTGTTATTTGTATTCTGATTTACAGGAGAGACAAGATTTTTAACTGAAAATAACAACCTGAATACTAAAAACTACAAGCATGTAAAACGTCATTTACCTTACCTTTTAGTCCCTAACCTAAGAGTATCTAACCCTGAACTCACATACTATACAAGATACATATCATGCAATATACATTAATTACATCAATAAGTGACGCTTTATCGCTTTGTTCATACTCCACAAGAGGAGGCTGCAGTGATTTTAAACTAATTTCTAAATGGTAAAGTAAATTCAGCTTTGAAAAGATTCTAGATCTTAAGTTGTTGCTGACTATAAATCACTATGTGGTCTTCAAGAAAAAAAAAAAAAAAAACAAAACATGCACTAGAAAACACAAATGACCATGACTTACTGCTTGGAGGTTAAAGATACACCATGTATATAAACATTTTCCAGGTTTAAACATGGAAACTTAATTCATTGATGGAGAGGTGAAATTCATTTTTACACTGTTTCCTTTTGAGAACAGAAGTCATAGGCAAAAATCTAGGGAGTCGGATAAAGCAGGATCCTGTCAGTAGTTACAGAAAGACAAAAACTGTTCTGTTTTTCCACTGCAGATCTCTACAGCAAATTTATCTACTGAAAGAAGAACCAAAGAAGAGGTGTCTCTTGCTGCTCTGTTCCACAGACTTCTGGCAAAAAAAACCTGCATGAGGACCTTGGTGGAAACTTGTTTATAAATCAGAAACCTGAAATTTGGAGCTGTGTAACTCTCAAGGATATAAATAGGAAAAAAACAAAACAAAACAAACACCCACCGGAAGTTCATATTCTCAGATTTCACTGGACTGTTGTGGCATATAGCCTACAAACACCAAGAAAGGTAAAACTGCTAACTCCTACATTTTCTCAAAGTTGCCTTCCCAGGTATTAGAATTTTAACAATTAAAATATAGGAACCTTAAGCTATCTTTTGGATTTTCCCTTTTTTTTAAAAAAATAAAAACGCATACCATGATTCCCTGATTTTCAATCTCCCACTCTCTGTTAACTCCAGATTTTTTTCTTCTAACTCTGTGCACTTTGATTTCTCTAATCTATAGCAGTGGCTTATATTTTATTCTATCTACATCTGCAGATCAAGGAACCTTTCAGGATGGTTTGTTTGTTTTGGGGGGGGGGTTTTTATCATCTCAGAGTTAGTCATGTAGAACCAGTACCTTCTAAATAATCAAACTCATCTTGAATGTTCTTCTGAACAGTCTTTTTCAATTGTACATGGAGAGAAGAGAGACTGGAAGTGTAAAATAAAGTTTGAATAACCCATACTTACTTAAAGAAGGTCCATGGAGAATTGCACAGTTGGGACAATGGTATAGATCAATGTCAACAGCATGGTGCTCCTCTACCCCAACACAGCTGGAATAATATTTTTTAAATGTTAATGAGGATACATGCAAGATTTATTTTTCAAGCTAAAAAATAATTAAATCTTAAATTTCTACAAGAACATGCTTAATCTACAAAATTGTAATGAGATAGCAAATTATCTCAACTACTGGGTTGCCACATAAATTCTGAGTAATAATTTATCACTGAACAGAGAATGCCATTTAAAAAAAAAGTAAACAGAATCAAATTTCTTTAAAAATGATTCCACAATATATACCGTTACCCGTCAACACCCCAAGAGGCTTTGATCCTAATTATAGGAAACAGTTTATGCAAAATCATTCAAGCAATTTTCATTATAGAAGTTACAATTTCAAAAAAATTCTGGTCTACGTGCTGCTGATTTATAGAAGATCACAGATGGGGGGGGGGGTGTTCTGGTTTTTTTCCTGCAAAAAGCACATAACTGACTCCCACTCCCCAAGACAAATCAATGAAGAATGCTTTCATATCCTTCCTGAAATCTTTACACTACTAGTACTAGCTATGTAAGTTACACAAGCAACCAGTGTTTTTGTTTCAAAATAGCAACAAGTATTTCAAAGAGCACTTGAGAGATGTAATGTTTTCCCTGTGCACATTTTTTCCCAGATAAAACAGTCAAAGTAGGATTAAAGTTTAAGATCTTTATAATAGTCATGACAAAGCATCTACAATGGTGTATATCTAAATAACACAACTTTTAGTCAGAATTAAGTACATTTTCTCAGAGGTTGAAACACTAGAGGTTAATTGGAGATGATGTGCTTTCGCACAAAGTTTTCAAGGAAAAAAAAAATCCCTACTTGCTGGTAGAATCTGAATTCTGGCAGAGTTCTTTCAGAAGTTCATTGACACTTACAAAATTGCTGACTTTATAACACAGAAGCAATACTACAAAATTGAACCTTTACACCAAAATTAGGTATTTATACTCAATGCATTCTAGTAACAGGAGAACTTGAACAGTGATGGATTCAGGTAATCCATTTCATATCAAAAGTCTAATGACAGTTCAAACACTGACGCTTTGAAATGATCCAGCTACACGAAGTCTTTTCCCTAGCAATCTAGTGCCAAAACTGCTGACATGCTCCAGTAAGTGTCAGTACATGCTGCCAAAACAATATACTAAGCAGTCTAGCATTCAAAGCACACCAAAAAACAAATCAAATCTGAAACTGAAGAGCATCTCCCGTGTCACTACCAATAAATACACCATTCTGAATTCTCTGTAAGCAGATTCAGCTGGTTCTTCTACTTCTCCATTCGCTACATACCACATGAAATTTAGAAACTGTATAGCTTTTTTATATACATACTATTTTAAAATCTAAACACAAAACTCAGCTGCCACAGTTCATCACAATTCTTGCAATATTTAGTATCTGTTTTAAGACCACAACTACAGGAATTGTTATTACATGAAAATTCAGCTGACATATAAACAAAAAGGAAGGCAGAAGCAGTCTTTAAAAATGCATGTCCCATTTCCTTCTGCTTGTGTTCTCTCTCTTTTTATAGAATAGATGAGTGACTCATAATCCTATGTATTATAAGAAAACTGTTTTAAAATGTACACTCTAAAAGCCCCAAATGAGAAGGCTGGTTTTATACATCCTCAGGAATCCATCCTATTATTTTAGCTAAATTTCTGAATTTTGAACAGCTAAAGATACTTATGTTGGACTCTATCTTGATCAATTTTGCACAATTACTCAGTGAAACACAGTACTCCATGGGAAAACTTCACTTACTCCCTTTCCTTTTTCTTGGCATTTACCCGATACATTCATTGCCATAATCCCAGATTATCTTGCTGACTAACAGGAAGAACTTGGCATCAAGGTAAACACACAATCAAGTTTTGACAACTGTCATATTCTGGTTAAGAATGTTAATTTTATTGTCTCTTACAGAATGTTACAGATAGCCTGAAAATAAAGCAAAAATTCTGTTAAGTACTAAACACTTTCTCTGACTTGATTAATTCCATAACCTTTCATGAAGGCACATGGGGCTGTGTGTACAGAGGCAGCAGGCAACACTGGAACAGTATTAGAATAGCTAGAATAGCCATTCAATAAAGAAAGCAAACATTTTCAGTCTACTATTTATGCTCTAAACTCAGGACTGGAAAGGCAAAACACTAACTGGGAGATACTGGAAGTGAACCTAGTAGCAGACACCTGACTGATGCAAAAGGCAAATGAGGTGCCAACATCTGCAAGAACAAGCGTTGCCAAGGAATGCCACAGAGCATATCAATCACATACAGCACCATTACAAGTCACTTTTCCTGAATCCCTTCCTCCAACGTACACAGATGAATCTGACATTAATCATTCTGGCTACTAGTAAGCAATCAATCACTGAGGTAAGTGCAACTTCAGACCTCAAGCATCAAAGCAAGGTCACCAAGAGGTAGCAGAAACCCTGAAAAGCATTAACATACTCAAACACAGTAACACTCTCAATCCACTGATGTCTTTCCGAATGAAATATCATTATTACCCTTCACCTCACCATCCATTTGGGCTGACATGTCTTTAGTATATATTACCTAGTTTCTGAATTGCTCATCTCCTGCAGGGAGGCTGTAGACTTATCCTCAGGAATGGTGAAAAGTTCACAGTATTACAAAATAAAAAATAAAATACAATACAATAATAGTAAAAAAAAAAAAAGCCACAACTCTAGGAGACTATGCAAAAATACATTTCTAATTCTGCTCATGAAGTTTGAAGGCTTGAACAGGCCCAATTTTACTTGAAAGGGTTCTAGATGCTGTAGCAGTGTAGAAAAATTTAGTTAAAATAGCCTCCATGATATCAGCCTCTGAGTGGTCAAACTTTCATAACTTCCCTGAGGTGTCTAGTATCAAGGTGAGGTCAGGAGGAGGTAGTAGAAGAATCAGGGAAGTGCTAAGCTTTTTCACATACAAGAACAAGCCCATCCCCGGGCAAGAAATCCCTTGCCACTCGAAGTTCGAGCAACCAATGCTTCAGACTTAAATCTCACTAGCAGGTGAATGTTTCTGATTTAGTCTCAACTTTCCATTTGATTATTATATTTGTAGCTATGTAAAAGGAGCAAGTATAAATCAAAAAGAATCAGAAGACTAACATATCTGATAGATACCAATGGATCTCTGCTTTTCTGTAGAGAGAAAATAAGTCTTCTTTCATAGGGAAAAAAAAGTCCTGCAGAGGCTGTTCTCTGTTGCAGCATTGCTATTATTTTAGAATTTAAGAGATAAGGTGAATACGGATAACTCAGTATGATGGATTCAACAACTACTTCACAATTATGTTGGAATGCCTTGTACAAGGAGTTCGCAGAAGTCCAAAACATTTACAGGAAGCATTATTCCTGAAGACTGCACAGCTGTACATAGTAAGCTACCTAAGGCACCTGGCATCTCTTCTGTCCTACAACAGAGCAACGTTGTGAACAAGTATTGGATTCATGTCAGTCACCACACAGGCTGCTGCACCTGCCAAATCTAATACCTGCTTCATCTCCATCCAGTCTGGCTTCTCTTCCCTACTTCTGATGTTATCAAGCACGACCACAACATCTTAGAAATCATTTAACTGCCTCTGTTGGTATGACTGAAAGAATTCTGGTTTAAGAAAAAAAATCCAAAGCACTCTTAATTCAAAGCCTTATTTTTGGTGTCCTTAAAGGGACATGACTACTTGAAAAGCTATTTTATCTTATTAAATCAAGCAGTGTATATACTTTACCATTATATAAAATTCCAAGTATAAAAGGGAACGATTACACACGTAGCACTACAAAAGTCAAGGTATGAGTAAAGTTTGGATGTTCATTTTCCAAATATAATTGTCACAGCTGAAGAGACTAACAGGCCAGATTATCAACTGTCAGCA
The DNA here is from genome assembly GCF_031877795.1 of Strix aluco. Taxonomy (NCBI): domain Eukaryota; kingdom Metazoa; phylum Chordata; class Aves; order Strigiformes; family Strigidae; genus Strix; species Strix aluco. Next base: position 12,785,510 of record NC_133935.1, read on the forward strand.
AGATACTCCTACTAGGAAATTTCTGAGATTTCCTGTATATAAGGCATACTGAAAATATAAATCTTGAAAAGTGAGAGATGTAAGCAATTCTCGATGATGTAATAAAAGGACTGCAGAAAACAGATGGATCATTCTCAACATACAAAAACAAGTTAATTTGCTGAGAAGCTGGGTCGTACACAGGAGACCATCCTCTTGGACTGCGTCTCCTGTTCCTTTCCCCCATCACTTCAATTCCATAAGCTCCTTTTTCACCTCTTTCAGTAGCATGTGAAAAACAATCTAATAAGACTCTCCTTCCTAGATGTAACTGCACTTCTTATGAAGTTTCCCACAGTAGCTTCCACTTCTCTCAACACCAGCATGACACTTTGTACCTATAAGCTTCACCTAGCAGATGATGAAACGTGACAAGCCATCACAGGAACGTCTACTGCTTCAACAGATATTGTTAGATAGATATTGTTTTACAATCAGATATTGATTTACAGCTCAAAATTCAGCCAAAGTTTTTTTTCAGCCACTTACTTTCTTCTTGAAAACAAAGTTCAGGCCCAAAGACCTCTTGGTTTTCCACAGTCTGACCTGAACAGTTGGCATTTTTTGCTCTCATTGTGCAGCAAAAATAGAAGTTCAGGACTCATGCTAGCATGTTTAATTAGGCACAATACCATGCATCTTTTCCAAGCTATAAAATTACTGAAAATTACATTTTCCAAGATCCCCCTATGTTCTCCCTGAATAAACACCATGGGTAAAGTTCTTTTTCTTTCTCTACTATCCTATATCTGAACAAGAACTCAGTACATCCTCTTCTTCAAGTTTACCCTTGCATCAGGCACCCACAACCTTTCCTTGATGTGCCTCAGAGTACTGCAGGGTTTATCCATAAAAGGAGAAAAAAGCACGTCTTGACATCCAGTAGGAAAAAAAAAAAAAAAAAAATCAACAAAAGTCCTGGAACAGTGGAAAAGTACTAGGGGTATTAGAGCATGTTCCCTGTTACTAGGAATGCAGGGCTATAGGCAATTACTAGGGGTATAGGCATGTTTCCTATTATCAGATAGAGCAGATCCCCCAAATCCTTTTTAAATTTCCAGTTATCCACAGAACAGCTGAGAAGATATATAGATAGTGAGTCCCTACTGTGTCTTAACAAGGATGAGGAAAGGAATAAGTAAATTCTAGAGGTAGCAAAGATTTATTAGTGACAGGACAGCCTTAATTGTCCAAAACCTGAAGGCACTATCACAGGGTACAGTTTCAAATAATATTAAACTGAGTGTAGGTGTTGCTGCTGAAAAACGTTCCCACCCTCTTTGCTCCAACTGTCTGACCATGGACTTCCATTGTTTCTCTCACCAGATCTAAATCATCAGGCAGCCACATGACAAGCCAATCCAAAGGAAAAAAAAATGAACTACCACCGCTCACTTTTTCACATAAGCTTCAGAAACCCTAACAGTAAGATTCCTAGAAATAAAAAATAAAATGGTACATGTTACCATTATATGCAGTTATTTACCAAATATATAACTTAATGTTATTTTCAAGACATGATGTTTGAAAATATTCTGTTATCTCTACACTATTTTGTCTTTCCAAAACTGATTGCTAAACGACAGGAAAGCGATGCCTGTTTAACAATCTTATGCCAACAATATACACAATATGAGAGACTGACATTTGCCTTTTTAGCATCAGGCCTTATTACTGAATTCCAAATCAGAGATGAGAGATATTTCTACTAATATACTGAGCAAAGAACTCTGTAAGTGGTAAGCAAGTATTATAGCAAACTTTTCAGTTTACCTGTAACAAGGCCTGCAATTGCTACTTTCAGTCCCGAGTGTAACAAAGCCCAAAATACCATTGCATTTATTGTCAAATTAACTACCAAGCTTGCAAGTTATGCAAAGAACAGCTTCTCCTACTCCATCCACAGAATGCAAAGAAAAGCTTGGGCTAGGAAGTCAATTTGGCAAATTCTAAGGAATTCTGGTTAGTCATTTAATTCACGCCTGTTCTTTCCAAGTGGGAAAAGGATGCCAAGTAGGCAATATTTACAGGTTAAAACAATGGAAGTACTAAAGAGGTCACTGCCACAACCAAATAGTCACATCTGCTACTCACTCAGGAATAATCTTAAAATACTTAATTAGGAATAGAAACACAAAGTCATAGTGTGACAATACTGTTGACAGACTATATACCATCCCAAGTGCAGAAACAGCTAAAAAATGAAATTTATTTGAAGGAGAGTCTAAAACTTAAAATAAATGCAGTGAGCTTTAAAAATCTGAACTTCAAGTGCCAGCTAGAATTTTTTTTTCTCCCCTCTCTTCAAAATGCATGCAGTTATACCAAAGGAATAAAACTGACCAAAAAAACCAAAGCAACATGGGAAAGTGCAAGGAACCACCAGCTATCTCTTAGTCTTACTGTGATTAAGCATGGTAACAATTCTGGAATCATAATACTAGTAATTTTAAGCTTACAAGGATTTACTTTGGCAAATAAATAAAGAAGTAACAAGCTTCTATACACTAGATATAGAACCATACTGCCTTAAGATAAATTACAGAATACCCAACAAAAATATTTCAGCTTTTGTTTTTGCCATATTCACTTTCCAAAACAAAATACATTGTAAAAAGCAATGACTGGTATAAACACAACTGAAATGGCATGCATAAATACACTTTTTAAAAAAAAAATTAAAAATAGAAAAACAAAACAAAATGTTTATCTGTAGCAAATAGTCCCCTCTCTCAAAGCTACCAATTTTCTCCAGAAAAAAAAACCCAAGCCTTTTAGTTTTAGTAGATATTCACTCACACACATTCCACCAAGCAAGTTCTTAAGGACAGAAAAATTACATATAAGGCCAACTCTCAAAGTACACTAACTTATTCAATATTGCATCATCCTACAACACACATAAGAATCCCAAGAATAACAATGCTGCATGCCATAATACACATAAAACTCTGACCTTTGATTGCTCAGAGGCATCTGTTCTGACACTTCCAAAGTCCTAAGAGATCTGAGTCCACTTTAGATTACCCATCACATCTCACACTAAAGACGTAAATGTTTATTACATAAGTTTAGATTTCCATAATGTAATTGATCCCTATTGCTTCTAAATTATGTAATATTTCTCCGAAATTAGGTATTGTAATAACACAAACATGCAGACAGGTATATGACCTATTTTAATTTCCAAAGGCTCAGACTTCCTGGACCTCCAGAAATAAAATGCAAAGTTTGATAGCTATACTAGTGCTGTTCTTGCAGAAGACACCTTTAACAGCAATACTCATGCACATTTTTCCATTGAGAAAGAATATCAGTACACGTAATTTCTCTCTCAAGTAACAGTGCTTTTCACTGCCTCAAAGCAGAAAGGATAAAATAAATAAAACCAGTATGTGACATCTTGTCAAAGAAAGCTCAACTCCACAGAATGAATTCTCAAAAATAGAAATCTAAGAGGAAAATTATGATCAATGGAACAAAGCTATTGAGTTACATAATGATATAGGTTCAGTTACAGATACAACAAAACCTTCTACCTACATTTAGAGATGTGGCCGTGTATTCAACATAATCACCATGGTACCCAAAATCCCAGGGAAACAACATTGACATACATTATTTGGACTCTGATTCTTCCATTCTGTAATTCCAGTCCAGTCTGAAAATGAGTTGATACGTTTTTGAAACTGAACACATGCTTTTTTCCAAGATCTGGATTTTAAGTATAGTTATCGTTCATTTTATTGAAATTGCTACAATGAAATTAAGAGCGAAAGGGCCATTACTTTTACAAAATATTTTGACAACTGACTATTTGGTATAATCAGCATTATCTTCTAATCATCTACATCTATGAAAAGATTGTGTGCGGAGCTGATTTTCTATACAATTATTTCATGCAACTATTAGGAATTTAAGCAAAATGTAAAATGACTGTTCAAACTGCAGTCAAAAGAAGTACATGCTCAGGAAATCAGAAGAGCTTTATGTACAAAAATACACATTGAAGTCAAACAACCTTTTGTCACTACAAGGTAAGACTGTTAGGAAGAGACACAGAGTCCAGCGTAATCCATTACAGCATCGACCATAATGGATTACGTGTAGCAGTTTTACGAGAAGTACTTTTCCTAATGATGATTTCCTGACAAGGCCAAGTTAACATCACCAAAGTATTTCTGACATATTCCTTCCGTTTAGTATCATCTATTAAGCACATACCCAATTCCTCCCACTTCCCTATGCCAGCTGAGATTCCTACTTAATTCTTCCCAACCAGACTAATTGCATCAAGCTGCTTTAAAAGAGTATTTACAATTAATTTTTGTCCCTGTCCTTTTAAAATCATTGTTTTACAGAAATGAATGTCTGAAGGAGTCTAGATCTTTCAGCATAGATTTTAGCAAAATAAGCTGCCTCGAGAATATCAGCAAAACAACATTTAAGAAAACTACAGCAGACCTCAAAACTAAAGAGCATGTCAGTGAGAGCAGAGAAGGCATTTTAAAAGGCAACAGTGATAGTTGAAGGCCTTATTTCAGTGTGAAACTGATGAGATAAACCAGGATGATACCAGCAACTGAATCAAGACATAAGATTTATAGGCAAGAAAGAAAAAAATGTACATCAATCTGACCCAAAGAAAATTTTTTTAGGACTTTAAAACCACTAATCAGTGTAACCCTTCACATATGAAGAACTCTGCTCGGGAATTCAGAAAGACTCTCTGTAGCAGTTCAGACTCCCATCTTTCTCCACTCATTTTCCCAGTGTGCCCAGACTGACACACCAAAGGAAAGGAGAAACAATAGCCCAATCTTACTTCAGGCACTGTATCTTAGAGTTGCAAATGCTGGAAGCATGTTGAAATAAATGAGAGCTATCCTGTCCTTCCCACAACTGATGCAGGAAAAAGAATTAACATTGGATTTCTAGTAATTCTAGGAATACCAGAGTCTCAATTTATCTGACCACAGCCAACATGAATTTTAGTTCTCATTACAATGCAAAGTCTGTAACAGCTCTGTTTTCCTATTAGGTAGCATGGGCCATACATACACAGAAGAATACAAGTATTTAGTTATTTGGTTCAAAGAGAGAGGGCATTGGAAGGAGAAGAAAGAAGACAGAAATTAACTGTCTCCCTATACACTGATGACAAAGGTTTTCTAAGTCTTTAAGAAAGCTTTTCAGTGATGTATTTTTATCTCCTCAAGACTCCAAGCCAACAAAAGCTCACCTCTTCCCCTCTAAGATATTCCAGAGCCTAGTAAAAGCCCCTGACATGTAACTGCATCTTATTTACGTAATTTGCCTTATTTCAATTCCCAGTCAGGGTTATTCTGTTATAATTGTGCTTACAAATGAGAAAAGGAAAAAAAAAAGAATCCATAACTTACAACCAAGCAAAAAAAAAGTATTTTAAAACAATACGTTCAAACCACAGAGGTTTTAAAGGCAGAACCAACACTCTGTCTGAATTCTATGAAAAGAAAAACAAACAAAAAACCCCAACAAAACCAAACCACAAAATCTTCAACCCATTTAAACCAGCTGCCATAGCTATCTTGAAAGAGACATCTTAACTGAGTGCCTGTGTGTGGTTGTATTCTACCCATGAATAAACTACTACCCAAAATTACTACCATTATTTCCACAGCAGAAAAAGAGGAAGAAATAGGCTAAGCTCTACTACAGTGATTACAAGAGGGTGGAAAAGGGAAGTCAGTATACAGCTTAATTAAACCTTCACACATTCAGGAATAAAACTGTGACAACTGTAATACAAATGAAGGCCACCCCTCTTCCTGAATGAAGATATAAAAAATTAAATTTAAATAAGCTTTTTTTTGTTATATATTGCCTATGCACATTTGCTTGCCTCAAGTTTTACGTTCTTAGTTTTTTTCTTAATCTTTCTCAGTGCCAGCTTGCACACAGACTCCTGTTAATTACCACTCTGTCTCTAGCCGTCTTAATGAAGCATTGCATATGATGTGGTTTTAAGAATTATTGGTGTCCCAAGTCCTCTGACCACAATCAACATGAATTTCAGTTCCAGTTCAGTTTCCTATTAGGTAGCAAGGGCCTTTTGTACATAGAATAGACATACTAGTTACTTGTTTCTAAGAGAGAGAGCATTGGAAGGGGAGGAAAGAAGAGAGAAATCAACTGAGTCAAACACACAAACAGCCTATGAAGAGAAACTGAGGTTTAACTCAAAATGACAGACAAATCTTAGGAAGCAATGACATGATACAGCTCGCGTTGATCTAACAGCTTGCAGCCACTGGAAGAGGCAGGTTACTCATTCCCTCCCAAGCAAGCACTCCCATTCCCCTTCCCTGCAATGGCCCTGGTACCTGTCTGGTTACAAGGCAACCTGTTTTCACTCACTTATCTGACAGAAACTAACCTAGCCAGTTTTTTGCCTGTTTACCAAGTTATCTTACAGCACAGTCGGACACCTATCAGAGCCAATCCATGAGGGGGTGGGACTATGTAACCTGGAGACAGGGATACAAGAAGTAGGACTGCCCCTTCTGGCAATGCAAGTCAGTGGATCCAGTCAGGCCTAGTATTGAACTTCACCCTTCATTATTCACTAATACTCAGAACTACTCTGATCTAACAGATAAACTGCCAATAGCTTACCAATTAGATTGCAGGGAACATCGCTCCCTGCATCTGGAAAACTTGTTAGAATTTAATCATATACCCTGCACAACATCAAAAAAGACCTTCCTAAATCCAAGAGATGCATACACTGGCACTAGGATGCTGTAAGTGAACCAAGGTGTTTTATATGGCACAGCATTAAAGATGGTCTTAGTCCGACTGCCTTTAGGTATCCCTATCCTCCTTTGATGAAATGTTGAGTTTTATCAGTTCCTTGAGACTTCCTTGCTCCAGCTGCAAGAGTAGCTGAGGCAAGTACCAGGCAGATGTATGGCTTCATGCCACTACCAATATGTTATTTGCCTACAAAACATTCTTTCCAGTAATTCACTGAAATACAGCAGTAACTATAACAGATCAGAAAAAACAAACAAGTAACCCAAACAGTTTGAAAGCTGCATTTCTAAACCACATCAAACACAGCTTCCATAAAGCAGGACAAGATCAGAACGACAAATTTTCAGGTAGGTTTTTACCTCCTAGTTTGAAAGAAACATGATAACCATCCTGAAGTGCTCTTAATAAAAGAAGTATCACTTTATGCCAGCTTTTAGGGAAACAAGACAATGTTTGGGGGTTATTTTTTAGAGACTGAAGAGAAAAAACTCACTAATGGTTCTTGCATGCTCACTCACAGCAGTTTCTGAATTCCAGAATTACCTACGCCCAAGTCTCACAAAAAAACTATTATAATACTCTTATGTAACAAGCATCTCTTTAATATTAGATATTAGGCCAACCACCTCTTCTAGGCGATCTGCACTGTATATTAAAAGCAGGTTTTAATTCATTTGGGAATTTGTTGGTATGTCTTCAGCAGTTCCATTTCCTTCTCAACAGCTAGAAGTGTTGACTGGTGCTCATCAGCGAAGGGCATAGACTGCAGCGTCCTACAGAGAGAGTGCTAGCTGGTTATTCCGGTTGCCTAATCAAGATGAGCTGTTTAGAAAGATCAGGTTGCCTAATAAAGATGAGCTGTTTAAAAAGACCATGAAGCATGACAAGTACTATCAGTACTGTGTTATTTTATGCAATGCACAGTCTGTAAAGCTTTCAACATCCTGAGTAATATTGTCAGTAGACACCATTAGATCTGTCTTGTTCTCAAGCACAGTGATAAAAAAAGGTTTGGAGGTGAACAGTAATGAACCCACAATGGCTTCCTAGCCCGAGGGGATTGATTAGGAATCTAATGATTGTTTTTAAACTGTGCCCCTTCATTGGAAAATGATGTCGGGCATGATTTGAAAATATGACTTTCTGCTAACAACATTACACAATACCCTTTCTGTCTCCCATGGTCTAGCACCAGTAACCAGTATTAGCACAACCTTAAGACTCCACTGCTGCAAATCCCTTATTGCTGGGTTAGTATATGACTGATTTGCTGCTTTTACAGACTGCAGCAACAGCAAACTTGGCTTCAGCCAAGGCTTTACACACCTTTGAATTGGCTCCTTACACCAAATACAGTTTATCACTTAACTGGTTTAAAAATTTCTGAACCAGATTGGTTTTAAAGACCTGGAGCCTCCTACTAAGTAGCCTTAACACTCACAGTAGCATTCAGAGTCTCTGTAGCTGTACCTGAAATGGATCTTTTACTGCCTTAAAAATTCGACTCATTAAATAGTTCTCCTTTAAGGAAAAGAAAAAAAAAAAAAAAGACATTTTTAAACTCCTCTGCTTCTCAACTGTGTAATTCCTCCTCCTGCCTACAATATTTCTCAGACATTGCTAAGAACTTTTCAGTAAGCAGAATAATTTCTGCATCTTTTAACTACAACATAAAAATAATACATGATGGCTCCTGTAGCTTTGAAATACCTTACATTAAGGCAAATAGACTTGCAGTCAATAGCAAGTAGAGACAGATGCTTCATTTTTGAAGAAATCTGAGAGCAAACTGGCTCATCATCTCGAGCTCACCATCTTCATTTCAAACGCAGATGGAGTAGCTGATTACATTAACTTCTATTTAAGCTATGATATAAACAAACTGTTTCAGATACACAGATAATGAGTTTAAATATCAGATGTTACATTGGCTGGCTGGCAGAGCACTAAGTAGAATAAGCTCCTTCAATCAACTAGATAATGCCCATAATTTAGAGATCTTTATTGGATTCTCAGCTGCTTATAGAGGTCCGCAGGGGCATACTACCAAAACTGCATCCATGCAGACCATGACATACCAAGAAGTTACTTTTACACATTATTTCATCTACAGAGATCTAACTGTTCAATCCTCTTCAGATGGAATTAATGAAGCGCAGTAATTTTCAGACCACGTGGAACCTTCAAATAGTGCAGAACAAAGCTAAATAGAGTTTGGGGGTTGAGTTACATCAGCACTAAGATTGAATTTTATCTGCATCAACTATTTTTACTCTGGATATAATTTGACATACTGATTTTAATCTAAAACTCTAAAAAGTTCAGATCCAGGTTACCAAAACCAGTTTTGCTCTATTGTAAGCTATCTAGAGTCGTCTAAATTATATGCAAAAGCACAAAGCCCCATCTTTTATTCTAGATTTTACACACAAACACTCTTAGAGATAATCTTTATTTCACAGTCTGTGCTACTCAGCTCCACAGCTTTTAGATGGGGGAAAAAAAAATATTTTATCCATGTACCACTCTAGTGTATATATATATCTATATATATAGCTCTTACAGTGCCTTCTGCTTCAGGGTGGGCAAAAGACCAATAACATTCGAACAAGAATGCTCAAAGAAATGCACAAGGAAAGTATGATGCAGGAAGCAGAGGACCTACTGCAAAAGGTCCCCCGGAACTGAGTACAGATATTTACCATTCCTGTAAAAATTACAGGAGACATTATGGTTCACTTATTGTTAAAAACAAAATTAATCATTCCAGAGAAAAATTCTGACTCAAATTTTGCCTAAATGCTTCTATGAGAGAAGACAGGAAGTTTGCCAAAGAGCAACACGTCCAAGTGTTTTATTTTGTGTGTCAATACTACAAGAAGTGATTATATGAAAATGTTTTGATATAAGCTACGTAAATTATGTCTTTGCAATTCAAGAGTGAAAGTACACATTATTACAGGTCTTATGCTTTGTCTACAAGGGTAATCTGCACCATTACATGCTGGAGGCCAACTGGCTAGAATGCAGCTCTGCAAGAGAAGGACCTCATAGCCCTGGTAGACAAGCAGCTGACCATTACCCAGCAGTGCAACCTCATGGCAAAGGCAGCCAACAGCCTTCTGGACTGCCTTAGGAAAAAGCACTGACAAAAGGTCGAGGGAAGTGATCCATCCCCCCTACTCAGCATGGGTGAGGCCACACCTGGAGTGCTGGATCCAGTTCTGGGTTCCCCAGCAGTAGAAACATGGACATACTGGAGCAAGTCCATCTTAGCACCACTGAGATTATTAAGGGACTCGAGCATCCTTCAGATGAGGGGAGGCTGAGCACTGTGACCCTTCGGCCTGGAGATAAGGGGGATCTTATTAGTGTGTGTAATTATCAATGTGCATATATTCCCCTGATGGGAGGGGAAAGGTGACAGACTTTGCTCAGTAGTGCCCAGTGACAGAACAAAAAGCAGTAGCCACAGCATATGAAATCTATCTGAACACAACGGGGGGAAAAAAAGCACATATTTATTTTTTAGCTGCTATAGTGGTCAAACATTGGAAGAGGCTGCCCAGAAACGTTAGAGGGTCTCCAGCTGTGGAGATATTCAGAACCCAACTGGACACAGTTCTGAGCAGCCTGCTCTACCTGACCCTGCTTGAGCAGGAAGGGTGGATCAGATAATCTTAAGAGATCCCTTCCAACCTCAGTAGTTCTCTGGTTCTGTGAAATTTATTTATTAAATCAAAATTTTCTAGATTAATTTGGGTCTACCACTACACTGTTATAAATCTAGTTTAAACCAAAAGACTACCAGAGGACTTTTTGTTCCACATCAGTTGATACTAAGTGGATTAGTTAAAATAGCAAGTACAACAGGATGCAGCCTTGGAATGAACAGTTGTAAGGAACGACTACTTTCAAATCCAGAGTAGAGAAGAATGAGGGAGAAACTGCAAGAACACAAGAGAAAAAAAATGATACATCTATATAAGGGTATTAGGACAATATCCAAATAAGACTGCTGGCCCCTAAAGCCTACCTAAAACTCAGGAGACAGACAGCTAACCATAGAGGTACCTACACTCCTCTGGCACCTCATCACTTGACCTGAAAATTCCAAAAGCACCATCTAATCTGCTCATCCTGTGCACCCGGACAGCATGCACCACACTCCCTGGCATCTAAGCCAGAAGGCAAGCACAGCTGCTATATTTTCAAAGTACCAGCACTAAAAAACAGTCATGAAGGGAGAAGTTATTTTGTTTTTCCAAGTGAGATGGCAGCAGTGCTTATTCAGGTTGTGGGAGTTCAAGCCCACACATCTCAAGGGAACATTCACCTCCAGATTACTTTTTATGTAAAGATAATCTTTATCTCCCCCACTTACGGCCTCTTACTCTGCAGAAAAGAATCCAAGAACTACAGGCCCAGAACAGAATGTAACATGACCCAAACATAATCTTCTGGTAGGGCACTCACACATCAACAAGATTATCTTGAGTTCTGGTCCCTGCTCCTGACATTAGTGAATAAATACATACAGTAAGCATGCATAACAGCACAACCTTTTGCAGGTCTTAATACATACTAATACCTTTTTTTTTTTTTTTTTAGTCTTCTGATTTAATAGTGCTTCCTACCAGAACACAACAGTCTATCACCTGACTATGAATGCACCTGTTTCTCTTTAAAAAAAAAAAAGGCAGAACTGTCCATTTCTCTAATATTTCAGGAACTGGTGAGGACTTTAAATTTGCCTAAAAACTGACTCATACCTGCCAGTCTTTCAGAGTACAAGTAACACTTAACAGTTGTTGCTTTTCTGGTTTGAAAGCAATAGCAATGTTTTGCTTTTCCTTACAACCTCTACTAACATAATTCAAAAGTGCCAGAAAGGTTTTTGTTTAATAATTAGCAAAAAGTTATAAATACTTCACACATAAAGGACTGTTCTCCACAAATGTTTCCTAGATAAAGATTTAGAGGTCAATGATCTCTAAAGAGTCTTTAATGAGTTCAATAATTCACTGAATGAGAAGTATTAAGCCATTTTCTTACAATTCACTTACAGAAGAAAAGTTTATTTATCAGTTTGTTTGTATTACATAGCACTGGCTATGAAACTAACTAAAAATACTAAGATAAAATAATCAAGCTATCTGAAGAGTTAGAATTCCCGTACCTTACAATATAATTTGTAGTACATCAATTTAAATACACCCAGAGTCAGCTTTCTTTAAAAAGGCAGTTTTTACTTTTAGCAATTCAAACCATAGAATTCAAACTGTGTATTTATCTTCAGAAAATTCAAGAATTAACATTGGACTTGATGCAGCTGATTTAGGTTAGATTCCATTCAGAGAAAGATACAGAAAGTTACATTTTAAATTTAAATTAATGTTGATCATCACTCCTTACTTTCTGCACACCATAAAGTAGGTTCCATCAAATCAAACACTCAACCATACATCTGTATCAGCACCAGCAAGCCTACTGGCTGCATTAGAACTTGGATCTTCCACACTTCAGACTGATTGGTCATTGCAGCGGATATTTTAGCACAGAGGCTTTTTTCACTCACAAATTAATGTTCAAATTTAAAACTCCAGACTCTTGCAGTACAAGCTAATATTCTCCAAGTATTCTTTGTTCTGATAGCCGTTTCCTTCTGCATTGTCTTCCTGTCCTCTCTCCATCCAGCTTTTCACCTAGAGGACTGTCTCTTCTTCACTATGCTGCTTACTCCCTTTGTAGAGACCCCATGAAAACACAAAAATCTCCTAATCTCAGTTCTGATTTTTCAGACACTTGAAAACTAGGAGTCCCATTCAGTTACTTTGTGTCTGGTACAGAGTTTTGAAAAGGAACTATCTGCTTCACTCCCAGCCTCTTAGCATACAGTCAGTAAATTTCCAATATAGTCAGTAAGTTTTTCAATAATGATCATTTAAGAGATTTACAGTTTTCTTCCAAACACGTATGAGGGTATACATGATGCTAGCAAGCATATTAAGGGATATAGAATATTTCCTAACAGCTGCGTTGTTCCAAAGTATCATGGTGCACAAAATTCATAGAAAGCTGATGAACCTCTCAGAGGCTCAGAGCAATGCATTCATTCACCCTGGAAAGAGACTTATCCAGCTTCCTCAGGTTGGAATTATAAGAAAGACAATTTTACTATACTGTGTTAACCAACAATCAAGTACATAAAACACATTTACCTGTTACTTCTGTCTCCAAATTCCCCATTAGCTGTACAAAAAATAATACAACAGAAAAACAGACTATTCAAAACATTTACTAACATGTTATAAAAAGCATATTACATTTTACTAGTGTTGCTCTGGGATGGTGTAGGGAAAACTGCTTCAAGCTGCTGTACGGTCCACAAGCAACTGCCTGGGAATTTTCCACGGAGTTTGCAGTGGGAACTGACATCACATCCTGCAGGGATGCATTCACTTCCATTCTCAGCACACATGTGCCAAGAGCAGTAAGGAACGCACTGCAATTCACTCTTAATTACATGATGTAAATGAACCAGTGCCTGTTTCATGTAAATTTAGTCCAGACAAACAAGATGTTTGTTCAAAATAATTTCACTGGTCATCCAACCATACTTGAAGGCTAAAGCTTTATTTTCCCATGGTTTATTACTTTTTCATGATTTTGTCTCATTTCCTTGTCCCCCTCCCCACATAACATCACTGTTTAAGACTGTGTGTAGCATCAAAGAAAAAAAAAGAGAATTAGATGCAGTGCTACCCTATGAAAGACAAAGATTCAGCCAATTAAGGTAGAGATGTGCATTGGCATTCACATGCTGGGGGGAAAGAAAAAAAGCACAAGAGCACTAATATGCAATAAACAAACAGGATTGTAGAGATATCTCAGACCTATCCCTTAATGTAGGGAATCCACTTTTGGGAAAAGACCACTTCTATGTGAGGCATCTTTGTAAGAAAGAGTTAACAGCACCTCACATTAACAGGTCAAGCACTGGCACCAACAGGGATACCTTCCTTTCACCAATATACAAGACTTTGATCTCTCTTATAGTAATAAGTCTATTCAGTATCCAGTAACAGAACTAACTAGGAGTAAAAAGTTTTATTCTTCTATAAAGTGCAGGGTTTGTGGTTTTTTTTCATTAGCCAATAAAGCTATTTCCATCCTCAAATAAGGGCCAGGAAATAGAATGCACAGTACGTTCTTATTGGCAGTGACAGCCAAGACACCAATTCCAAAAACGAAATTAGAATTTGCCCTTACTGGTAAAATATAAAAGCCAAGAGGTAACACTGGCAGAAGCACTTAAGAGTTACAGCTTCACTTCAGAAAATTCTGATCTACTCAAACGATACTCCCAACTCTGGTTTCTACCTAAACGCTTCTTACTGGAGTTTCATGATGCTTCAAGCACAAGATAGCTGACCAGTCTGGAAGTATAAGCTACAGCCTGCTTTCACTCACTTAAGACACTTTTCAGCAAGGATGCTAGTCCAAGCACTCAATATTACAGCTGCCCCGTTCATTCTTCACAAGAATAAAAACAGCATTCTGAACTACTTCTCCCATATACATCATTACATCAGAGCAGCACATTTTACTGCAGCATTAAGAGATTCAAAGTGATGCCCCCGGAGGTCCTAGCAATTCACACAGGAGGGCACAGTATCAGAGGCAACAAGTTGCTGCTCACCTTTGCATCACATTGATGTGTCCTCCAGGCAGACAAACACTGTGGTCAGAACTTAACTTGAGATTTAAGAGACTATGTGTGAACACCATTTCTGATAACATGCTTCTTGGTCCTATCTTAGATAAGCAACAGGGCACTGAGAAATATCTAGACAGCATGTTTAGGCTTGAGGCTGTGGAATATCAACAAAGCACACCATCATGAAATAAAAAGGGAAAACACACTATCCTGATAGACAGACTGGCAACATTTGCCTGGGCACAACATCACATTAGCACGGCTATCTTGCTTTTGGTACTGTTCCAAACCTGCTCCATACGGCACTTTGCAGCTCACAGATCTGCCCATCAGTACCCCTGAAAGCAGTACGTTAAGTTGCAGTGCCTCATTTCACTTCCGCTTGTTCTTGACACTGAGTTTTCTAAGTCAACAGCATGACTTAATCCTTTAGCAAAAAGATACAAATACTTCTGTTATTGAAACAAAACTAAAAATCGGTATCTTGAGCAAGCCAGCTAGAAGTTTTATAAGTACTAATGGGTAGTGAGACATAGCAATTTCTTTGGTTGCTCTTCATTTACCCAATTTGGTCTGTGTTTATTGGCCCTCAAACATCAGTATCCCAAAAGGAAAATGTCAGTCTGTTCAGAAAATACTGCCTGATAAGTGGTAAGAATGACAGATCAATCCTATATCCACAATAACAAAGAGTTCATTTTTCAGAAAGCCACCTTTCCTTGCACTCATTTTCATGAATAGTGCTTTAAGAGCCTTTAAGTGAATAAAGCATTAATGTAAATGGAACAAACACAATTAAATTTATGAAACAAATTTCCCAGGCTAGCTGCAATGTCAGCTGACAGTTTCAAATGAAAATAAATAGACTTCATACCACAATATATTAAAAATTTAGAACAGTCATCCTCACTCCAGTTGGCTTTTAAGACGGAATGATGTGGGAGGGTTTTTAAAAAAAGCTTTCTTGCTTTTGTGGCAAACATCAGCATTTATGCCTGCCTGAGCAACAATGAACTCAGTATTTCCAAAAAGAAAGACCAGTTTTAAAGTCTGCTTTAGTTAATGCTGAAGTAATGGAGAAAACAGTATTAAATATTAATTCCATTCAAAAGCAGAATTGACCTGAGGAGATGTAACTAGCCACATAAATCCACATTACCACCATACAGCAGACATCTCAAGACTATTCATACTCCATACATTGTTAGTTCTGTGTATTCATGAGCTAATGTTATAATACATTAGAAAGGACTGACAAATGAAAAATAGCTTAGCTATTTTAAAAGCTGTATATTTCATTAAAATATCTCTCCTACATTGCTAATAAAGCAATAGCAATGTTCTTAATTGAATTTTCATACTTCAGCAACGAGACAAACGTAAAACTTGAGGATGCGTCTGTTTTTAAGCACGCACACTGTACCTATGAAAGTCTCCACTGATTACTCAAGAGTTGTTTTGAGACAATGGTATTTTATTTTAAGATGATGTAGGGAAAGTACAAATATTTACATGGAGAGTATGAGTTCATCTTCAACTCGTGCAAACTGTCATGTAAACAGAATGGAGACACTGTATCACAGGATCTTTCAAAAGAGGATACAGAAAGCACAGAGAGCGTAAGAAATCTGCTAATGAATATGAAAACTGTCCACAAAAAGAAGATAGAAACCACAAATGAAGAATGAAAACAAAATTAAAGTGATTTTATCCACTGGCAGTTAACAGTGATATTCCACTGTAAGGCTTAATCATTTTATTGCCATTGTGTTGCCATAAGAGAACTCAGAATTATAAACAGATCAAGATAAGTTTAAAGTAAAAGGAATATATTTCACCCTCTACACTGTAGCACCTAGCAGATATATACAGAAATTAAGTGCACCAAGCAGCAGCCCCCCCCCCGACTTCTCTTACCTCTGAAGTTTGTAGCTATAAAAGTCACAAAACAGAGCCTTCTGAAAACATTTAATTCTTCAGTCAAATCAAGCATGTATTAAATACAACAAAAGGAAAATAAGACACTGAAGTGCTACGTAAGCATCAACAAATCACATTTTGGAATACAAAATCATCATAAATTAACTAGCTAATAAAAAATTAATTATTAGTCAGTTAAACTACATGTAAGTACTTACAGCACCTTCATTTGCACAGTCAAGAATGGCCAAAAAAACCCAATGATACCAAAAATGTTGATATAGATCAACTGTAACATTAAAAAAAAATTCACTAATTCTGAACCTTTGTCTCTTAAGTAACACTGAATAGGCAATAATTAATTTGTACTTTAGAAATTAGAACTATTAGCATTTAACAAATGTTTAGAAACTCACTAGAATCTTGTTGCACTTCTAATTGAACAAACTGAATTATGTACCCTTCAGTGCTCTTACAGATCTCTGCTGGACAATACTTTTTTTTTTCCCCCCCTTGTCCTAGTTATTATGTCAGAATGCATACTCTAAAACATCTACTATGTTTTATTCCAGAACATCAAATGAAAAAATTTACCAAATTACAGATCTAAAGGAAAGAAGTGTTAACTTTCAAAGTACACATACTTCAAATAAAGCCAGTTTTTCAAGAAAACTGTAAAGAACAAACCTTGTACATGTAGTTCTACATGCTATTACACAGTTTCAAAAAGTGAAGAAATTTGAATACTTACTACTCTGTAGTGCTTATTATGGTAGAATACATCTACTTTAATATGTATTAATAAGTCTTCCCACTTCACAGATGGGAACCGAGAGGGGGGGGAAAAAGGCTTTCCCAAATGAAGAATATGAAAGGATTGGAAACAGACACACAATTACACAAGTGCTAGTCTGGCATCTTTATTATTATTAGTTTCTTCTTAGTTTAACCAAAACTGTTTCAGCTTTTGTACTGTTAGAAAAGCTGAAGCCACTTCAAATCACTTGATTCTTCCACAGAGGACACACAGCTCATTGGACTTAAGCTGAGGCTTCCACCTTACCTCTGAGGAAACAAGGCTAAACCAAAGAAAAGTAAGGTTAACGAACACATTAACTTTCCCTTGAGGTCTAAAACAATTCCCTGACATACATCCAGTTGCCACAGTAAGAATTTAAGGCTTATACATTATAAAAGCCATGAAGTCAGCTCAAGAGTCTCTGGTGCCAGTCCAAAGCTCTAGTGACCAGACAAGGATCTGTTGATTCAGTTCAGGCCCCTGAACGTTTATAATTACAAGGCCTTAATTTTCTGTAAACAGGAGGTCTGCACCAGAAGGCATTTAACAGTTTCTCTTTGCAGTCTGCACTTTTCTTGACATGAGCATCACTATACCCTGTCCTCTAAGACCCATTAAGACAGACGCAGGAGCTTCACCCACCTCTGCAAACAGATGATGCTCTGGGGTGGCACTACTGCAGCTGCCCTGGAAATGCCCTGCTAGCTACAGACCCCACTAGACAGGCAGATTGGTCTGGGCCGAGGCCACCAGATTCAAAGCAGAATCACATACGGTGACTGAGACAAAAACAAGGTTCCACAAAACTGGCTGAGCCACTGATCCCAAAGTGGGCAGAGAGGAAGAAAAATGGGCAAACCCCCTGTCTCTTCCCACCCACTAACATCTTCTGCAACACAGTCCTCACCAGTGTTTTGCAACAGTCTGGGGCTCATCCTACCCCTTGATGAGCCTGTTCAGCTCAGTAACCCAACGAAAAGCTAACCCAACAAAAGAATGGGTTTTGTCAGTTTTCTGAGCAGAGTTGATTTACCAAACAATCAGACAAGCACTGACCCAGCAAAAGAGAAATTATAGTAGCATGCAGCCAGGAGTGGGACAGCCTCTTTCAGCAGCAAAGAGTTGGCTAAGTCCATCGTGCAGAACCTCATGTATAAAGCTCCAAAACAAAGAACCAATTCAGGAAAAGTAGTCACTCTAGCATGTGCATTTCCTTCTTTTCTTAAGGAGAAAGCCTGCCTTCAGAGTACAAACGAATTCATTAAGAGGGACCTGTACCATGTAACCTAACAGCTGCAAGAGGGAACCTTGATTTTGAAATTGAGATCAGATTGAGGAGTGGTCGAGAAATTTTACTTTTCTTCAGAGACCAAATGAAGACATGCTCAAATACACACAGTATCAGAAAAACTATGTTCTGCATGAACTTAGCTCAGATGTAATTTTGGTCCTGAATTTTTTTTCCATTTGAAAAAAAAGCCTCAAGGCATCTGCAATTTAAATAATCATCCTCCAAAGGTACATGAATCACCTTTATTTTCAAATGATGTTAGTAAATGTTTCTCAATAATGACAAAGCTGTTAAAAACATCAAACACTTAATGGCAAAGTTCTACATACCATCAATGAGTTGCTCTAGGAAAAGAAAAAAACAAGTTAATTCTTTCAAGGCTAAACAGAATACAGAATTAATCCTGAGAGCAGCAGTTATCAATTTAAAAACAATTCCATATAAATTTAATCCATTTGATTTTGATTTGCACAGAAGTACATACATACATATGCTACATACAGATTAGTGCTGTATTTCCTTTATTGTCCTCTAACCTGCTCAAATGAAATGCTGATTTCCGTAAACTTAAAAGTTCATAAAAGAAAAAGGATTTATGGCTTCTAAATTTAAGTTTCATTTACACAAAACACCAAAGATGCGAGCTGAGCAAAGCTGGATTGGCCATTTTTCTTTCTTAGTCTTTAGGGGGAGATGCCAAAGTTGACACCATTATGAAATTCTAGGAAAAATTAGCAGTTTTGAACCAAGAAAGGATGTTTTCCCTTCCTATTCCCCACTGCTCTGGCTCTGAAGAATAAAACATTACTTTTGCTTCAAAAAAATATTTTTTTAATGTAAAAGAACCACATTAGAAGTGTTACAGGCATTTTAAAAGGCAGGGACCATTACTGTAATTGACATTCACACATTTGGTAACTTCTTACCCTATTTGTCATTGAGACACACTAGAAGTTCACTGCATGTTTGTTGACAAACAAAACATCCCTTGGAAAAGTGCTACAGAGAAAACTTTATAGGGGGACCTGCATTTTTAATTCTCAGTTTGCCTGACTGATTTCTCCATGCTCCTTTACAACCAGTACAGTACCAGGGCAGCTTTACAAAGCAAACAGCCTTAAAAAGCTAACTCTACAATCATTTACTTCCGAAGCATTACAGACATTACGTTGTGCAGACAAAAACTGAATTATGTGCTTAAACTTAAGTTTGTTCCGACCTGTCTGAAATCTAGCCCACAAGACTAAGTGACATCTGTGCAATGCACATAAATCTAGTCGAGTACAGGTTTCACGGACAGATAAAGGGACAAAAATTTCAAAGCTGACAATAGACAGGATTTCTGCAAACTCCACAAACATATTCCAAGAACAGAGCTGACTGCAAGATTGGTTTAAAAACAGATATTCTGTGCATAGGTTACACATACCACGGTAAAAAACACAAGCGAGAAAAGATGACAGTTAGTTACCCTAATAACTGAGGTAGAGCATCAAAACGTGCAGGGAGACGGAATGAGAAGTATCATGCTACAATACACATCATTTGAAGATGAAACCAAGAACTTAAATAGGTGTCAAGAGCTACTGAACAGATTCAAGAAGAAGTTGAACGTTTAGAGCAGCATAAAGGAGTTTTTCTGCTGCATTCTAGCTGGAGTGTGTCTTAGACAAAGCCAGAAAGGAGGAAGCAGCTTAATGTGACGTTTTCATTTAAAGAAGATAAAAAGACCAGGAAAACACAAAAATTGTCTGAAATACAAATAGATTTGCCCATCTGAAAGATTTGACAGTTTGTCACATCTAAGTCTCTAGTCTCTCCACTCCTGCAAGCCATTCAAGGGATGAAGCCTAGAACACCACAGAGACACACGTTACGCTCTTTTGTTCAGCAAGAGGTAATTACACAAGACTGTGGCCGGATGTTAGGCCCAGTCATAGGGTAACTAAAACCCAGAATGTAGGTTCACGACTTTGTAAGACACGTCAAAATACTTGTTTTGACACAAATATTTACCAGAAGCGATAAAATGCATATTTGAGAATATTCATATATTGATAACAGTAAACCAATATACAGTCATTTGAAGACATATAGTGCAAGAAGAACACCCAGAAAAAATATCACACTAAATTTAAAGGGACTAGTACCAATCTGTCAGAACAGATTTTGTACTGCCACCAGCATATTGCTAAGGCACTCTCTTGACTATACACAGGAAGGCAGCAAAGAGTCCGTAATCCAATAATATGTGCTAGGTATCACACTAGTGCACCACAGCCTTAAGTAAGCATGGGTTTATACGTTTCTTAACATGAAGTTACATCAATCCCATTTCACAGGCTGGAGGAATAAAAAAAAAAAAAAGAAAATCAAGATAGCAGGAAACCAAGAATTTCACCAAAAACTTCAAGATTTGAGAGTGCATGTTTTCTTTCACAAGCTATGTAACAGTCTTCAGATACTCTTAGACCAAAGCTTCAGACGATGTCTGCACCTTTACTGCAAGCAGTGACCAAGTTTTGATGAACTTCTCTTAAGCTACTGTAATCAGAAAAGCTGCGGTGCATCTAGCTTCAAACAGTACGGGCAAGAATAGTAGCAGCCTAGTTAAAAATATTAATGAGGGGTTGCTTTTAAATGTATGACAGTTATGCTTTGCCCGTTTTTACAGTTTACAAAGCCCTTTTCATAGTTTCTATTATACTGTGGTTTGAGTCGAGGTAAACCCATACACAAAGAACAAATCAACTCAACATGTGTACAAGTCAACATCTGAAACACTGAAAGCCTTCCTTTCATCCTAAAAGGTGGCAAGGAAACACCCATGTGTAATAATTGCTGTTAAGTAACACCTAGATACGCAACCTACTTTTAGGCGGCGTTTTTCTTTTGCCGTTGAGGGGAAGAAAGAAAAAATAAAGAACAAAACCAAACCAAAACCCCACACAGACATCGCTTCTCCGCTCGCCAGCGCCGAGGGCAAGAGATGAAAGGCGAAGGCGGCCGGCGCGCTGCCGCCCGGCCCCTCTCCCCGACGGGCAGCCCGGCGCGGCGCTCCGCTTTGTTCCGCGGCCGATTGCGCCGCCGAGGGGCACAGCCCCGGGGCGGCCACGGCTTTCCCGGCAACTTCGGGTCCCGCCGGAGCGCGGGGCCCGGGCAGCGGCCGCTCGGCTCTGCCCGGCTGCGCGGGGCGGCCCGGCCGGGCCCGGCGGGGCTCTGCCGCCCCGCGCCGGCAGAGGGCGAGGCGGTCGCCGCGCCGGGAGCCTGTTTTTGTTACGGGGGGTATTTAAATGTCCTGCTGTCAATCACCAGGCACTTCCTACACCGCCGCCGGTCCCGGCCCGCACGCCGGCGCCGGGGCTCCCCACATAATGGGGGCGGCAACTCGGAGCCCCGCAGCCCCACGCCCGGCCGAGCCGCTTGAGCCGCGGGCCCCAACTTGCTCCTTTGTTTAACTGCCCGTGAATCCCCACCGCCACCTCCTCCTCCTCCTCCTCCTCCTGCTCGCAGCCGGCAGGCTGCCGCCGGGCCTTTATTATTCACACGCGCGTTTCGCAAAACACACGCGAATCGGCGGCGGCCGCTCGGGACCGGGCTGGAAACGTCAAAGCCAGGCGAGGACCCTCCTCCGCCCCCCGCCCGCCCCAAACAAAACGCGCGGCGAGGCAGGAGCCCCGGCCCGGCCGGGGGCGAGCCCCGGCACCCGGCGCGGTGCCCCCTCCGCACTTCTCCGCGAAGAGACCGCCCTGTCCCGGGAGAGACCCCCCGGGGGAACGGGGCGAGGGAGGGCGGCGGGGGGTGGGGGGGTGAAGACGACACACGACGCCTCCCCAAAGCCGGCTCAACTTTAGGGGGGGGCCGGCCCCGCCAGCGAAGCCGCCGGCCCGGGAGCCCCGCATCTGTTGCTCTTTCATAACCGGCCTCGCCTCGCCCGGCCCGGCCGCCCCCTCGCAAGCGAGGACCCATGTGCCCAAGGACGGCAGCCCTCGCCGGCACCGGCCACTGCCACCGCCGCGGGGGGGAGCCGGAGCGGACAGGAGCCCGTCCTCCGTTCCCCCCCCCCCCGGCCCCCGTGCTGCCGCCGCGTAGCCATTGTCCCCCCCAGCCGTTACCGGAGGTGGCGGGGGGGTGGGGGTGGGGGGGGCGGGTGACTGCCACCGCCTGTACCCGGTGGCCAGCCCGACCCCGCGGTTCCCCCCGCCGCGCCGCGCGGTCCCTGCCGCCTACCTGCCGTGGAACCAGTCCTTGCAGATGTCGCACTCGATCATGAAGCGGCTCACGTCGTAGGGCTCCCGGCACACGCAGTACACGGGGGTCGCGGCGGCCGCCGCCGCTCCGGCCATCTTTAAAGAACTCCCTGACTGAGGCGCCCGCCCGCTCCGCCTCCCCCTCCCTCCGCCTCCCTCCGCCGCGGCCGGCGGCACCAATAACAACAGCGCGCGTGCCAGCCCCGCACGCCGCGCGCGCCCCGCCGCCGGCCAGGCAGCCAGGCACGGGCGGGCGGCGCGGGAGCGAGCGGACAACAGCGCGCGGGGGCGCGCGCACGTGCGTCACCCGGCCCCCGCGGAGGCGGGAGGAGGAGTAGGGGGGCACCGCCCCCACCCCCCCACTCCCCCCCCCGGCCGTCTCCCCGCGCCTGCGCCCCGCGGAACCCCCGCACCGCCCCCCGCCGCCCCGGGCCGTCTCGCCGAGCGGCTGGAACGGAGCGTGCGCGGGGGGAGCGGGGCCGCCATTGGGCGCGGGGAGGGGAGCGCACGTGCGGGAGGCGGGGCGCGGGGAGGCACGCGCTGGCCCTGCCCCCCCTCCCCCTCCCCCTCCCCCTGCCGTGTCACGCGGGGAGGGGGAGGGGCAGGGTGCCGCGAGGACACGGGCAGGGCGGGGGCGGGCCGCGGCGCGCGCGGCTCCCCCTTATGCAACCGCGGCGGCGGCGGCGGAAGCGGCCGAACAGCGCCGGAGCGCCCGAAGGACGGACGGTGTTGTCGGGCCGCGGCCGCCCGCGCAGACGCAGGCGCGGCCCCCGCTTCCCCCGCCGGGGCGCTGGGGACATGGGCGGCCGCGCCCGGGGGACGGGGCAGGGGCCCGGCCCGGCCTCGGCCCCGCGTGCGGCGGCGGTTAGTCCGGCCTGGCCCCTCCTGAGGGGGCAGCTCCCGCGGGCAGCGCCAGCCGCAGCGGGGGGCCGCTGTCAGGGAGCGGGAGGGCTCGTCCTGCCGGGGAGCCCAGCTCCGATGTCGGGCAGAGACCCCGCCGCGGCTGGCACCGCGGAGGAGCCGGCAGAGGTTGGCTGGAGCAGGTGTGGAGCGCCGGTGTCGCCGCCTCCGGCCCCCCTGGGCCTGGGCTGCCAGCTCCGTCCTGAGCGTGGCGGGAGCCGCCGGGCCCTGCAGTTCTGACCTTGGGACCCGCGCAGGCCTGCTCAGGGAGGTCTGCTGTGGTTTTAACTTAATTCTTACCATGTGGATTCAATGCAGGCAGCTGAAGACCCAACCAAGGGTCACAGAAAGTCGATGAAATAGCACTTGTTTACCGCGTTTTTTGAAGAACGTTTTTCCCAACTCACCAGTGCCCAAACTCAGTTCCATACCTGGAATGCCACAGTGGACATGCAGTGGCACTTTGCCGTGGAGAGACCTCAGGGCTGAGGCACATCTGATTTTATGAAGTCTAGGCAGGCCAGTGTTCCCGTGCTGTTGAACTGGGGTTTGCAATCGGCTTATTTCTTGTCAAGCTCTCTGCATATGTTTGCATCACTGTTCGTTCCATGTCATCACCCTTTCTTTCAGGACACAAAAGTAACACTGATGCATTCGTTATATGTCATCAAGGACAAAAAAGTTTAAAATGGAGGGTTTTTTCCTGCTGGCAGGCAGAGTCTCAAGGACCTATGGAGATTATGTTGGAATGGGGAGTTGTGTCTTATGCGCCAAATGTACCAATTTAAAAGTGAAACAATAAATACGTTGAAGTACATGTTATGGTGATCATAACTGTAATAGACTAGCCGTGCATACAGCATTACTATTTTACATCCCATGTCCTTAACTACCAGTAGCCACAAAAAAAGCATACACTGTACGTTTGTTTGGCAGGGGGAAGCTCAGAAGTAAATGTTTCCTTTCCAGGCTGTTATTGTGAAGCCAGCTAATGTTAACATTTATATAACACAGCAACACGAGATGATGATTTGGCAGCAAATTGGACAGAAAAGAAACGTAAAACAAATAAATCCAGCATGCAGGCTATGTGACTGAATGGAGAATGAAATAGAGAAATATAGGAAATCCAAAGGACGTCTTCAAGAAATACCAGAGCAAAGCCTGACCTATTTAGAAAGTGCATGCGGTTCTGGCCTGCAGGATGTTGTTCGTGGGTGTTTTGGTACCCTTGTTTTCCAACACATCCCGGTATTTCAGCAGCTCAGCATGTGGCCACAGACACATCAGTCCTCTAAAAAGCTGATGTTATGCTTAAGAGGGGTAAAAACCACCAGTGAGGTAACAAATGATGGTTTCAGGGTTTCTGGAAATAATACATACCAAGAGGCTTTCTCATGAAAAATATTGTTTCCCTTTATCAGTCTGATTCAACAGCACACCCAGGGAGATGCATATTAATGGTAGGGCCTGCAAGCTCTTGCAGAAACAGTTACAGTAATATTGCAACGGCTAAGAGAAACTGTTCAAGTTAAAGTTGTTACTCTGTGTTTGCGCAATGAAGCGTCAGTATGTGTAGCCACGCTGGAGTCTGAAAATGAACAATTCCTTGCTCCTTAGTTTGCCGTTTCTCAGGTTGTCACATAGGGAGTTTTATCTTGAAGTTACAGTTACCAGCTGCAGTTGTAACTTTATCCAAAGTGGCCATAAAAATACACATATGTTGCATTTCAGGAGGTGTCTGCAAGCGACAAAGCCCTTAATCACCACGGTAAAGCACACTGTTGGGTATTCCTGTAAGAGATGGGGGTGAGTAACGCTGCCTACCCTGCGTTACGTGGGGAGGAGACCTTGTTTTGTTCAGGGTGAGTCCAGTGTTACTGGACTGGATGAGGAAGTTTTCACTTCACATAGAAGAAAGTTGCCCAACGATGCGAGTGCAAAGAATGAGAAAGCAGACTGGTCTCGGCATGCTGCAGGGACCTTCCCTTGATTACTGCAACAAATGCAGGTTTTTTGGGAAAAAAAAGAAGTTGTGACCATAAGCATGCAAAGCAAAGCTTGCCATTGAATAAGCACTTTCTCTGCTGCCACAAACAACAACCTTTTACTGTTGTGATTTATTTTAGAACAAGGTGTGTTGGTGATTCAGGCTGCTGTGGGCACTCCTTGAGCAGGTGGGGAATACCGACTTCATCTGTGGCAAAAAAAGAAGCATAAAGCGGCTCCATCTCCCTCTCAGTCTGATCTGCTCCCTGTCAGCTTTTCTCTTTTCCAGCTTTCTTCCCAGCTACACTAAACTATACTTGAATGTAACACAGCAGACATTCAGAAAAGCCAAAGACCACACACTGTAAGAGAATTACAAAACCACTTTTAATAAGTATTCTTCCCTGAAACTTGGAGAGCTTTTATATGACCGTCTTATTAAATGCAGTTTAGAAATTAAAATTGCAATACCAACCTTGAATGTAAGCAAATAAATTAAGCCAGTTTAGTGCCCAATCCCCCCAAAACTTCAGAAGCAAGCTCACTATTCACAGCAACACATTGACACCTGAGGAGACCCAGGCCATAGCCCTCCCCGTCCTCGGCTCCCAACCTGCAAGACATGCCAAATGAAATACGGGGTCCAGAGCGCCTTGTAATAAGCAGCATAAGGTTTATTTGCTTGGGCCCCGGGTGAGAGATGACTGCCAAAAGCAAGCAAAGCAACAGTGCCACAGGGCTGGGGAGGGCTGAAGAACCAGCTCTAGAGGAGCAAGTAGCTCTGGAGATCCAGAGGACAAGGGGTGGGGTTGGTGACAAAGAGCCGGTGGAAGGGCAGTGCAAAGTAAGCAGGCAGGAGCAACAAGGCTTGTTTTAAGAAAGGAGTGGCGTTGCTGTAACACATCAGCTATTCTCAGGCTTTTCTAATCATCCCTAACCCCCTGCTTCTCCTCTGTGGCAGCGTGCCTCCCTGCTCCCTCACTGATGTACAGACACTGCCACACTTGCCCTTGCCCCATGGTCTAGGTTGCACCCAGCCTACCATCCCCTCAGCAGCTGGAGTAAGCCAGTTGATACCTCAAGCCGTGGCCCCCCCCCAAAAATCTTTCAACCGTATACTCCACCAGAACATGGCCTGAACAAGCCCCACTGGCTGTCCCCAGCCCGGACTCCAGCAAAGGCCTTAGAAACACAGTCATGAGGGCTGAGGCTAGCGTGGTGAATGGTTCTGGTGCTCAAAAGTACGGACCAGTATGTAAAGAGCATCAGGTCTGTAGACACTAAAGTCAGGGTTTGGGAGTGGGACACCCAGGACTAAAGAGCACCACCTCCTTCTTTCCCCCTCTGGGCAAGCCCAAGTGCTGGTGCCCAGCAAGGCAGAAGGCTTTGGGTTATGTTTGGAGGAGTGTTGGCTGATAGTTTATGGTTAAGGCTGGAATCAGGCTTTGGGGTAGCAAGGGCTGAAAGTCTAGGCTTATTCATGAATAACATGAGGATTGAAGAGATATGATAAGGACTGGTACCCAGTTCTTGTCTTTTTGGTATAGGGCTACAAAGGCACTAGAGCTAACCAAATGAAGTAGCTTCCCACTAGGTCTGGGGGGATGATGGATGCCCTCAACCTAAAGTTTGGGGTGAATTACTGGCAGTGGAGGCTAGAGAGAATGTCAGGAATGGGGACTAGGCCTTAGAAATGAAGAACTAGAATGATAGGAAGATGATGCAGTCCGCTAGGACTACAGTACATGCTTGTGCATATGGCTTATAATCAGCTATCGGTCAGGTATGGCTCACTGTTGTACGGGCCAGTATAGAGTCAGGATCGTAGTGGGATTTGGGTCATGGTGCTAAGTACAGGTCACATTAGCCAAGGCCATTGCCAGGGGTTGAGTGTGGGAATTTTTCTGTGGTTAAAGTTACTGTTAGAGATCAAAAAAGCAGGGTCTATGGAATTAATTTCACCCTGCACGCTCTACAGAATACATCTATAGGCACATCATCTTTTGATCTCCCAAAAGATAACCTTTGCCATACAACATCCTGAACCCAGAAGTCTAGTATTTTCTAGCCATTCCTAGATCTTCAGCAAGGTTCATGGTGGGCTGAGGGCTGGTATCCGCAGAGAAAAACGGTTTATTGGTGGCTCTAGGATGCTGGGCTTACCCTAGAGGTAAGGGCCTTGGCAAGCATCCTGTTCTTATCAAGGACATGACTAGCAGCACTCTGCTCAGCAGCAGGGAGGAGGGGATGGGAGAAGAGAGCACTCATCGTTGCATAATAAAAGCATCCACCGTCCACGCCTGGCTTCGTGCATCTCCCAAAGCACATGCCATACACTGTAGGCGGCATTCAGGGAGAATAAAGAAGGGGGAGGAGGGCAGGGAGGTTGCCAGAAGGGAGAAAGGGAAATTTTCAGGGACTTTTGTCACTTCTGGGTACTGATGGAACCACATACGTGTACACACAAATATGTCTACTTGTCTCTTGGGAACAGGGGGAGAACTCACACCCATCAGTCAGAGGACAGTGGCTCTCACCTGGCAGGGCACAGCTGGTTAAAGAAATATCAGAGATGATACTCAGCAGACAAAGAGATGGCCCAGGAGCAATCGAGACTAGGGAGAATCAGAAAAAAATAATCAGACATTATTGGACATTTCCAGAATAACATGAAAATAATCAGATAAATTGTGTGGAAAGCATGGGGGTAGAGGTAATTTCCCCATGTTTGGTCATTTCTTCAGTGTATTTTTGTACATTTTGGAAAAGCACTCCTTTTTAAAATTACTTATTTATTTTCACATCTAGAGACTTAAGGCTGCCAAAAAGCAAAGCTCCAGACTAAAAAAGCATTCCAGTTCTCTGCATGAAACTGCCCAAAGCATACCCAGAATTGGCAATATGATCTTTGCATCTGCGGAGAAAATACTGAGTCATGTTGTCAGCCCACACGCATCTAACAAAAATAAAAGCAGCCCAACGATTCAGGATTCACCCACTCGTCATTTAAAGAAAACACAAGTCATTCAGTCATGCCTCATGCTTCAGAGACCTTTAGAAAACACCCAGTGCAGGGAACAGTCGCCCACGTCATGCCCACGCACCGTTTCGAACCAGCGATGTCATTTGCAACTTGTTCACTTGCGGGTCTGGACAGTGTTTGATTCAGAGTCCTTGGAGGAAGTTGCTGAGACTTAAAGGTTTCTGCTGAAAACTCGACGCAATAGCTGCAGCCTCAGCCCTTCTGTTAGCAACTCCGAAATGGTGTAACGTAGCGTACCCGGCTTGAATCCCTGGAGGAGGCAGGGAAGTGCCCTGTGCTTCATTGCATTAAAGATCTGGCAAACTTAAGCCATAGTTTATGTAAGATGTTACCGTACTCTTCCTTTCCTTCAAGGGTTAATCCTGTACTGAAACATTAGTTCTCTCTGTGCTGGGCTCACCCAGAGGTATTGGCACAAGCATCAGGATTTGGGGAATTACCCAGGAAATCCTCCTCCTTTTATCCCTTCCCACATCATTGTCCTCTAGCAAGAAAAATCAAGTTCCTGCATTTCACCCGGCTGCTGGCAACCTCTCTTCCTCCTTCAGTGCTAAAAGCTGCTTGAAGTATTAACAGCTGAACCTGGATGTGCGGCAGCCAGCCCAGCTCATGACAGAGGGGGGACGTCACCGCACGGAGGACGGAGAGTTACACAATCTCTGTGGTGCTGAAAGTGGCCCTGGAAACTTGTCAGGAGCCCAAAGGCCAGAGCTAATTCATATTTTCTTTTACACAGCATGATTTTAATCAGAGCAAAAAGCGCCTGGTTGTGTTTTCTATACAGTGTTATAAGTAGAGACAAGTTAACAGAGCAACTAGGGGCAGGACACACTCCAGGGGCAGCACATGGAGGAACACTAGACAGGGAAAGGAACAGCAGGCAAGTCTCCTACGCCCAATTTATCAGTGTTTCCTTGATTCTTCAGGAAGGCCAAGTGCTATGAAGCAAGAGGCTAAAAGAGGCAACTTCATCAAAATGTTGTGATTGCCTAATTCTCTTTATAAGAAGGAAGAAGGAAAAAAAAAAGAAAAAAAAGACCTGCAAAAAGCTTGAGCACAAGCTTATTTGAAAAAGCTTTTCCCAGAGGTTCTGGATATGTCACCAAGTAAAACATGGCATTCAGGAAACTCATCTCACTCGCAGTCAATATTGAACAGCCATCGAGTCCCGGTGACCTCTAACATAAGCTCTTCTGGCTTCAGCAGCAAACAGGTGTGTGTGAGTTCCCCTTTACAACCAATTTTCTGCCTCACTGAGAGCAGACAGTGCAAAGGGCTGGCACAGCCCCCAAGTACCACTATTGCCAACGTGGGATCCCCTCCATCACCCCTTTTCCATGCTGCGATGGCTGGAGAGTGGGGGATGTGAGCCACGTCCTCATTCGGTCACCGCTCCCCAGCCGGGCTCACAGCTGTGCCCCCTCCCCGGGACACAGCATCGGGGTGCACCCTTGCGTGCTGCCAACGTGTGCCAGAGAGGGTGCAGAGCAGCAGGTTAACAGGAAAGTAAATACACCTTGACGTTTCTTGATTTGTTTGCTTTGTAGTCCCAATACGTTTATTGGAAACTCAGAGGTGGGGTTTGTCGCCTGGGGAGCACTATCGCTGGAGAAAATCCTTCATTTCAGCCTTCCTCTATTTACCCACTGGGGATAAAGGCTCCTTTCCTCCTCAGTTCAGCTTTATTCCTTGACAGCTGAGAAAAGGAAAGAGAAAAAAAAGAAAAAAAAAAATCAAATCCAGGACCTTTACTTTGCACTGGAGCATAATTCAGATGTGTTGTTCGCTGTCTAGTTTGGGATGGGATGAGCTGCATGTGAGGGATATAAAAGGAAAGCTGTCAGACAAGCTCATTTGTAACTTCCTACATTCAGTCCAATAAACCCTACCCCCGAGCTTTATCCCACCAGCTAGCCCCTTTCCACTGTAGCCCCCAAAAGCAGCACCCTCTCTGCTCGCAGACCTCTTCCATGTGCTCCTTCGCCCCCTCCCCCATGCACATTTGTCCCCCCAACTCAAACAGCTCCCCAAGGAGCTCAGGCACCGCCGGTACTCGTGGATGGGGAAAAGGGAAGATAGAGTCGGCTGAATATGCAAACAATCCCATTTGCACCCCAGCATGTACAATCCGGGTCTTTGTCAGCATGATGGAGTACTCTCTGTCCTGTTTGTTTTCCTTCCCTGGTATTACCATACACACCCTTTCCATATGAGCATTATCAAACGCTGTACCTGAATTGGCCTTTTCAAGACAGAAGCTGACTGCTGCCTGGCTAATATCTGTCTACCAGCTGCATATTTATTTTATTCAAAAATTATAGCCAATCATAAAATCTAGTGTAAAATCTACAGCTGCCATTTAAAAAAAAAAAAAAGCGCTCCAAGAGGCTTTTCCGTGTTTGATGTCTGATGCCACTAAGGCACTGGGTGGAAGCGTTTTCAGTTGCACAAGCTTGGCTGCAGCCCGTTGTGACTGGGGCATGATTGCTCTTGCACTTCTAGGTGGTGTGTTTGGGAAGCTGCCTGCCTGCCTGCCTGCCTGCCTGCCTGCCTGCCTGCCTTCTCCCCTGCACAGCTTCACGCCGCAGGGACACGCGTGGTGTGCAGGTATCAGCCGGTCCCACCTTGCATCGCCCTGGACAGACGGACACCCGGGGTGGGAAGGACGTCGGGGCAAAGGTGCAAAGTGCTTTTGTGGCTTGGGGCGATGGTGGCAGCCGCCAGAGCGGCACCAGCAGGGCCACAGGCCTGGCAGACAATAGCTCCCTCCCTGCTCTCTCTCTCCCTTACCGTCGCATCCGTCGTCTCCAAGACGGAGGAGTCTCATGAATCAAGTCAAACACCCAGCGACAGGCTGGAGAAATCTATTAATATGCGCCCGCCGCAGCACGTCGCCAGCCCCCTGCCTCGCACGCCGCTCACCTGCCTGTCTCACCCCTGGCAGGCAGCGCCGGAACAAAGGAGCAGGGGAGGACGCAGCGACTGCCCCCGAAAACGGAGGGAGGCAGCGGCTGGAGACAAAGCTCATTCGCCAGCCGCCATGGGTGTGAGGAATGCTCCCGCTCGCCCTATTGTCTGGGGTCCTTTGTGCTCCTCCACCCCCCCAGTCCCCAACCACACAGGCAGAAATATTGGGAGCAGGACAGAAACAGCTTTGTTGAAGGAAGCCCTCGTGTGCGAAAAGCTTCCTTCTCTCGCCCCGCCATACATGCCCGTCTGGCTCACGGGCCACACTCCTTCTGCCCCAGAGGGCAGGTAGGGAGCAGGGGGCTGCAGAGCAATGAGGACAGACAGCCTCGGGCGGGTTTGCTTCTCCACACCCACAGGGAAGCCAGCAGCCCCCTCCTGAGCGCCTCCTGCTCCCTCCAGGGAGTTGACCCTGCGACACCTTTGGGAGGTGGGGAATGGTCACCTGGTCCTGTGGAGGGGACAGGGAGGGCTGCCCTCGCCCCATGCCGCTGATGTAGGGCCGGCAAGCCCTGCTAGGCTACGTTAGGGAGCAGATCTGGCAGCACAGACTTCAGTGTGCACCCACCAAGCCCCCCACCTCCCTCCTGGCCTCCACAGTGGCACAGATGCCTCTGCCAAACCTCTGCTGCTTTCTCAAGGGTGGCCATGGCCCCCTCTGTGCGAGCCACATCTGCGGCTGCAGCATTACAGCCCTCCAGGTCCTGCAGGGCTGGTGCCAGGACCTAGATTCACTTGTCTCAGGGCAGAGCTCTAATTGCCAAGCCCTCCCGAGGGGTCAGTCCCCAGCTGCAGCACGCTGCTGGGCTCTCCTCCCACTGCCACTGCACACTGGCACCGGAGGGACCAGGACAAAGACAAGGGGAAAGCCAGGTCCCTCCAGTGTGGGGAGCAGGGTGACCCTACAATGCCTGTGCCACTGCCCAAGGGACTACAGCGCTGCTGGCCCCACAGCAGCCGCAGCACTGGGCCAGCTCCGGCAAGCGACCCACGGAGAGGTACCATTCATCCAGACGTGGCACGCTGGCTCGTGCAGTCCCTGCCCTGGCCGCCCTCAGCTGTCTCGCACGTCCCTGCCAGCACTGCTTGCACAAGCAACCTTAGCCACACATGGAAACAACTGCAAGGTGGCTCTTGTTTGGACAATACAGCCAAGGAGATGTAAGCAAAGAAAGAAAGATAAGGTCCAAAACCAAGGGAAAAGCTTGCTCCTGAGGGATGGCACCTGGGAACATGAAGGAGCCCCAGCACGTGCCTGCTCCTCTGCTGGGACAGCAGGGCTGGGCACTCCAGTGCAGAGAACAACAGGGTCTGGGAATGAGCACCAGGTACCAAGGCTGCTGATGGAGCCTGAAGGGTGTCTATAGGGAACAGGGATGGTAAGGAGACAGCTGTATACATACAACTAAAGAGCCCATTTCTCAGTTTTATGCTGGGAAAACAGTTTCTGACATTTTCTGGTACTAAGGAGTGCACATTAAAGAGGAAGACTCTCTCCAAAGTTCAGTTTCTCTTCCTATTTTTTATTATATTTGGTGTATTTAAAATAAATTTGAAGTAGTTGTTGCAAAAAAAGCTCCTATGGCCATCAACAAGGAGGTCTCCAAACAAGCTTTGTTCAGAAATAAGTTTTTGCTAGAGAAAACTGTAAATTCCTACTTTAAAAAAGACAAGGACTAGAAACCATGATATCCAAACAGAATTACTTCTGAAGTTTTGCACTTCACAGTGAAGCTTTGGCAGCTCTTGTAAAGTATACTCATGCTTTATAAGCAGGAATCGCACTGAGTTCAGCAGACAGAAGATTCCCAATAACATTTAAGTTGCAGAAGCAAGGCAGTCATTCCCAAAGCCTCCAACTAAGAGGAGATTTTGTGAGGTAGGTAAAGAGTGTAAAAAGTCAGAGAAAGGGGAAAGACCGGAGTTGAGCAGAGCTCCTAGCCTCTCTTCTCCGTGCCCCTCCTATGAGAGCTCCCTGCTTCCCTGGGAAAATGGGGACATGGCAGCTCTGCTCCCTGGGCTCCCAGGCCTGCACCAAGCTGGCGTTCCGGCACAGCGGCATTTCAGCAGCTGGAGGGCCGTTGCATCAGCCAGAGCTGAACTAACGTGACTACAAGAGCTGTTTTGGCATCCAAGCTGGAGAGGCTGCCTGCGTTAATGAAGCTGATGGGAACGTGGGGTGTAACGAGGTGCCTCTTACTGAAAAGCAGAGAACTTCCCCCAGGCTGCCTTCAGCTCCTGCAGAGCACTCGGGTCAGTTTGTAACTTATTAACGCCAACACTCACACGATCAAAGTTCAGCACGTGTTTAGTTGCTCTTCTGGAACAGTGGACTTGAAAAGCACATTGGGCAGGTTTCCTAGGAATAAAAGGGATGTCCAGAGAAAGCATCCCCTACCCCATCTGCCCAGAGACCTCCACTGTACCGCTGTGTATTTGGGTCGTGAGACAGTGTTCATTCACCACCCGGTGCCCGAGGAGCCAGCTCCGCTCAGCTACCGCACCCGTCTCCATCAGGCCACGCTCCTTCCTCCTCTTGCGACAAAACAGCTTTACACCCCAGTGAAGCTTGAAAGGGTCCCCGGGTTGAGAAGGCAGATTTATTTGCTTTCTGCTGAGATGAGTGGGTCTGTTGGCACATGCACTGCATGTTTTAAGGGTCTCCCCTGCAGCTGGAACTTAACCCTGATCTAAATTATGCCTCCAGTGCTCTAATTTAAAAGTGTTCAATAGACTATGTCACTTGGAAAATTAATCGCTTTGCCGCTGGACAAGTGGGGATGGGTAACGGAGTCAGTGTTGCACCTCAGCATCAGATGAGAGCAGCAGGGCTGTTTCTCCCTGGAGTGGGAGCCACGTGCAAGGGGACTGCTGCAGGTCCCACAGCCAGTCTCTTGTCGGGCCATTAAGCCCACACAAGCCAGGTCACCTCCAGGAGAGACTCCGAGATCCCAGGGGTGATTTTCTATCCGCCGCCTGCTGTGCTGACCGCTGCTCCCAAGGAGCCATTCCTTTGGAGGCAGAGGGAGGGAGAGTGGCCCTGGCAGACATGGAGTGTGGTCACCCCACTGGTGGGCAGAAAACCCCCTGCACTGGAGGCAGCGAGGGTACAGGCAGAGGAGCTGCAGGAAAGGCACAGAGGAAAGGAGGTTCTTGTGAACCAAAGCAGAGGAAGGCAAGAGCCCATCGCTGATCAAACCTGGGAGAGAAACACTGATGGATGGAACTATGAATATAGTCTTTCAAAGGTATCACTGGGCAGGACAACACCAGAAAGAAAATCAAAGCGAAAGAGTCACTGAGCAGGTGACATGCTTTGAATCCTGGCTGGCCTGAGATCAGCACTGCTTACCCCAGTGTACACCTGTTGCAGAGATCAAGTTACCCGGCTAGAAGGGGTTTCACAGCAATTATAACTAACTCCCCACCAGTAGAGCAGCCGAACATCCTCTGCTACCCACAGATTCCCTGCAGGCTCACAAGGAAAAGAGCCAAACAGATTTCATTCACTTTGCAGCTACTGCCCAAACCAGAGTAGAAAACAGCGTTGGACCTGATACCCCAGAGACAAGCCTACACCAACTTAGAGGACAATGCACAGGCGTGCTTGCTTGCTTATCCAAACCTGCAGCTGTCCAGAGAGTGTACAGTTCTGTTGTTTAAAGTGTTTTTATTTCCATACTTTATAACGAACGGTATCTGTGTATTATTCTTTGTAAGTATCTGCGCTCCCTGAAGGTCAGAGTTAAGAACATCCAAGTAAGGTTACTGGAAGTGTTCCTCATTTCTGAGCATTTTATTGAAGCGATCAGTGATTTATCAACCACTTCTGGCACCAGTTGTGAACATGCAACTATTGCTTACCCTGACCCACAAAGGGACACTATTTTAGCCCTGTTAGAAGCAAGATGTTCATTGCTATTCAGATGATGCCAGTGCCTATTGCCAAACCTTCAAGGACACATCACCTGCAGCCTTTTAATCAAAGGCTGGGTCTGGGGAGAATGAAGTTCAGAGGTGATTTCCTTCTGGGTATTATTAAAAGCCATGACTAAAAATTCACCACACTTCCAAGTGTACTTTGGTGGGAGAAAGAAACCCTTCTCCCTCACATTTGCAGAAGCAAATACAATTGGAGAGAGGAAAAAATTTCCACTTCTGCAGCCACTTCCCAGAAGAAATGGTGCATTTTGGCCATCATGATAATTTTGTTTTCACTGCAAAGACATACTAACAAGGTCCTTGCTTCTCAGTGACTGAGGAGAAGGGAAAGAGAAACCTTGACCACGAAGAGGAATGCAGTCTTTGGGAAACAGTCAAAGAGGATGCTGTTAAACATTTCAGGAAACACTAAGGGAAAGATGGGGCAGCTAGAAGCTTTGAAAGTTTTGATTTCTCCAAGATAATGAACTGCCTGTTCTAACCAGAGGAGAAATAGCTTGTGAGCCCTCTCTCCTGGAGAGGTTTCTCCTACAGCGTTCAATACTCTGAAGGGCTGTAGAGGAGAGAACTCTCTCGACTGGATTAATTTACAAGGTAGAAGTGATTTTTTTTCCCAGAGGGAGTTAAACTAAACTCATGCCCTTTCTTCTCTGGGGTTGATAAAGTGTGTTTGAAACTCTCCTGTTTGCATGAGGAGGGCAGGAGCGTCTCCTGCCCCAGGAGCACAGGCACTGCTGAGCCCAGGACCACCCCAGCAACTGGGGAATTGCCCAAGTGGTGTCTTTGCTGGAGAAGTTAAAATACTTCAGATTCCCTTTTCAACTAGGCTACTTAAGCTTTGAATCTGTTTTTGTTAAAGCCTTCTTATTTTAATTAAGAAAGTCCTTGCTGAAATGCAGTACCCTGCCCTTTCAGTTACCATTAACACGTGTCTGCTGAGATCACCAGCGAGCCTTCAAGATGCAGCAAGGCTGAACTCAGCAGTTCTCAAGGAGTGATAAAACCCCTTTAAATGTACCATGGAAGAAAGATGTTACTCTCAGCAAACTGAGGATCCAAAACAACCCTGAGAAACTCAAGTTTGGGGCCAACAGCAACCTCATGAAGCACAGGAAGGGAAGTGCAAAGCTCTGCCCCAGGGAAGAATAACACCAGGCATCAGCACAGGCTGAGAACAGACTGGCCAAGTAGTTGCGCGACTGAAAAGGAGCTGGGAGTTACAGGCATGGCAAGCTGTGTGTGAGTTAGCAGTGTGCTGTCTTCGCAAACACCAAGAACTGCACAGTGGGCAATGTCAGGGGCAGCGTGGCCAGAAGGCCAAGGGGAGGTGATAATTCAACACTGCTAAGGCTGCTCCTAGAGCAGAGCTGGAATAGTGCACTTCATGAATATTATGAGTCCCGGAGCAGAGTTAGGGCTTCCCAGAAAATCTGTTCATTGTGATTATTAGAGGAGAGGAAAAAAAAGGAAAAAATCCAAAAAACCCAGAAGTGGCAATTTCCTCCCCGTTCCCATGTCTTTATAAATGGCCCTACATCACTACATTTAAGATCTGTATCTATCTGATAAAGCAAGGTTCTCTTTTAAATAAAAGTTTCGTGTAGGAAGAAGACTTGAAAAAGAGAACCAGGCTCTGTGCTGCTGAGGGTGCAAGGCAGTGCTGCTGGCAAGCCTCCCTGCCAGCGGGATGTAAGGAAAGGACAGAAGGAAAAAAGAAATCAAACAAATTGCTGACAACCTTCCTGCCCTCCTGCAACCCTAGAGTGTCACAGCAAGATTCATTTGAGATGGCAGTGGATTAATAGGTGGTTTTGACAGGGTAAGGTGAAGATCAGATAGGAGAAAATACAGCTGCACTGAACTGGCCATGAGATCCTTGATCTCCTTTGGCTAAATGCCTTGCTTTTAGCCACCAGGTGCCAGCCACCAGTGCAAGCCCAGTAGGTAAATAGGCACAGGCAGTGTTTGCAGCAGGAAGCTTAACCAGAAAGGAATTTTATCCACCCAGAGCAGGCCCCTGCCTGGGGCAGCCGGGCAACCTCTCCAGCAACCAAACACTAACACCACTTACGGTCTAACCTGCTCACATACCTACTGCTTCTCTGCTCTTACAGGTGCTGTGCTGGCTGGGGGCTGGTTTTCACCACTGGAGAAAGAGACCCATCTGCATTGACCAAAAATCAGTGTTCAGCAACAATTATTAAAGGCAGCTGCTGCCCAAGCAGCACCAACAAGGTTTTGACCTGGCCAGGCTGACAATATTACAGTTAAAGTAGGCAAGACCCCCTGCTTTGTCCAAGGGGAATACCCCTCAATTCAACCATTTGGGCACTTCCAC
Source organism: Strix aluco (assembly GCF_031877795.1). Classification (NCBI taxonomy): domain Eukaryota; kingdom Metazoa; phylum Chordata; class Aves; order Strigiformes; family Strigidae; genus Strix; species Strix aluco. The sequence continues at coordinate 12,823,506 of NC_133935.1, forward strand.
ACAGCCTACAAATCTCAGTCGTTTGACTGCTGCTCATGGATTTTTATCCTCCCCACTCTTCTCACCTCCCATCCCTCCATGAGCCCTTGTCCAGTAGAGGACAAGGTTTTTTTCTGGAGAATATCAGCACTTCTGCACAAGACCTCCCAGACACTGGAGGTGATGGACAGCAAGATAACCAAGCCTAATCCCCACATGCTATGTGGAGTTGTTTTCAACCCATTCTCTCCTTTTTACAGCCTAAGTGGGAGAGACTCAGGCCAGATCTCAGCCTCCATCTGCAGCCTGGGATTATGATCTGAAGCATAATATTTCTTTATGAGCAAATTATCACTGAGACTTCAATGCGCTGTTGGCCTTTTAAAAAACTAAGTGTTTAGTATTTTTATTTCTTTCTGCTTTGCCGTTTATGGCTCCCATAAATCAGGTGACAGGCTGTGGCACAGAGGGCTGATCTGATCTGTAGGAACAAGGAAAGGGGCAGAAGAAGGGAGCATCGACTGAGTCCTTAACCTGGGGACCTCTGCTCCCTGCTGTAAGCATCCCCATGGGTATGGTGCCCACCTGAGGCAATGCTAACGCCATGCCAACATTTTCTTCTCTGACACTGAGTTAAAAAAACTTATTTCTTCCACGCCACACCATTTACTTGTAAAATGTGAAAAAATCACTTCTCTCACAGGAGCAAGAGCAGTGATAAATCCATTAACATTCACAAACTGTTCCATCCGTGCAGAAATTAGAGCTACAGGGGGGGATTGACACAAGCAAAATACTGACCCACTACACTGGTAAACCAACCCATGCACTTGAAACAATCAAATCTGACCCAACATATTGCTGATTCAGAAGTCTTATCTTGTAGCAGATGAAGGACGCTGCCATGGTTAAGACTACTTCAGAGCCAGAAACTTAACTTGGTGCTGAACTCCCAAGTCTTGCAAGCAAAGACTAAATTTTCAAGGACATTTAATCACTCAAAGATGCACCAAAGGCATGCTGTGAAGCATCCCAGCAAGCGACTCATCAGGGAAACCTCCTCCCTACATCTCTGTGCTTCCAAATACTATTAAAAAAATCTGTCCTGTAGTCAGCCTACCCCCTGTCAGGGAAATGGGATCCACAACCCTTCCTTTCCCCTGCCCCTTGCCACCTGGACTCCAAATACTTCAGGGCAGACACTTTCCTACGTGCACATGTGTGCATGCTTAACACTTTTCTGAGCAGGCCACTATCTTCACAGAGACCTTAAGGCTCAAAAGACAAGTAATATATAATATTGCATTGACTTTGTTGGATCTGGGCTTGCAGGGTTATTCACTGACAGTGGTTTTATTGCTAGCTGTATTGCTTTGTTCATTGATAAGAACTGGTCTTTCTCCCTGTGCATTCAGTGCTGGTTTGCTAGGGGACACAAGTACAAGTACTTTATCCTCCACTGCTAGGAGGACGGGAGCACAGGTGGCTTACTGCTGTTTCAAGGGAAGGTCTGTGCAGAACAGGGCAAGAGGACCTCTGCAAGGACAAGGCCTGACATTCCTTCCACTGGTTCAGATAAGCCCAGGAGGTGACATAACTTCATGTGGCAACCCTCTCTTGAATACTCCCACAGTTCCAATCTTTCCTTTGGCATTTCCAAAGCAGTTGAAACCACCATTAGGCATTTGAAGTCCCACAGACATTTTGTCTACCGAGGCAAAAAATGGTGCCAATTGTTGCCCTGATTTTGAGTGGCTGCCTGCAGCCCAGCCTCCACCACTTGTCCTGCATTTGTCCAGGAAGATTTTAACTGCTATGAAAAGCTGTATAAGAGGCAGGTGTTGCTGCCATCCTCAGCAGGCACCCACTTTCTTGATGAGCACCGACAGCTCTGGGCTATGCACTCAGACTGCTGTGAAGCTGTAAGAGTGCTACTGACTGGATAGCCAAGTGCCAAGAAGCACAAAAGCATGGGCGTATTTCATTTTGTACACATTTTACCAACACTTAAATGCATGTGGGAGTCCCAGCCCATCCGTTAACCTGAACACAGGACTGTATGAAAGGTAAAAGGATGAAGCAAATGGAGTGTGGATAAATTCACCTAATAATGGAGCTGTCAAGAGCCTGGTGGTCGCCCTGGCCAGAGTCTGAGGCATGCGCCTTGGCCCCAGCCCCCCATTGGGCTCCTGGCCCTGCCATCCAATTTAGTCCCACTGCGATGAGGGAAATGATCCAGCTTCCACCTGATGCCAAGGAAATGGAGGGGAATATGGACCAAGCGCAGCCCTTGCGCACAGCCTCAGAAAGCGCCTGTGAACCTCTGATCCACACGAAGAGCATACTGGATTTGGGGAGGACGGGGACAACAGCGATTTCGGTCCCTTCCAAGAGTTCAGAGTGATCTGCAGAGCACGTTGGGCTTCCAATTGGGAAAGGGAAGGAGGGGAGGCAGGCTTGGGGGTGAGGGTTGTCTCAAAGACCACAGCTCCTTCCTGGGGCTCTTGGCCAGTGCCTTCAGGAAGGACATGGTCGCTGTTTCTCCTGCATGGCAATGCTTGAAAGCAGGACATGCAGATGCCCTTGGGAAACACAATGCAGAGGGCCTTCCACAAGCAGCAGTGGGGTCCTGGGACCAGGTTCCTGTCCTGAACTACCACCCTGGCAATAGCCAGGGAGAAACCCTCTGACAGGTTGCCCCATGTAAAACAATATAAACAAGCAGCTAACCACACCAAGGTAGCAGAGGTCTGACTGTTGACATTAAACCACACAAGTTGTTCCAATAAAACTGAGATTAGGTGATAAGCAGCAGGCAGGCAGGCATCCATCCATCCATAGTCTGGGTGCCCACCAGTCATCGGTACAGGAATCGGCATGACAAGTCGTGACATTTAGCCAAGCTATGACATTTAGGACTCCCAGTCGGAGAGCACAGGCGACATGGAGGCCTGCCAGTGGCTCACCCCCCTGGCTGGGGCTATCACTGGAAGTAACAGGATTAGCAGGGAGAAGAGAAAGCTTCCAGGCTGGCAAGGAATAGACAAAGTGTATAAGAAGTTCAGGCCGTGTTTTTAAGTGATTTTGACCATTAGAGAACCTCTTCAACAATAATGAGAATCCAGCATTAAAAAAACACCAAAAAAAAAGAGAGAAAAAAAGAGTAACAAGAACCTGCTCTCTCCCCCAGGAAAATGTGTGCTGCCCAGAGCAATTCCCAAACACAGACACCAGTCTCGTCCTCCCAAAACCCAGCTGTAAAGTTAACAACTGCTGCACTATTAAAGTGTCAGATAAGCCAGGCAAAAGCAAGACTCCTGGAGCTTCAATACACTCTGGGATCACTTGGACACATCAGGTTTTACTCTGAAGATATCAAGATCGAGGAGTGTTAAGGCCAGAGGTATCAGGAGTTGCTCTGCCCTCCTCCAGGAACTGCAGCTGATCTGTTTGAACAGAAGGACAGGCAGGAGGCAGTGGCACCTGTTTCAGAAAGCCACTTACTCTCTCCTGCAAAAGACTTTGGGGAAATGCAAATTCACTGCATGCCTCCGAAAGTCACAGAATCATAGAACAGTTTGTGTTGGAAGAGACCTTAAAAATCATCTAGCTCCAACCCCCCTGCCATGGGCAGGGACACCTTCCACTAGACCAGGTTGCTCAAAGCCCCGTCCAACCTGGCCTTGAACCCTTCCAGGGAGGGGGCAGCCACAGCTTCTCTGGGCCACCTGTGCCAGTGCCTCACCACCCTCACAGTAAAGAATTTCTCACTTAGTTCTAATCTAAATCTACCCGCTTTTAGTTTAAAACTGTTACTCCTCCTCCTATCCCTGCACTCCCTGATCAAGAGTCCGTCTCCATCTTTCCTGTAGCCCCCTTTAAGTACTGGAAGGCCACTCTAAGGTCTCCCCAGAGCCTTCTCTTCTCCAGGTTGAACAACCCCAACTCTCTCAGCCTGTCCTCACAGGGGAGGTGCTCCAACCCCCTGATCATCTTCATGGCCTCCTCTGGACCCACTTCAACAGGTCCATGTTTTTCTTATGTTGGGGGCCCCAGAGCTGGACACAGCACTGCAGGTGGCCTCTCACCAGAAAAGAGTAGAGGGGGGCAATCACCTCCCTCAGCCTGCTGGTCACGCTTCTTTTAATGCAGCCCAGGATGTGATTGACCTTTAAGTCGTGCAACTGCTTTCAATGCTGAAAATATGCATCTTGTTTCCAATGCTTTCCCCACTTTGCTCTCCAGTCATCAAGTTGTGCAGTGGCTGCTCCTCACGGGCAGGAGAGCTGTCTGCTGCCAGATGTCTTGCCACCAGGTGGGTGCCAGCAGCTTGGATCCCCTCACCACCCAAGTCCACCTCTCCCTGCCACTGAGTGGAGGGGCACATTAGGACAGGGGAAAAAAAAAAAAAAGTGAACTAAAGCCAATTAAAATCCCAGGGAAAATGCAGGGAAGCAGGATGTCATTACCAGAGCTGGAATTTGGCCTGGGTGCCATGGAGATGAAACACAGCAGATGGTTAAGGTGTACACGGGAAGCACGCACGCAGCACCTGACTATAGATTTAAGACCAATTAATACAACAAAAGAGAAAACTTGACAAGGAAGCCAGAGACCTACAAAATGAATAAGTGAACCATGAAAAGGGGAGGCTCTCCCATCCAAAAAAAAAAAACCAAAACCCAGCAGAGTGTACAATACCTACAGAGCCGTGAATAAACTGAAGTTGGAACAGATGGAGACAGAAACAAACTGCCATGTGTATTAGTTGGCTACCAAGTAAAAGAGCCAGCGTGGGGAAAAGAGCTTCCCCACAATTCAGGGTGAGAACAATAGGCTCTGGTTCTGCAGCAACCCCTTCCTGAGGTGCTCAATGTCCTTCATATGGCTTAATTTAAGGCTTACAAGCTGCAGCACTCTAGATACAAGATCCTAACAAATGACCAGGAAAGCATATTCTTTTAAATAATAAACCATGTGTCTCTAATTAAAAGAGCCCAGGCACTAAGCAGCAGAGACAGGAACCTTCCCCAGCAGCCCGTCACATGGGAACAGACCCCAAGTACATGGCCCTACCTCGGACCTGATACAAAACAAGATCAGGAGATGACAAACAAAGGCTTTCCAATGGATGATGACCGCCCTGAAGTGGCCATGGTTGCAGCCTACTGTGTAAACACTTGGTAAACCCCAGTGCTACCTTGGAGGTACAGAGGTGACCTTTATCTTCACAGGCAAGAGCAGCTTCACACACAAACGTTTCCATTGAATTTTATCTGATCGTCTGTGAACTGAAGCCCTGGCCAGGTCAGAGATAAGAAAGCAAGCAAGGAGATGAGCCAACACACTGTGGGAACGGGAGCAGGGAGAGGTTAGTGTGGTGCAATTAAGCACAACGAAAGAAACCCCTCACTACGAAGGCATTTAAAACCCCAGCCATGAAGAAGAGGGGGCAAGTGTCCCGAGGAGCATCGGGTGCTGGCTTCCCAAGAGCCACGCTCACCCCAGCCCGGCGGGCGCTGCGGGAAGGCTGAGTCTGGGCAGGGGCAGCACCCCGACACCCACAGCAGCAGCCCCCTCCTCGGGCTGCACTGGCGCTCAGCTTTCCCTCCAGGTCTGCAAACACAGGGCTGTCCCGCCACTGTATCTGTGATCTAAATCCCGAAGATAAACAAGTCCAGCTCTGCAGACAACATTTATCACCCGCTTTAAAGGCAGACGGTTTGGGACTAAGCCCCCTGAGAAGCACCCCCCACCCAGCGCAAGCTCAGCCTGGAAGTGACAATCTTTTCAAAGCATTAAGTCCTGCCTTGAAACCGACCTGTCAAAACTTTACCGACTTCAAAGCGAGAGTGCTTTGGCAGAGCCGTGTGCTCCCTGAAAACCCTGTCCCCAAAAGCCCTTCCTCTTGTCCACGCTGCGGGCAGACCCCGGAGCATCGCTGGTTCGTACAGCAGCAGGCGTGCTCGTGCATCGGCTGCTCTGCTCCTTGCACTAAGCAGACACCAGCCTGTTTCCCCACCACCACAGTTGACTTTATAAAACAACACTGGCTGAGAGGCAGCACCTGGAATCAGCCCAAGCACAGGCACAAGCTATAAAAAACCTCCCCCCACCCGATTCCCTCTGTGGCTTTAAGCAAATCACATAACTTTTCCTCTTTAGTTTCTGCACCTGGGAGAGAGTAATATTTACCTACCCCAGAAGGGTGTTGAGAGGATTAGTTAATGTTTGCCCAGCATTTTAAAGAATAAAATATTCTGTATTAATTCCTAGCTGCTGAAAAGACTGATATGTATGATTCTCATTAGCTCCAACGGAAGATTTTTGCTCGAGTTGGGCTTTACTGCTTCAGAAAAGTAGAAGCAAGCTGATGTGATATTAACATTTCAAAAAGCGCCTGCAGCACGCGCTGTAAAACCCCTTCTCTTTTGACTGCCACCAGCCTCCTGCTCCACTGCCTGCGTTGCGGAGGAGCACCTGCACCTGTTAAACATTAAAGCAGCCCAAACTCAACATGGGTGTCTGGGGCTTTGCCAGCAGCACTGGGTAACCCCCTCGGAGGGGGGTCCTTTTGCAGGCCCCCACGGCAGGGAGCTGGCCTCACCTGCAAGATGTCCTCTCATTGATTAAAAGCAGCCCTTCTGCTCAGATTTATCAACCTGGCCTAGCTCTTATTTGAAAGATGGCAGCCAGCACAGGTTTCCGTGCCCTGACGGCTGTGAGCTGTAGGTGGGATCCGTGCAGTGCCGTGCCTGTGCCAGGGGGGATGCGCCAGGCGGGTGGGCATCCCCGGCATCCCCTGTGCTCTGACATGCCACCACTCGGGTTGTGTCCCCTGTGACCCAGTACTGGGCAGAAAGAAAAAGCGATTGATAAGAACTGGGCTCCAGCAGAGCACTTGGCAGTCTCAGTACACTTTACAACCCAGGACACCCACAGTGTAAGGGAAAGCATATCGCTGCACATCCCACAAATCAACCCACCCGCTGCTCGGGCCCTTTACATTCCCAGCGTGGCACCAGTGCATTGTCATTGCGTCCCTGTGCCCTGCGCACCTTGTTTTAGAGGGCAAGGACAGCGAGATGCCACCTTTGCATGGCGTTGCACCCCCAGGCTCATTTCTCTCATCTGTTTCCCACTGCAGCTCACCCCAGCGTTGGTATCCCTCACATGATGGACAGGTGCCCACACTGCCATAGATAAGGGCTCCACTCTCGTGGGCAGCAAGTGGAAATGCCAGCAGCCCTCACGGGCTCCCAGGACAGAACAAGCAGAGGAAAGGGCCTGGCTTTGGCCCATGGTGTCTGTGGCTCGCTGGGGTAAGGAAGATGCACCCCGCGGGCAGGGCTGCGGACAGGGCAGCCAGCGAGAGCCCACCTCCAGCAAACCCTGTGGACACCTCTGTAAGCCCGTCCTCAAAAGCAGCATGGCAGGACTGAGCCCCGCAGCAGTGAGGAGGAGGGACAGGGGGCTCACAGAGCCCACCAGAAAAGGATTTGGTTTTAACTGCTAGTTTACTGCCTGCCGGCAGAAGTATATGGCTGTACAATAAGGGAACGGCTGGAGGAAGGTGTCTGAAAATCAGGCTAACCCACCCCCAGACTCATGAAAGAAAAACACCACCAAAGCAGCCCCCCACCGGCCCCACAGTTTTGGGGAGGGGAAGCAGTTTTGAAGCCTGAGAACAATGGGGTGACCTTTCCCTCCTTTCTTCTGGCAAAGGTAAAAGCCCTCCCTGCGGAGGTGTCCGCGCCTGGGAAGCTGCTGAATGAGAAGCCCCAGGCCAATAAAGCATCCCTTTGTGCCTTCAAACGCCATGTCCGAGGCACTTCCCAACCTCCATCGCTGCCCAGCCTCCATTGCTCCTGCCTGCTGGCAGCACTGGCGAATCTCAGCCCTCACAGCAGAAGGTCACCGGGCAAATCCCCGACCAGAGGCAGCGGCACGGCCATCCCGGCGCGGAGGGCTGCCTGCCAGCACCGGACCATGTGCTTCCCACGCGTGGTGGGGCGGCTCGGAGGGCTCAGTTTTCCCTTCTGGAGGAGCTCCTCTGTCCCCATCAGTCCCTGCTTCCCCTGTTTTGCCCGACTTCCAGGACGGCAGGCAGCGGCCGATGCGCTGCAGACGGCTGCTGAGCAAAATCAGAAGCACAGACCGAAACATGACTAATTTCTAACACATCACAGCCTGCGAGTCATTTTGTGAGCCTAAATCGCTCTCTGCTGCTTTCATACTGGCTTGTTTCAAGGGTGAGTAAGCAGACAGTGGCAGACATGACTTTTGCTATTCCCCGAGCTTTGAAGTTGTACCATTTCACTGCGGTTAGCTGACTGCATCAGCCGTTTGTAGCGGCGCATTTCGAAGAACTCAGCAACAATGCACAGGTAGCCAGACCGAGCGGAGCTGGAGCTCAGCATATTCCATTGATGGTATTTCGTGGTGACTCATTAGTTGCACGCCCTCTATTACTCATTGTTTTTATCCCGTCACTTTATTTCAATATTCTTCACAACTTCCAAGAAGGCCCTTTCACAGACAGAGGTCAAGGGCAACAAAAACAGCTTCAAGCTGTAACTGAAGCCCTTTTCTGTTATATTAGCAGTGCACGAGTTAAAGTGGATTTTGTGATGAATATCCTTGAAGACTAAACAATGCCTCTTGAAGAGGGAGAAATACGGAAAAACTGTTCTAGCTACAACAGTGTGAGCGTTTCATGTATTTATACATGTGTACACACTCATACATATGCAAAAGGGTAAACACAGAAACATGCATCTATTAGACAAGAAAGTGAAACTTCCTGCATTTTTGAATGGCTCATTTAAAACAGCTTATTCCAAACATATTTTTTATATTTAGAAATACAGCACTTGCACACATTTTTGAGAGAGAATCGTATGTTTTATTTCCATCTCAGGTTAAACTGCTACGACCCTTTTTCTCCCGCTGCTCCAGAATTCCACATTTCTCATCTATATTTCTACATTTAACCGCTTCTAACTTGACTGACAGATCATAAGAAGACTCTTTGCATAGCATGAAGCAGCACAGTTTGAAAGCGTGCAGTATTTTTAGTTGCAAAACCCACGTCAACTTCAGCACAAATATGAACCTTTTGTCAACTGGAGGCATAAGAGCCACTTCCCCAGGAGAAGGTGGCACCACAAACACCAAAGTCTAGGTAAAAGTGCTGGACTGTAATTGTGAGGTTATTTACACAGACCAATTCAAATTGTACTTTTAATTCCAGTGCCAAAAGTTTAGGGCTCAAGATAAATCACTCTTCCTCTTGAAGGATGCTGACCGCATTTATGGCTCATTTCAGCGTCCAAGGGTCCAGGCCGAGATGAAAGGTCAGGGGCAGAGCAGGGCGATGCCCCACATCCAGCACCACGGAGGGCTTGGGCTCTGGCAGCGGGGAGAGGAACTGACAGATTCAGTTCCCAGCAGCACTCGGCGCTCTTGCGTAACCTCAGATGTGTCATTTAACCTCCCGCTGACTCAGTTCCTCATTCGCGCCGTGGAAATAACACCACTTCTTTATTTCATAGTTTTGGGCAGATAAGTATCTTTTAATTTGGTATCAGAACCTGCTTGAGAAGCATAACTAAAATAGAGATCAGTGACAATCTAAAGAAATGACACCAGCGAGGGCTGGGAGGAAGGAACGAGACGTACAGTACAAAGGCGGGGAGCTCTCCAAACCGAGCTGATTTCTCGTATCACCTCAGGATAGTTCAGAGCGAGAGCCTTAGCTCCCCATTCAGAATGGAAAATTCCAGGGACTTCATGGTTTCCCCTAAGAGTTAAGGCTCACTTTGTAAACGCAGTTTCCCTTCTCTCCCTGCCACACTCAGCAGGGCTCGGCCATGAGCTGAAGCACAGGAGAGATGCAGATCCTGGGTTAGGATCCCGACTGGGCTCCCGCTCCCTGGGAACTCCCTGGGTCCCCTCAGAGGCTCCGCAGTGCCTTTGCCTCCTGGTTGTGAAGGACCTGCCGTGCAGCTCCCACATCCCTGCTCAGTCACCTGGGGAGGGAACCGAAACACAGCACCTCTCCTCACGAATCTGGTGCACCTCTGCCTCCCCCGCAGCCCCCCAAAGGCAGGACACCCCACCTGAGTCCCCACTGGACAGGTGTTTGAACCCCTGGGCCATGTCGGACTTTCGAAATGAGTCATGTTTTGGCGCATCAGACATCTGCATGACCTGGATTCTTCCACCTAACTGTGAAGTGGGTGCGAGGGCAGGTCCCAGCCCTGTTACTCTGGCGAGTTCAGAGAGCTCCATGCCTGACACCCACAGCAGGTGGAGCTGGGCTACCTGGGCCAGCGTGCCCCACCGCGTTGTGCTCTGCATCACCACCCCCTAACATAGACCTGGCAGCCGCTGCAGAGGGATGTGCACAGCCGGATGAGGTTTTAAGACGAAAGACCTCACAGCCCTGTCCCCAACACAAACGTTTGCTCCAGGTGCTACGTGGCTGACCACAACCCCCCTCATCCTCAGCACGTTTTGGTGGGCGAGCCAGGGGAGGTAACAATACTTCTCCTTTTTCACAGAAGACAAAGCTGCGGAAGGCACTGATTCCCATGGCAACAAAGGCAGAGAAGAAGTGTCCCAAGATGTGATTTGCTGTCACCATACCCACCTCGCGGCAGATAAGGACAAGTGATAGCTCTGAAAGGAACTGTTTCCATGGGACCCTTCCCAGCGAGCCCACGCGATGACAACCCAACCGTCAGCCACAGCTTTCGGTGTCAAACAGGTCTGACTGGTAGAGAGCAACGCTGTTTCCCGGTAGCAAATGCTGCCTGTGTCTCATCCTCTTCTGAGGAACAGTGCCCTCCTCGCTCCCCTCAGAGCCTGCCTAACCCCAAACAAGCCACGCTGCTGCTTGCTAATCCACTTACCCAGGCAATTACACTGGGATCGCAGCCTGCAGAGAGCTACTCTCAACTTCTCAGCTAAACATCGTCTGGGGTTTTTTTAATCCATGGAGTGCTACCTTAAGCTATGTTGAAAGCTCCTCACAGAGCACACATTTATGCTTTGGTAGTGCGTGTTATGTAAGTGCATTTCCTTCTGACACTTTCATTTATCATAGTTCTCCCCTCCCAACCCTGCCCCTTCAGTTCCCTGGGGAAAGTTAGTGAATTTATGCAGGAACAAAGTCACCTTGAGCTTTAATCCACACCCTAGCAGAAGGAATACGTCTGTCGGCAATCACATCCACCCACTCTGCAACTGCATTACAATGTTCACTTTGTTAGCACAGAAAATACTGGCTCCTTTTCTAGTCCTGGAGACAAGCTACCACAAAGGCTGGAGCAAAGAAAATGGACTGGGAACAGAAGAGGGAGGAATCTGGCCCTGCACATTTGAGGCTGAACAGGTAAACTGAGGTGAAACAGTGGAAGTTGGAAGAAAAGAGCAAGTCAGGCAAACTGAGTCCTTGTCTTATGACAACCCCTCCAAAAGAACTCCCTGCTCCCTTCCTGTATAAGAAGTGAAGGCACTTCAGAAAACTGCAGTCAAAAAAGTCACAAAAGGCAGTCAGAGATCCTCGTCCAACTGATTGCAAAGCAGCAGCCACAGCAAGTGACAAGGTGCAGCAGAACCAAGCGGCAGGCACCCAGCTGCCGGGCCCATGGCTCCATGTCCCCCCAGCACCTTCCTCCTTCCCTCAGGGAAATCAGCACTGATGCCACTGAGCACACCGGGCCAAGACGGTGTTTCAAAACAGACCTGTGAGCTCCAGTAGCCCTGAAGAGCATCGCAGATGCACACAGAAACAACGCTAAGCAGCGAAAAGCCACCTCCTGGATAGACCCTACGAGCCCTGCACACATGCTCCCCTGACGTTTCAGAGGTGTGCACTAATTCAGAAATCACTTGTGCTGGCGCAACGCCGGCGCATGCCCGCTATTGCAGGCAGGGCTCCCACCTTTGCGTCTCTCCTCGCGTAACAGCTCCTTTGCATTCAGCAGCAGGAACCGCAGCCGCCTGTTGCAGTCTGTCCTACTCGGTGCCGTGCCTTGATAAGCAGTCCTGGGATGAACCTGCTTCTGACTGGAAGGAATGAGACATTAATATTCCCAGAAGGATGCAAGAGTTACAGCAGAGGGCAAGGAGGCTGAAGAAGAGGTGAATGGATAGTGGAGCCAGTCCCAATGAAACTGTCTCTCAGATACTCCTATCCTTCCAGCTGAATAGCACAGTCAGCTACTACCCAATTGCTTTGTCATCTTTGGCACTCGCTGCAGGCAAACACCAGCTTTTGTCAGCCCAATGTTGCTTTTCTCTGCCATTCACCCCAGAGCAGATGAGTGAGTTTCTAGAAACTGGTCCCACCTGACAAACAGGAAAAAGAATGAGGATGTAGATCTCCGGGCGTAGGAGTTCTCTGAGCTTGTGTTGGAATCCAGGAGCCCAGAGAAATCAACCCATCCCAAATCCCCAATACTTTGCTTACCACATTATAAGGAAAGAAGATTTTAATAGCACATCTAAGTAATCTCATCCTTATCTGCTGTCATTCCCCTGGTACACTCTGGATTATGTTGGTACTTACGCAGCTCACAAGGACAAGGGGTGGTGGTGTATGGATTTCCTACCCTTCACAACTGAGCAAGAACACCAGTGGACATAGACTTCATTCTAGAGGTCCAACTCACCTAGAGATGCATCAGCTACCATCTGCTGCTTTAAAAACTATTCAAAACCAAGATATGTTGTCCCCAAATAGTTTACCTGGGCTTCTGTAATATCAGCAGAAATCTTAAACCTAACAAGTGAGCCACAAAGCTTGGTATCTGCTCCTGCGCTCCAGGAGTACGTTCTGATTCGCCCATTGCATTTGTTTTCATGGACACCTGGGCGCTCTTGCAGAGGTAGTCAAAGGAGGCGTTCCAGGAGAAGCTCCTGGGATCCAGATGTACACAGACATAATCACCAGCACAAGAGAAGCAAAGGGAACATTCACAGCAATTGCCTAAATTCTTCTTCTTTGCATTACTGTAAATATTCATCTAATCAACTCCAATTTAGGAAAGGCTTTAATAGAACCAAGATGCTTTCATGGGCCTGTACGTAACACACCCCTCCCCAATCCAACCCCACAAAGTGGTGTAAGAGCTTGTCTTTACAGCCTTCAGAGAACAGCAGGCTGTTTACTAAAAGGATTAGATAAGGCTTGACAAAGATGTAGGAAGGTGGGCATGCTGTGCCTTAGAAAACTTCTGCAATACAGAACCCAAAACATCGCTGTAGGCACTTTCAGTTAGAAAAGAACCTAGAAAAGACGGGGGCAGAAATTGCAAATAGGTTTGGCAGAGCATTTCGGCCACCGCTGGACAGAGGGCAAAATTACATGAGAGTAACCAAAGAGCAGCGTGTCTGAGCCATCCCTTTGCTGGTGAGATCTGCGGGGCTGTCTCGAAATAGATACTTTCTCCTTTTACCTCAGGGAGAAAACAATAACCTTAAAACATGCTGCTGTTTTCTCCTCCCACTTTCCCGCAGAAGGGAAAGCTGCTTTTCTGGGTTTGGTGAGGACAAGAAGCTCACGTGCCCTCTAAGGCTGCCCAGCAGTCGGAGCAGAAGCCCAATTCTTGTCCCTTTGCAGAGCACTGTGATGCAGCCACCAGGCAGACTTCCGTGCCCTTGGGTTCCAGAACTCCGAGAAAAAGAGGATGCAGCAGGATTGCTTGTGCGGCCTTTATTGCACGGACCTTCCTTGATATGGAAAAGCATTATGGGGCTGAAGCACGCCTTTTCTTTCATAACCGATCTGGTCAGACAGTCTGTCACATCCTGGGCTACAACCAAACACCCAGAAACCAGTTCCTAACGCGCTTCCTTTGCGCTCTGAAGTTAAATCATTCCTACGCTTCCGCTTGCCCAAACACTGGGCTCTGGACATCACAGTGGTAGTGAGGGGGACAGCGTTTTCACATAGGTACTCCTTCCAGAGTAGGCTGGAAAGTTCCTCGTGAGTAGGAAAAAAGTGACAGAAAAGTGGTGAAAATATGAATTGTTATTTTTCTTGAGGAACAGCATCACAGCACCAGACGACTACCTGGAACTGAGGGACCAGCACAGGCAGGCATGGGGGTTGCTCCAGCAATCTAGTATTGCACTCAAATCTGAATTTACGGTAAACTATAAAACACAAACACAATTACAAAGTCGCCCACTGTGTCCATTTAAACACAGCTAAGCGTAGGTGTGGATTTGTGTTCAAAGAAACAAGCCACAGGAGAGATAGCACAGCAGAGCCAGCTGCCACATGGCACGTTTAATTTCAAGGGAGGAACACCTGACTTATACATGCAAATCAACAAATAAATAAATAAATAAAACCAAGTATATGTTCTGGCTTCTTTATTTAAGACCATTAATTACACTGTTAAGGGCATCTCTGTTAGGGGACTCTCACAAAGCCTCTCATGAGACTGATCAGGAAGAGTGCCAAACCACAGCATGTGGGAACGTGGCCCCCTTTTAGGTTGGGATGAGGGTCTGGTTTCAGCATTAGTCAGGGCTCAAGTCTTCACAGCCACTGAGTGAAAAGCAGCTGTTAGAGCTAGGCCTATAATGAGGAGGAAGAGAAGCACACTCAGCAGAACCACGTTGAGAAGACTGGAATAAAGCACACGGAAGAATTAGCCCAGATCAAGTCAAAGTAAGTTTATTCATGTGAGATCAGTTTGGACATGATCAGATTGAAAACCTTTCTCCATCTGAGCACCTTGAGAAAATACAGAGAACCAAAAAATCCAGACGACAACAACAAAAAAAAATCCTGAAGTCACAGGCACGCCCCGCTAATTGCGGGTGGCCTCAAAGCACCGCCGCGCACTTACACGCGAGCTGCTGGGCAGCCTGTGCTTGCGGTGCTCCCAACACATCTGACACTTCTCAAGAGGGGACACAACTGTTTACAGGAAACCATTTGTTACAGGGGCCTGCCTCTCCTCCCCCAACCCCAGCGACGTCCCTTTCCCACCCCACCTTTCACCAGAAGCTTATCTAGTGCCCAGACGGCCGGCTGAAAAGCTCAACCAGGTTGGAATTTGAAACCACAGATTCTCAGACACGGTGGCTGGGGCAAACGGTGCCACCATCAATTCTGGAACTAAATTTCAGGGAGTTTTGATTCTATTTGTACAGGGGCTAATGAGTAGCTTGGGATGTGAACACTAACCCCAGGGCATAATTCTGAGAACAGGATGATAGATTGTCGGTCTCCTGCTCTAATTATACAGGCAAAAATTGGAATAGGAATGAGAAGAGACAAGAACAGGATTCAGGTCCCTCATAACTTAATGGCATCATTTTCCCAAACACTGAAAGTTTTCGAGGGTTAGAAAAAAAATGCAAGAATCACCTCCACCAAGAAAGACTCTCAAAAAAAAAAAAGTATAAATTGGAGCAACTGAGTTTCACAGTAAGCAAAGCTGTGCACAGAGCCATCACTGCAGAAGCAGCAATCGCCAAGCAACCGTTCAATACAGTAAAACTGTAAGGCACTAATAATGTTCTACTCCTTACAATCAACACATGACTAAAAATTGACATTCATAAATTTAAAAAAAAAAATAAATCACTGTACATTTTAAAAAGGCAACTTTTCCCATTTAAAAAGTTTCTCATTTTCAGCTCCAAGAATTTTCCTGCCCCCAACCCAGGCATCACTGACTAGTTAGACTGAGCGATCAGAAGTTCTGCTGGCTAACACATACCTATCACAATGAAATATCCCAAGGCATAAGCAGAAAACAATTTGTTGCGAAGTTACGTGATGATCCCATTAACATTAACAAATGTCAGAAGTGTCAGTCGGTCACCCTGCTTACCGCAGTACTGCAAAATACTCAAATACCACCATACGAAGTGCAGTCACGTGTTTTTAGCGCTGACTTGCATCTACCCTTCTCTTCAAGATACAACTTGAGCTTTAAAACCCTGGAGCTTGAGGTCCCCTACGCAGTCACAGGCAGAGGAACATGGGGAAGACAGCAGCACTTGCTCACTGATGCCATTCCATGAGTACGCTTCAGTCCTTGTCTGGAAGCCCATCTCCAAGAGCAGCCAGGTCCCTTAAATTCCTTTAATTCCATTCCGGTCTTCCTTTGCTGGAGATGAGCAATTGCCCAATGAGTATGAAATCAGTGACACCAGCTTCCTTCAGAGGGTCACCTGACAGACCCGTTTGGTCAGTATTGATCAGAGTTCAAATAAGAAAGCAGTAGTGAAAGTATTTGTGTCCCATTACTGATCCTCAAAGCCATTCAAGGATCCTTTAGACACAAAGGACCTATTAAGGCTTATTCTGAGATCACAGTAAAGTATTGCACACTATTTGTCTGCTTAAATAGTTAAAAACGGAAATCTCATTTCCCAGAGATTAGCAATATTATTATTATTAAAAAAATGCTAAAAACAAATATGGAGGTAACTTCTCCATGTGAATCTACTTGAATATGTGACAGTTAATAGCTAGTGATAGCGGAGGTCTGTCTGTGCAGAGATTTAGTAACAGCATTTTTTAAACAACTGGACAGCGCAAATTTCAAGTAATTATTTTGGCCCTTTCTAAAAGCTAAAAGCGATCGTAAATTTAGACGACCCATGAAATGCACTGTACGATTTCACCGGCACAACGGAGCATCAAAATTCACTGCAAGACAGCCTCTCCACCATCAGTTTTAAACAGTCGACCTTTGGTCAGGATGTCCACAAATAAATAAGAGAGGGTATAGCAGTGAGAGCACCCAACAGAAGACCCTAGTGTGGCTGCTGACGTGGAAGAGCCTGGCGGGCCGGGACCATCCGCCAGTCCCGCAGATTGTCTAGCGTGAGTCAGCAGCTCTGTGATGTGGGTGGTCTCAGGACGGGTATTTGGTACTTCACTATTGAGCTCGCAAAGGCAGGTCAATCGTCTTGCAGAGCCGTTTTGAATTAGTCCAAACCTGGAGGACGTAAGAAACAAGTCTCCCAGAGTTTTGCTTAGCTGTCAGGTCCGTACAACAGTCCTTCCAGAGGCAAGCAGAAGTCACTCAGCCAGCATTCGCAGGCGCCGCTCATGCAGAAGCAATCTGATCTCCCTCACTATTAATGGTGAAATGAACAGGACTGTTGAACTGGTCTGTGAAAAGAAGCACATCCAGGACAATTAGCACAGAGCAACCAGAGCTGCAGCCACCCTGCGCTCCAACGTGCGTTCAGGGCCTCCCCAGAAAGATAAAGGCTAAGAGAAGCGATGACAAAGTGACACAGCGAATGGAAGAACTGAGCTTGCAGGAAAGCTCATACGACTTCAGCTGTCACGATCATCTTTTTATAAAGAAGATGAGCTCTTCACCTCCTCAGCGGCCTTCCTCCTGGCCACCTCTGCTGGTGGCTGTTTCCCTTGTCAGCACAGATGTCAGCACAGACAATTTCCTGGCACTTCCAGCAGGGAAGAACGGGTGAACTGTACAGCATTCACCACTGTGGCCATGCCAGGAGATCAGGGCCTGAACTATCTTCTCCCCCAGCAGTATATCAGGGCAAGGCATTTTCATTTTAGTTTCAAGATCCTCACCACTCCTCCCACTAATCTTCAAGGGCTAACAAACAAGCAACTTAACTTCAGCTCCCTGAAAATATTAGGAACTACATATCATGGAGATGGAGGCAGCAAAAGTCCTGCCTTGGGCATCACTCAGGTGGTATGAGCTTTGAGAAATGCATTCAGGTATTTTTGGGCAAGTATTTTTGTTTCTCTGCCACAAACTCAGTTCCTGTTGGGCAACGTGACTTTAAAGGATCCAAGATGAACCCAGTTGATTTAGACACCCTAAGGCAAAGGCACACCACAGACCACTTTGAGAACGGCATCAGAGTTCACAGCTGCTGCAGAAACAGATTTCATGCACAAGTCACAATTTTTGGGTTCTCACAAAAACTTTCTATTGCGAATTGAACTTTGACAAAGAATTTTTAAAAACGTGATTTCTTACCATTAGAATAAAGAAATAGAAAACCCACATCCATCCTAGGTTCTCCTGGATCAAAGACACTAGATACTAAATAGAAAGAGGGAAAAAAAAAATATTCAGACTGGGAAGATAGGCATGACTTTCAGGCACTACTCTTACATTTTCTAGAATTTGTGGGCTGTTAACACTCCATACAGAGCCGATCACAAAACCTTCCAGCTGATCTTTTCCTGTCAGAAGAGATGACTCAGGACAGCAGCCTTTCTGTATAAAACCCACAGTCTCAGCAAAGCAGAGATACCACCCTGAAGCTTTACAGTAACTCATGGCAGCATAAAGACAGAACTGAACTACAGTTTCAAAGGGTGACAAATTGACTCCGCTGAAAACCATGTTTTTGCACAGAACACTGGGACAGAAGTGGATGTAAGTACTCTCAGAAGAACTAAAAGCTCTAGAATGGCTTATAAATCAGACAGGACGCATTTTCAAGAGCTGTGCAACCACTAACTACTTAACCCTTCATCATAGGCAAGACACTTGAGACTACAGTCTGTTCTGAACTGCATCCTAAGTTCAACAGGACTACACTGGCTACAAAAGAAAATGTATTTCCTATTAGCAGATTTATATTCCGATGCTGTACAAGGGCCTCCCCCTTCTTCACTACTGGGCATATTAGCACAAAACAGGATTTAAAATTTCTAACACGCTCATTGTGCATTTTATGTTATTCACACACCCCCAGAATGACATCATGGTTGTCTCTGTTGAAATAAATGAAATGTTAGAATGGGAGGCAGGTGGAATTTTTCAGAACTAAAGACCCAATTTTTATGATGACGTAAGTTTGAATGGTATGTGTGGGGGAAGACAGAAACACTGTACACAATGCAAGAACACTGAGTGTAACAGTGCACTTTAAGATGCCCACAAAGCACTTGTAATTTTCCATGTTTAATGGAGCTAAGCAGCATCTTTCCTACAAAATAGAGACTGAATGATTGTATTTATCAGGCAATCAATGGCAAGTACAAACCCAAATCCCTTTCCAGAAAAGAAACTTGTAGGCCTTGCGTACATCCTTGGTATTCTACCAGCACTAGAGGATGCCTGGAATAGAACTGGCTCCAATCTTTCCACTAAATCCTCCCCTCCCCAAAGCACCACTGTGTTCTTCCACATAGTTAACGCTGTATTTGAGAAGAAAGAATGTGCTCAGTGGGCACGCTGTCAGCTTCCTTTTCTGCAACAGTCTAGTCTTCAGACCTCTGGCAGCACACTGTAAGGACTATCTAAGCAAGTGGTGCTGGATTTACAAGGTGTAAGAGACATCCATAGATAAAAAGGGGAACCACAAATAAGAGCAAATTTTAAATTACTTTACGAACACTGTAACATTCATAATAGGTATTCTAATTTTACTCAGTTATACAGGTAAACTTTTCTGTAAGCAAAAGTTTTGCTATTACCTTTGAACAAAAAATCCCAAACAAACCTCAAAATATTTTATTTTCACTCTTTGTGAAGCTGACCTTGACTTGCTTTTTGAGTTCAGGATATGAAAGTCTCTAAAATTCATTTAAATTATGGAAGTGCCATAACATTAGGACTATGAATATTTAGTTTAGTTCTTAGGTAAATTGCTTCCACTGGAAGCTTAACACACACATGTTCCCTTGGTTGTTTCTTAAATAAATAATTTCTAAAAAACTCTCAACTCACTCTCCCTCTCTCCATGCAACTATGGATTGAGGAATGTGCTAACATCTCCAATCACAACAGACTCTTTGCCTCCTTGCCCAAACCTGTTTTCCTTTGGTAGCCTCACCTGGCCCACTGCAGCACCAATACTGCCAGTTCCATCCACAATTCCTGTGACTGTTGCCAGAGCCTCACTGCTGCCTTTCACCAGATCCTGGCGCCCCAGATCGGCAGAAATTGCAGAACTGATCATGTTAGAAGGGCCTCCAATGAAAAATCCTGGAAGCAGCAAGAAAACAGCCTTGGTGCAAAAACAGCATGAGGACAGATTCTCAACAGAACATCTTCAAAACACAGATTTTTCTACCATGCAAAGCTCAGGAAAAGGATTAGGTCTAGAGACAGTGATCACAAACTAATTGTAGGTAGAAGTGTACCCTCACAGCTGAAGCATGCAGTCACACACGGCATACCATGTGTACCTGCAGTATGCACACAGAGATTGCCAACGAGCACATTTCCATCCAACAGCAAAAACGAGGTAATTAGCTGTGGCACAGTCTGCAAGAAGAGTCAGGACACACCAAACTGCATACGTAAAGCTACTTTTGAACAGCATGCATATACAAACCCTCAACACGAAGCACATTTAGGCACATTTCTACTCTGGAGTAGTATAACCCCATGCTACTGCCTCAGTCTCCAAGGATTGGTGAAGGAGATGGAAGGGGAAAAAATGTGACAGGACAGAGTTCTGAAGTAGGAGCGTTTGAAAAGAAAGACTCTATTCATGCAGGCTAATCTTAATTCCATAACACAGCATAGTATGTCTGGTAGCACATAAAGCTTGTGACCTGTCACAGTACACAGGGCATTTGGGGTTCTGACAAACATCCTCAGATTTGAGCTGCAGCTCATGACTTTGCCATATACACACTTCCTCAGATACCAGATCACTGCTGGGTATTTTGGAATAAATCTGTCCTCATCATACTGAGCCAAGGCACACCCCTTTAGTTCCAAGCCATTATTCTATACAGTCTATATTCTATACCTCCCTCTGTAAGTCAGTTTTCCTACAGTTGTATTCCAAAAGTAACAGAAATTGGGCCCCAGCTTCTACTCTTTCTGCAAAACCAGCAGAAATGGCAGCACATGCAAATACAAACACCACCTGAGGCTGGCGTTACTGATTTTTCTGCAGTGTATAGATATGTCTACTAGCATAACAGTGGCATTTTATCAAATACCTGTAATTGCCATGATCACAGCATTGATAGGTTTGCTGTTTGGAGAACCTGCAAGAGAAAGACCAGATGAGGTTAAATAAAACAAATGAATTTGAGAAAGTCACTTATTCAGGATCAGAAAGAAGCCTGCAAACATTCAGCTTGAACTGCCTGTTCAATTAGCTACATAGCAACAACAATAACTTCTATTTGACTAAAGACTTCTACAGAGATTAGTCTTACTGCAAAGGCATTTAGAGACGAAAGACCCAGAAGTTTCCTGACAGCACTTTACAGCAGAAAAGTCACGTTTGCTATTAAAATTTTGTGCGCTGTTTCGGTATCAGATTTGCCTGGCTCTGGGCTCCAGCCCTTGCTATGCCTCTTTCTATCATAGGGTTTGCATTTATCCTCCTTGAAAGCCCATCTGAACAGTAAGAGAATCCTCCCTTTGTCTCTCCGGGGAAGTCAGACTCAACTCAATCTCTCCCACCATAAAGTATTCAGCACTTGAATCACCCTTCCACTCATTCTGAACTTTCCAAAATCTTTTTATAAAATACAGAGATTAGATCTGGAGGTAGTAATGAAGCAACTGTTTAAACAATGCTGCACAATAAAGTAAAAAACACAAAACCCCATATCCTCACTCCTCCTTACAAAGCCATGCCTGGAGATCTACAGGTTCTGCTTGCCTTTTCAGGAACAGCATCGTACTGTCTACATGCAGCTGGTTTTCCACTACAGTTGCTCAGTGCTTTTCAGACACTGTTTTCCTCAATACCTCACTTCCAGGCATCACCTGAATTTCTTACTGCTTCAACTTAGGGCCTACACACAGTCAAGTTACCATGCATAAGGCAAGTTGCAGCCCTCTCTTCACATATTCTCAGGACATTATTACTCTTATGTGCAACACACTATGAGCATTAAAAGGTTTCTTGGTCTGGCTGACAAATTTAAATATCGCACTGCAGTACCTTTGTATCGTCTGTCTGAGCCTTCTGTACGTGGCTGGACAGAAGCACAAGACACATGGATCTCTGGGTGCTTTGCTATCTAGAACAAACTTCAAACTTTGTCATCAATAATTTTATATTTGTTTCCAATTCACTTTCGAAAGTAATGAGCTAGCACAAGAGCCTACAAAACTCCACCGAACTCCACCAAACCCAGTCTTTCCTATTTAATGATTATACCTTATTAATCTTACTTTGAGGCCACCCGAGTAAGACAACATGCTTCTGAAAGGCACACATTCACTGTTTGTGTCCAGTTCTGGCAGTGATTTCTGTCCACAGATCTCAAAGTGCTCTACAAAAGTCGGTCTGTATCACCACCCCATTTTGGAGGAAGACACAGAGAAGTGAAATGACATTCCAGTGAGTTAAAGCACTCTGGTACCACAGGACACCACATCTGAAGACACAAAACTGTTACCCTTAGAAGAGCTTCATCGATTTTCACAGCAATGAGATCTGCCTGTCTCCTACTCGGTTTTCCTGACAGACTCCTGTCAATAACCAATCACCAAGAACTATTATTTATTATAAAAGAGGCAGAAAGTCTTCAATTTCACCACTTACAGAGGCATAAGTGGTGAAGTCTAAGAGTTTCTGCCTCTTCATAGTGTATATATATTCCAGCACAGATCTGTCCCCAGATTCTCTTTCCTCTTACTGTAGGGACGCACCTGAGATTTCCTGCTCTGCCAGTTGTGGTGTTGATACAATGACAATGCCAACAATCTCACTGACAGTGGAGAAGAATCAGTGCCATAACTCACCAGTACAGGGAAATTCAACCACTCAGCTAATTCTTTTCCACCTCATTAACCAGAGAACAGATCTCTTTCTGTGCAGTGCCACACATCAGGCAAAATAGACCAAAAAGCACCATCCTGATCCAGAAGCAATTTCAAGACCAGAAAACATAATTAGAACAGGCTGTGCTCTGGTTCTGAAAAGTACCAAATGAACCTTTTATCACTGTGCAGCAAAAGCATACTCACGGCTGTATCCAAAAAGAGAGCCCACAGCAAAGAGCAGGCTAATTGCTAACACTGGGGCTCTCTTCTGTAGCACATCAGAAATCAAGCCCTGAATAGTCCCACCTGCAAAAAAAAAAATAGATCATCATCAGGCTCAAGATGCTAACACCTTGAAGAAAACTCATTTCACTGAGTGCAGTGACCTCTTGCCTTCTCATCAATATGCATTCTCACTAAAATCCTGAAAACTAAGTCTCCTGCCCTTCCTGCACCTGACACAGAGACAACAGTAAACTCAAGTGGCTGAGAGCAGAGAAAACTACTCATACTGCTTTCCCAGGAATTTATTACTTCTTTTTTTATGGCACGCAACTAGCCAATGCTCCCGCTTTTCCCTTCCTTCCCATATAGGACCGTCACAGCTCTAGGATCACCACAACTCTAGATGTAAGCTTAACATTGTGGCTGGTTTCTTTAACAGAAAGTACAGGAAAAGGCAGTTCTTTTTCACAGGGAAAGCATTAGCACACAGGGGCCTCACACTCCCTGCTGTCTCACCTACTTAGGGTAGGTGCAACTAATTGCAACAAATGCCAATAGCTGATAAAACCTTATGTATCACTGCTACCTCTGTAGGAACTGCTCTGCTGGTAAAAACCAGAGTGTTGAGAAAACCTAACACAGAAAAGGCCACAGAGGCAAAAAAACTGACTCCGAACAGACCAAAACAAGGATGTCTATTCTAGGAAAGCTAACCGGACAAGGCAATAAAGCAAGAAACTGAGCACAGGAGAGTGGAAGTCTAAATACATATACAATATGTTCTTTATTCTGGAGGAACAGGGTCAGATTTTGCAGCCAGCAGAAACAAGTGCAATTACATTTTATTTCTGAACATAACACAGTTGTGCCTGCTCTGCTGAGATCTGCGCTGAGTCTGTTCTTAAAAAAACAGGACAGAAGTGACAGTACAGAACCCAGTAAGCCCCGATCTAAACTCTCCCTCAAGGGTACTTATCAGAAAGGAAGCAGCAAACAGCAGGGACACCATTTTGTACACGGCACTTTTCAAGAAGTCCTAGCGAGTAAAGAAAAATGCCCGCTGGGGCTAATGTCCAAGGATAGATAGTGGCTTTTAAATTATATGTAAACTCTTTAGGGGGCTCACGTAATCTGTGTTTTACAAAAAAACAACCCAAACAGCCAAGCAGCCACATAACTAGACTTTTCATATATTCAGTAAACAGCTAGATCCCACTGAAGGTGACTACTCTGAGCTGTCTTTCATTTTCAAACACTAGCAGGGCAAGCGCAGGAAGATGTCATTCACTTGCGCACTCACCTATGATTCCTCCCACATCATACCAGATCGAGAGCTGGTCAGCTTCTGCTTCTTTCCATCCAAAGTTGTTGCTGAGGTAGAAGGGCAGCCAGAAGAAGAATGAGTAATTCACCAGTTTCAAGCAGGCATAGGCCAAAGAGTACTGGAACAAAGAGAGGGCCAGTAAGCAGTTAGCACTTGAGAAATGCAAACAGCATTCCTGCTTCTTCCCACAAAGCTCTGTATCCAGCTAAAGCTTTCAGGGGAAAGCGCTTCTGCATTTCACATAAGAAGGCAGCATTATGAAAGCTTACTGCTGAACATCAAAGGGAACCCAGGAGTACAAATTTCACTGAATGCAATGGGTTAAAACATTTTCAGTGTAATCTTGAGAGGAAATGACACCAGGCTTCGAAAAATGAAGGAAATTTAATTCACTTTCTGAAAAGAAGGGAGCCAACCATGTGACATGAAACAAGCTTGAGATTTAGTCATCTGTGCATCATGCTGAGAAAAGTTATGTGAAGTAGTTCCTCTGAGCTTTCTTTTGCTGCTCAGAAGGCTCATCTGCTTACAGCATCAGAAGAGAAACTTTCGTTCATAATCCCCAGGCAGGTATTCCAGGACACAAGATGAAAGGTTTGGCCAAAGCTAAGCACATGCTTCCAAACCCAACAGCTGAGACAACCTCCTGCTTCTGGCTGCTGGGCTCAAGTTCTCCTTAGCTAGCAGGAGATCTCCTTCTTTAGAGCTTTCATACGTGTAGTGAAAATTTCTTCTCTGGGATTGCTGGCTCAGCATGCAGAGGGACAAGGCAGACTATTTCAGTAAGGCCTCCTGATAAACACTGACAGGGCAGTTCAAGGAACCCGTATTTGAAGAGGTAAACAAGGATGAAGGCAGAAAAAACAACCAGTTAGAATCATAGCTTTTGAGGCTGGATGTATATGTGTATGCATACACTTGTCTTTGAATTTCAAAAAGCAGATATTTTTATATATTAAACTCAACAAAATCATCTCTTATGAATTTATATGATTTTAATATACATCCTTTTTAGCTGTATTATTAATGCTTTTTCACTCTTAGAAGACACAAACTAGTCTCCAGCATACATGTAAGACACAGGAATGTTTGGTAGAGTTCTCCTGCCTCTGGGTGTGAAAAGTGCACTGTACGAAGTGATATTTATTACAACATGCTTAGAAGTTGTCTACCAGATTGTCTGAGTGATTAAACATTGAATTTCTAGAGGCTCAGGGGAAATCTGTCTGTACTAAAACTCTTCCACCATATCACTCAGCAGGAGAAGAGAGGAGCTACAGAAAAAATATGTCAAATAAAGTCTTTGTAGAATCTTGACAAGGCTTTGGAGGTTCTCTCAGTATTTGGTCTGTCACTGATCTGACATCAGATTAAAACACACAGGTGTTCATGTTGCTGGGTTAGTACTCAGAACATGTCCTCAAAATCCCAAGTGAAGAAACAGCAACATCAGTAGTATAGTACCTCCTTATGTTCTGGCCAATGAAGAAGTCACACATCAACTGAGGCAGCTTCCAGGAAGAAATTTTGCCTAAAGGTTCTTTGTCCATCAGCCCGTTCTTAGCAACACCAAAACCGAGCCATAGTTTATATGGCATTTAGCCATATTAGGAAAGAACTCAGGATAGGTATGCTTTCTTTTGCCATCCCTCAACCAAGGTCTTCACAACAGAACTGCAGTTATCCAGCACTCTGAACACTGACAATCCACCTGTACCTTCTAGATTTTGTGTTGCCTTAACCACAACCACCAACTGCTTTACTCATTACGGGTGTCTGACAATACTGCTCACTCAACAGCTCTGCTTCATGATCAAATCCAGACAGTTCACACTGTATTACTGAGCCAGCCACCCCGCTTCCTTTCTTGTACTGGTTCTAGTATTCAGGGGGCACACAGCCCACTGATACAGAAAGTTAACGTTGTTTTTTCATGGCACGTTACTTTTTCAGCTGAACCAAATCCATGAATTGGGCAATACTGCTGATGCAGAAATACAAGTTCTCATACAAGGGACAGGATGAGGATATGGGGAAACTGCATCACCAAGCCTTGTTTCCAGTTGTTTATTAAAAACACACCTACTTTGCCACATGTTACATCATGCTAATTAAGGCTTTTCAGGCCCGCTTTCTGCTTTAAGGCAACTAAAACACACCCAAACCCAATATCAATGCCACAGAGTTCTGTCCGATGTTCAGCTAGCAGCAAGAACCCCATTCTTCAGGGCAGCGTAGCTACCTTACCAAGAAAGCACCCTACAGCCACCTTTGCTCATTCAGCAACAAAAAGGGCAGGATCTCTGCTGCCCTTAGTTGGCTCATTACATTCACTAAATGAAGCAGGAGTCTGATGGGAAGAGCAAGATGCAGCCACATACCCAGGCAGTATTATGATCCATGTGCACAAGGATAACAGTCCCAACCCCAAAGTTTTAACAGCATAAGAAGTCAGACGTTGATAACTACAACACATGGTCAACACATTAACGATGCTGTCAACAAATGCTGACAACACAAAGAGTCAGCTTTATGTTTAACAGCATAAGTCAGATCTCACTCAGGAATCTGTGTCCTCACCAGTACTACACCCGGAAGGCAACAAGCCTGGAAAAAGCCAATGGCCTTTGGCTGGTCGTCAGTGTCAGTTGCTTGAATAGAGTAATTCCGGTCATCATCATCTGCATCATCATTGCCCATTAAAGGTCTGTTGGCATCTTCTTCCACACTGCCATCTTCATCTGCTCCAAGCTCAGGGAGGCCTAAATTTTACAAGGGACATGCAACAGGAGAAACAGACCACAGCCTGTTCACCCTCTCCCCACTCTAAAGCTATGCTCGCTTCTTTTAAGCAATTCTCCCTTCTAGCAGGTCCCTTGCTCTCCCATACCTCCATCCTCCTTTGGCTTAGAAACTCTTCTAGATGGTGTTCTGCAGTGTCGCCAGTTTCTACCCTTTGTCTTCTAGCGCTCTTGAAAGTATTCTGTCTGATCCTGGCGTCGGCTTTGTCTGTTCTGAGTGTCTGGCCATTAGTCGGAAGACACAACAAATTAGTGCATTTCCCCCCTTATTTAGTGGTTGGGGTCCTTGGGCCTGGCTCCTGGGGTACCACTTCCTTTGAGCGTGGAGCTGAGTGAACCAGCAACTACTTGGACAGTTGCTGCCTGTTAATGCCTCTGCTGGAACAGAAACCTGAGGAACTGCACTGTGCTTTCTGGGCTGCTGAGTGCTCTTACGAGCGCTCTTTATGGTAGCTTTAGTGCTACCAACTTTATAGCCTTTGTAGGCACCTGGGAAACCTCCTCCGTGGCCCTGTCAAAGCCCCAAAGTTCTTCTGTTTTCCTGTTACACTTTGGCTTGCCTAACATCTTCTCAGAGAAGGACCATATCCAACCCAAGAGCTATTTAACCGGCTGCAGGAGACCTGAAGATGAAAAGTACTCTCCCTTCCCACTGCACAGTTAAGGCTTGCCATAGTTTTCTCCTACAATAGCCAGTTATCAGTTTGCCTACTGTTTCTTAAAAAAAATATTGATTTTTAGGTGAAGAAAAACTGGTAATTAGGCACATCCTAATGTAACGTTAGAGCCAGGCTGTTTAATTTTGCTTTTAAAAATATCCAGATCCTATACACACGATGCATGGTGGCATTTAGTGTGATCTTGGCAAGTAAAGGATTTGCTCCATTAAATACACTAAAGTGCAACACCATTTTGTAAGAGCCCTGAGGATAAGTGCTGTCAGAATGAGCAGTACTTTTAGTACTACATGGAAAGCTGCAGATATGCTTTCCACAAAGGGACTGAAATGCTACAGCCCTCTTCTACTTACCCACTTCCTTTGGTGATGTCAGGAGCCCAAAGAAGACAATGACTCCTCCAGCAAACTGTACTGAGGCAGTCACCAAGAAAGCATACTGAAGATAAATAAAAGATTATTTTTTAAAAACACTTTCAGTCACATAGACTTCCCTGACTAACGAGGGTTTCTTTACATTCCAACCTAGTCAGCAAGTAAACACAGCTACAACCACTCAGACTACAACCATAAAACTTGGAAACAAGTGATCTCTGCATCTCCTGAACAGACTTGGTTCTATCTAGCCTGAAAGACCACATTGAAACAGCTGTTTTAGTGTACTGAGGCAACTTCAGTGAGGAAGGAGCTCACCCAACACAACCACAGATCCAGCTATATTGGAAGGTACTGCTCAAAGAAGGGTCAAACGCTAAATTCAGACCAGGTTGCTCAGGGCTTTGTTCAATCAGGTCTTGAAATTTTCCAAAGACAGATCCTTCAGGCTTTGCCTCCTGCTCCCAGTGCTTAACTAACTTCACAGTGAAATATTTTTCCAAACATTCAGTTGGAACCATTCCTGCTTCACTTTACACCGACCACTTTTTAGCTCTCTCACTGTGCAACCCAGGAAAGAGTCTGGCTCTGACTTCTCAGCAATCTTCTCACTGGCTTTGGAAGGCTGCTATTTGGTACCCTAAGCGTCCTCATCTCCAGAGTGACAAGGCCAGCTCTGTTAGCCTGTCCTCATAGGTCACGCGCTGCAAGATGTGCTGGTTCACTTACATTCCCTGTATTCAATTGCGTGCCTGTTGCATTACAACAACGCAGCACGTGCCTGGCCTCTTCCCAGTTACAGAAGCTATGCCTCCACGCCTGTCAGAGCCTTACCACTCTTCAGCAGCAGCAGTGACTTCAGTTAAGTGATGGATGACTCTGAAGAGCACTTTAAGCCACCCAAATCAGAAGAGGGTATACTATGACACCAGGGCTCTTCAATAACATCAGTCCCATTTACACAAAAGCCTCAGGCTCATTTCCCCCAACTTGGAAGGGTCAGGAAAGGAATACCCACCCTTTCTCTTCTGCCTACTGCTTACTACCACAGAATTCAGGAAGGTGAAACCGGACACTCTGAGCCTGTTATCTCTCAGAGACAGGATAAGAAACTAGTCTCTCATAACCCAATCAGACATGCAGTCCTAGCTACAAGCCAGACAACAATACCTACCTCATAGCCATATTTGAGAACACAGGAGGCAAGGAACGCCCCAAGGATATTTCCCACAGATGCACAGGCACTCCAGAGTCCAAACACAAAACCTCTCCTGCAGAAGGGGAAGAAAATTTGAAAAACGCAATGTGGGGAGAGGTGACATTAGGAGCAAGACAAAGATAGAACATTTGAGTGAACTTTAACTTATGAATAAAACTACAGCATTCTCCCCGTCCACTTCAAAGAGACTCAAAGGTCATCTAAAACACAGAGTAACTTGGGGGTACTAAATAGATAATTGAGGAATGTTCTATCTTGAAACACCTGTGTTACAGCAGAGGTGAGCTGGCAACAAGAGGGTTAAAAGCTATGGCTAGAGCTCATCTGCAATACCCCAAAGTGACAGAGTTGAACCTACAATGAGTCAGTTTCTAGTCAGTCTCTTCAGTGGTAAGTAGTCAGAAACAGGTTTTCCAGTGGCATAAAAATTCAAATTCAGCCACTTTGCGCTACAGGACTTTTGAAGTCTGAACCTGTGTCTTTAACACACGCAGCTGTGTTCACATCAAACTGTTCTGTGGCTCCAGGAGGGGAAAAAAAAAAAATATTAAGAGAGATCATAGTAACAAGTAAGGTATATTTCATCCCTTGTAACTTTAATTCTGACCTAACAGTTGGCCTTTTTGGTTTGAGACTTTCAGCTCAATCTGCAACTCAGCACGTCAGATAAGTGAGTCACTGAAGAAAACTCAGCTTACCCAGCTTTTCCAAACCAATTGCCCATGACAGCAACCACACAGGGCCAACCGGTAGACTGCAGCAAGCCATTCACAACCCAGAGACAGCAGTAGAACCACTTGTTGTAGAAATGCAACCACTCTGTGAGTGTGCCAAAGAAGAATACCTAGAGAGGAGGGGAAAAAAAAAACAACTAAACAAACAACAGAGGAGAAACCCTGAGGCTACAGCTGAAAGCCAGGCAGGAGTGAGGTCTTAAAAAAGAAATATCATTTCAGGAAGAAGGTCCCCCACAGGGGCCAGGCCAGAGGCAAGCCTGGCATTGTTTAAGGAACAGCTCAGAGCTAACAGCACCCTCTGCTGAGCCAGCTGAGCACTGACTCCAGAGCCCGAACAACCCCAGAGACAAATGGGCTGTCATGGCACTTCCCCTCGAAAAGACTTTTATCTTCGTAAACAGCACAGTTATAACAGGAGAGGAGAAGAAAGAGACAAATACTTTCAGTAACAACACTAAAAATACAGTAGCATCTTGATGTGTTATTGTACTGACATCCCAACCCACAAGGCTTTACGCAAACACGAAACCCTCACTAGTCATTTCTCTTAGCAAAATTTAACATAAATACTACAGCCAGGTCTCAAATTACTAAGAGTCCTAGCTCAAACTAGTCAAAATAAACACACTTTGTGGCACCCTGTGCTTGATGCATGTTTGTGGACATGTGTTTGCAGAACGCAATAGGCCATAGAGGGGTTTGTAGCCTCTGGGTAAATCAAAAGCACTCCACACATTTTACCACTACTTTAATAAGCAGAAAACCACAATGAGATAAAACTGATTCACACTCATCTGCAGTGGCTTGAACCTGAAAAACCCTTTTGTTTTAAGCAGACATTCTTTTTTGACACAAGCCCTCCCAGCAATTACAAAATAAGCAAATGAATGCTTAAGATTATTAGCATGTCCTTTAAAGACGAGAGCAAAGATTGCATTTCTGGAAGCAAAAGCCTTGATGACAACATATGTAGGCTGGGAAAACAGTTATAATATAAAACAGTCCCAAAGAGTCCAAATACACCAATCTTGTACAAAAGCTGTTCATCAAGTCTCTAGACAGTGTCTCAAACTTAGGAATTTCCTTCTGACACAGTATCCATAAATAGATATTTCAGGAAGAGGTGAGTCATCTAGTGTAGCTCTATGCTTTAGACAATGCAGGAAGTGCATCCAGGACAAAGTTTTACACGCAGACTTTGAGACCACTGTCATACAGCCACAGCTCATGAGTAGATTCACAAAGAAACGGAGCATCTTCTCCCCTAAAGTAAAACCCTATCCAGAAACCCTAAGAGAGACTTCTAAATCACACTAGTATGTTCTGACTTACCACCAGAGCAGAGGAACACATGCCAAAAGACAAAACCCAGCGTAAATTCAGGCGATCCCCAACTATGCCACTGACAAAGAGACCCTAAGAACAAAACAGAGCATTAAATAAAGCCACAAGATTTGCATCTGTTATCTACAAGAATTAAAGTGACACAGAAGGGTCAAGCTGATCCAAACTTTGTTGTTATAGCAACTCACAGTTTGATTCTAACCACTTCTTCTGGCACCAAAGAAACCCTGCTCATAGTTGTTCACTAAATTTTTTATTTTTAACAAATTCAGCTGAGAACTCTTGCAGAGATGGAAATAGCCCTTCCACCCACTGGTGATAGGGGTGTAAGAAATTCTTAAGTGATAGTATCTCTCTTACATTTATTAACAAGCATCTTCGCATGGGTAACAGGCATGGGCAGAACTAACAGAAATTGAAGAAAAAAAAAATCTGCTCCTGAACAAAGCTTTTTAACAGCATTAGTGCTAGGCAAGTCCAGAAGATGATCCTGTTCATCCCCTCCAAATGCAGGTGTGATCACCCCAGCAAGATCAAACAAAGCTTAGCAGCTTTGGGTTAATTTTACTCACCATAGCATAGGAAAACAAAAAGATAGTGTCCAATGTTCCCAAGAAGAGAGTTGCTTCTTCTGCATTTGGAAATAAATGACTGCTATTCCAGAGCTACAGAGAGAAAATTTGAACAGGTAAACAGGGAAAGGCACAGCTCATTCTACTCTTTTTTCAACAGAAACTCCAACTCCAAAACAGAACAGCATCTGGCCCCAACAACCTCCCATTCCTCCAATACTTTAACTATCAAATCAAGAACAATTCTGACATTATCTACTGCAGAAAATGTCCACTGCCACTTCACTTCTAAAGGGCAAGCTAGCAAACCAGAAGTGAGAAACGCTCATTCCATCAGGATCAAGACAAATGACTGTCAAAACAAACCCTACTTCTAACAAGCATGCAACTGTTAGACAGCTTCTTACACAGAAACACTGATGAGCATCTTAATGAATAATACAATAAAGGCATATTCTGTTTTATGTGCAGTCTCTCTTCTGTACTTATCTTGCTGTCTTCACTAAATGAATAATTCCCTTAAAGTATTTGTGGCAGCAACCATAATAAGAAATGACAGATCACAAACAGAAAAGAAAGAACAGAAAAGAAACAAGGGGAAAAAACAGACTGGTTGGAAACTATTTACAATGAACTCAAGTCACTAATGTTATTTTTTGTGCTTACCCTGAGCTTCGTTTTACTTTAAATATGATCAAAAGAAAGGAAAAATACTCAATTGTCCCCAAACTAAGATTAGTGACAACAGCTGAAAGCAGCAAGCTTTGCGAATGACTTGAAGAACAAATAAAGTTAATCAGGAAAAAGTTTTCTTCCCTCCCCACCACATCCCCATTAGAAAAAAACCCACAAATAAACCCAATCCAAACCTGACCTGCGGATGCACCTAACTCAAATATAGTTTATAGTTGTAGTTTGATTCTACCTCTCCAGAAGAACATCCCATACAGACAACACTAACTACACATCCACTTAGTTGAAAAGATGTAACACTGGTAAGGCCTGTCAACACAGCTTCTGCTTAAGTCTCATGTGTCCAAGAAAACTAATAAATCTCTTGAAAAATACTTTTTGCCACTTGAGGCCACAATACCTACTTACACCAGTATCTTTCAACTTTTAACCAGAGATCCCTGGATGTTCACAAGCTATTAAGGGTCTTTGAAAGATAAGAGAATCAAATCTGTCATTAGGCTTTAATTCATTGAACAACCTCCACAGAACTCACAAACCCTTAAAGGCTGAAAAGTACAGATCCAAGGTGCCCTTCTAATAAAATCTTAATAGGGCCTACTCACAAAACAATTGCAAAACATTTTGTTATACTTTAAAAAATATTTTTAGGTATAAAGAACAGCTGTAGTTAAAAGATATACCAAAGTTCAAAACTGAGAGCACATAAGTGACTTCTCTATTCACATCCTTGATCTGTTCTATCAATTTCTCAAAACACACTTTACTGTTAATTCATGTAACCTAAACTGATACCAAAAGGACCGTTTTGACCATTTTTCTTGATCAGACACATACACCTCAACATCCAGCAAACACTAAATCCTCTATATATTAAAAAAAAAAAAATCAAAACAGCTTCCAAAATAAACTAGTAGTTTGAATGTCAGTTAAGGAACTAAATATAAACACCTCGTAGTTCATTTTAGCATCCCTGAGATGCTCACTCCTTTTTGCCATATTATAAAATCCTGAACACATTACAGGCCCAATTTACTGTTTGCACTTATCACAAAAAGTCAGCATTTATCATCCCTCAGTCAAACGTTCAAATAACCAATGATTTCTAACGCAGGTAACACCCAAGCAACTGACTTTGAACTCCCCGCTCTAATAGATCTCATGACCTGTGACTAAGCTGCTAATGTAAGATTTCTTCTACTTCTCAAAAGCACCGGGACAAGCCACTGCTAAAAACAAGCATGCCCCTGAAAGAACTATGGGTAGGAGACAAGAGGTAGCTCCTGTATTCCCATTTGTGAGGTGCAAGCAGTATACAACTTCCTTTCCTGCAAGCAAATGCTGCCAAAACTTCCACTGCTTTCACTGAAGCTAGGATTTTAGACAATGTGTACTGGATGTTCAGCATTTTTGAAGAACAGACCTTTTAGATGCAAGACAAAACGTCATTCTTCAGTATCAATTTAGAATAAGCAGTTAACACTTTCAGATAGCTTTCTTCTCTCCTACTTTGGCTATCCTTTTAACAGGGTGGCGCCACCACAGAAAGCCACAGCCAGGGTTTTACAGATATCCCTGTAACTCCATTAATTGCTCTTGTTTATCACCTCTGACACATCACAGGTAGGGTCCCTCTTTCCCCCATCTCCGTGTTGCTGGCTACTACATAGACTCTCCTGGGGTTCCCATTTCCAACTTCTTGAGAAGTTTCTCTCTGGGGACGACTAGGAAAGATTTCACCATTCCCTGATCATCCAGAAAAATTACAACTCAGACACCTGAAGTTCCCACTCTCATTCTGATGGACACTTCAAGGGGCCTCTTCAGCACCACAAGCTCAGCATACTGGAAGTTACCCATCCTTCTTTGCCCTTGCCTATCCCTTGTGTCCTTACCTCATATGGCCGGAGCTCAGGGGCTGTGCTGTTTAGGCAGGAGGGAGTCCATTGGCTGGAAATGCTGACTTTGACATTACTGAATGTCTTTCTGGAAGCATGGAGCAGGGAATAACTGCCAGAAAACACAAAAGGACAGGTTGGCAAACCTTCTCTGGAGGTCAAGTGGGAAAGAGTGAGACTCAAAATACAGATACATGCTGTCTAAGCAGGCAGCACAGCAGAAGACTGGCAGTTTTGGAGATAGTAGTCAGCAGTGCGAAGCCCCAGATTACGGGCAGACACACTGATTTTAGTGGGGAGTTGTGAAACAGGGTCTTGACTGGAAAGGACTTCCTCTTATTTTCAAAAGAAGAGGTGACTGTGCAACACAATTAGGTACCTCAGGAAAAATAAAACAATAAAGAGAAAAGAGAAGATGTGCTCATCTGGCTAACCACCATTACAAGTGGTCTTCCAGAGACAGCTTAGGTATCAGTGGCAGTATTGCTGTGAAGATCAAAGGATATCAGCAAGGCAAAGTTTGTAAGGAGAGGCAGTATGGTATTCCAGCTGTTGTCAGCTGGTGCAATAGACAAGCTTTCAACAAACAAATCTAGTAGACCTTCAGATCTGAAGCAGTGACCTCTGTTCTGGAGGCCTGTCCACTCTCTGCAGACAGCACTTTCAGGAGAGAAGAGGACCCCAGAAGCAATGACAGCATGCTCCATCAGTCAGAACAGGCATTAGAGTTGTGAGCACCAGGGTTTGCTTCCTTCCTCGTTTCAGCTAGTTCCTCCCCACGCCCACCCACGTTCCCCCTTCTGTAACAAACTGCTGCCAGCTTGGCACAGTCAGCCTCACCTTTGGTGTGAGCCCTGTCTGTGGTTGGATTCCCCAGGGCATAGCACACTTAGCTCCACTACTGCCTGACTCCCAGACCAGTTGGTACTACCAGCTTTTAAGTTTGTTTTCAAGGCTTACAGCCAAAGGTTAAGACTATTTCCCTACCTTCATTCCCTTTCTTTGGGCATGGCCTCACCTCCCCAAATTCAGTGAGATGAACACTTCTCTGGGCAGAGATACACTCAACCTACCTGAAGAAGGTCAGCAGGAAGACAACAATATGATGGTGGGTGCAATGGGACACAAGGCCTCTGCTTGCAGGCTGCCTCCATAAGCTTCCAGGCAAAGCCATCCTCCCGGCAGCCCCACCCCTGCTCCCACCCTTGGCCACAAAGGCTGGATGGTGCTTAGGTCATTTTTCTTCTCACTTAAACAGAAGAAAGTGGGAAGGGAGGAAAAAAAGAAAATATATTTGATTTAAAACATATGTATAAAATATAGATGTGTTCTCCAAACAGCTGGAATTCAGCAGGAACAACTCTATGCCATTCCTTCCCAATCTGTTTCACATCACTACCCATTTAATCACCTGTACATTCCTTGATACCTTCTATGCCCAGAAATGTTTTTTTCTCCCATTCGCCCAGTACCCCGTGGTTACTTTTTTGTTCCCCTCCTAGCAGATACCTCTTCAGTGCCCGCCACCAAAGGAGTTTCCCCAGGATCTGCCACTCCCAGCGTTCCCATGTTAAAGACCATTCTGGCCATAATTAACTTTCCACTGCTACCTGGCTGGCTAGAGACTGGTGAATAAGTCAAGAGAGCAGCATTTGGTTACTGGCGGGGAAGGGTTTTGGATCTAATTGCCTCTAAGATGTTGTTGAAAGAATATACTCAAGAGCGGACTTGCACAGCCAGAAAAAGGAATGTAACTGTGAGGACAGTGCTGAAATCCAACAGCTAGACTCCCTGCCTATTCATTCTGAAGCCCTACATTATAGCTCCATCTGTCACTAACTCATTAGTACAGCATGTGGCAAGCCATACTTTCCTGTTCCTACCTGTAGGGCATGAGGGACACCTGCCTAAACCTCCAGATATCAAATATTATCAGTACTGAGGAAAGGCTATGAAAGACACTCAGTTTCTTAGTGCTGGCTCATGCCACACCACTCCCTCGGCTGTGCTGGCGTGACTGAGGGGCCGTTTCTGCACACCAAGTCTGAGAAACGACCCCACTGGGCAGCGAGGTGGTGAATCTCTCTCCACGCCTCCCTGTTGTTTCCTTGGCAGAGATCTTTTCAGGCAGATTTCCTTGTCATGGCTCACAAAGCAGCCACACAAACACCTGCATCTGTGCAACAGAGAGCAGTGCAGAGGAAGATATGCTGTATACTGATGTCGCTGCTGAAGGCAGAACTTGATTCTGTTCACGCTAGCTGGCTTATGACAGCTAGACAAATCAGTTGGTGGGAACTGCCATTTTCAGAAAACATTCAAAAATCACACACATTCGGAATGCTGAGGAGAGGTAAAATAATGCACCACCCCTGTTCCCCCAAAGAATCAGAGATGAAATAAGATGAAACATAATGCCTGTGTGTTCTTTTGTATCCACAGGTACCTTTAGTAACGATTTGCAAATCTGACAGAAGACTTTTCAAGTTCAGCTTCATAACCTCACTCGGAGAAATGAGAAGTCATTGCCCAGATTCTCTCTCACCTGAATTTCTGCTGCTGAAAAACCTGTATTTCACAGAGGCTTTCTGCTCTTCCTTCTACTAACTCTTAAAGATTTCACCAAGACAACCTTCACTGTAAGAAGCCTGCCTTTCCCATTCTCTCAACGATGATGCATGCCTGACTGACACCAGCTACTACTGGATACATTAACCATCATGGAAACCGAGGCCACATCTGACCTCCAAAACAGAGTATGGCATCAAAATCCCCTGAGTAATATGGATCCAGCTATTACGCCTTTGACACGTTTATCCTACACCACACTTGAATGCCTCCATTCTCATCCAGGACAAACGCAGCAAGTCTATACAAGATCCAAGAACATCTGTGTCTACGTAGCCCAGGTGCATTTGAGTCACACTCCCATTGCTCCAGCTAGCACAGACCACCCAGGTGTGCCAGCACCTTCTTGTAGTGACATGCTTCTAGACTGACTGGGTTCACACAGAGGCAAAAAAAGCACCTACAGCTGGAGCTGCAGGAAGGCAAGGCTAGCCCTGGAAGAGGTAACTTCACAAGTCATCCGGATACTACCTCTACTTAAGGTCCCAGACCATTTCTCAATGTCAATGAATGAAAACTCAGCACCCACCCAAGTATCACATGGTGCTACTCACTTTAAGGCAGCAGTAAAATTGCTTAGGGCTGCCCCTGCACAAGCAGCATGAAGAAGAGAAAGGAACCCAAGGCACTCCAATTTCCCAGCACCACGGTCCTTACAGGCCTGTCAACCGCGGGACCTGTTGGTCAAACACAAGAGTTCATTCTTCTTCCCTGCCCCCAGGTCCCCTCCCACGAGGCAACAGCAGGTAACAGAGCTCTCCTGAGGAAAGCAAAACACTGCCAGTTGTGCAATGCTGCGGGGAAAAGTTCCTTCCTCGGGTAATCAGTTTGCAGCCCAAAGCACAAGATTTACTACTTGCTTCATGTCAGCAAATACAGATCTTATTTGTCCAAGATACCGAGTCTTTTTAAAGCTAAGACCTTGTTGTGACCTTAAAGTCACCTATTTTTTTATAGCACTTACTACAGAAATCATCTATTCCTCAGAACTTTTCAATCTCAGCTAGTTTTTTAGAAGAAGACCTGGCACAGAATGACACTTCTCGCTGATTTACAGTGTAGAGATGACTATGAAAGACTTTGTTTTCCCTTTTTTCTTTCTTCATCCTGTCCTTTTCACATTCAAAACTGGTATTCTCCTTAGGCTAAACTAAGAGTTTATCCTTTGAAATTAGTCTTCTGAGAATACCACATTAAATTTGTAGTGGAGGGGGAGCAAAAAACTAGGAGGCACAAAAAACCCACAGAACTCAAGGCAGTGAAGCACAAGACTTTAAGAAAGGAAGAGGAGGGCTTTTAGGGCGTTAGACTGCCTTGTCTGCTTGTTCAGCACTATTTACCTTCAGTTAACGGGTATTTTGAACAAGCTTTTGTTAAGCTTTGCACGTTCTCCCTTATCCCTTCACTTCAGGTCAAAATAAGAAACCTGAAGTTCAAAATAAACTTCTTTAATACCACCCTGCCGCCCTCCAAAGCCGGCAGGAAATCCCAGAATTAACATTCCTGGGGTTTCCAAAGTGTGAAACAAACGAACGATTTTTTTTTTTTTTAAAGAAAACCAAACCCAAACACCACACTTTTTCATGCCAAGGAAAGAGGCACAGGCCCACACGGGGCCCCCGGCCACCCGCCAGCCCCCGCTCGGGAGCGGCTCCTCCACGCCCCGAGCCCGTCCGAGCACGGTCCCGCCGGCTGCGGGGCCCACAGCCTGACAGCCCCCCCGCCCCGCCGCGGCTACCCGGCTCCAGCGGCGGGGCCCAGGCCCGAGCGGCTCGGCCCGGCCCGGCGCCCAGGCCGCGCTCCCGCCGCCGGGCTCGGCTCACCTGAGGCCGGCTCCGCCCCGCTGCACTGCCCGGCTCGGCGGGGCCCGGCTCCCCTGCTGAAGCGCCGAGGCGGGCGATGAGGACGCGGGTCTCTCCCCTCAGCGAGCCCCCGCCCAGCTCCCGGCGCAGGTGGCCCACCGGCCACGTCCTCAGCGGAGCGGGGCGGAGCGGGCAGGGTGGGGAGCCGAGCCGAGCCGAGCCGAGCCGGGCGGGCAGCGGCAGGACGCGCACCGGCTCCGCCGCAACCACTAGCCCAGCACGGCCATGAAACCGCCCCGCGCCCCCTTCCCACCCCGGGGGAAGCCACCCACCCCCGCGTACCGGGCCCGGTAGCCAGC
Source organism: Strix aluco (assembly GCF_031877795.1). NCBI lineage: Eukaryota > Metazoa > Chordata > Aves > Strigiformes > Strigidae > Strix > Strix aluco. The sequence continues at coordinate 12,862,868 of NC_133935.1, forward strand.
GCGGCCCTCAGGAAGTCGGGGGAGGCGGCTCTTCCGGCGGGAGGGTCCGCGGGCACGGCGGGAGTTGTAGTCCAGGCCCTCGCCAGGCCTTCGGGGAGGGCTCCACAGCTCGGCCCGCGGGCGCCCCGGGGCCTTCGCCCGCATCCCCACTCGCAGCGCGGGGGAGCGAGCGGCGCCAGCGGGGCGGAGCAGCAGCAGGAGGAGGAGGGCTAGGGCTAGGACTAGGGCTAGGGCTAGGGCTAGGACTACATTTCCCGGCGGCCCCCGGAGGGCCGGGGCGGTACAAAGCGGGCTCTACCTGTCTCGGCAGGTGAGCGGGGCGGCTGGTCGGGACGGGGGCTCCGTCCCAGGCCCGCGGCTGCTGTGAGCTGGGTCGGGGTGGTGCCTCCTCTCCTCTCTCCCGGTCCTGACCGCCGCGCTCCCCCGCCGCAGGCCCGCCCGGGACCCGCGATGCCTTTCCCCAGCTCCGGCGCGGACGATGCCTTCGACTACCTCTTCAAGATTATCCTGATCGGGGACTCCAACGTGGGCAAGACCTGCGTGGTGCACCGCTTCAAGACGGGGCAGTACAACGAGAAGCAGCAGAACACCATCGGCGTTGACTTCACCGTGCGCTCCATGAACATCGACGGCAAGAAAGTGAAGGTGGGTGCCGGGAGCGAGCCCGGGCCGCCCGGTGGCCAGCGCCGAACGCTCGGTAGCCAGCGCCGTGCGGGCCCGGGGCTGCGCCGCGTCTGCTGCTCGGCCCTGCTGAGGACAGCAGGTACAAGCCGGCTGCCTTTCTGACCAGGGCTGCTGCCGAGGGGAGTCTTCCCTCAGGAGGATGCCCTGGCGGAGGCAGTCGCCCTAATCTGGGTTTGCACTCGCCCCCGTGGCTTCTCTGGCTCTGCTTGCGGAGAGGGCTCACGCTTTGCCTGCGGGGGGTTGTTTGAAAGCCGGCTCTGGTTTGGAGGGGGTGTCTTTTCTCTCCCTTTGAGATATGAGGGAACACTGAGGAGAGAAAAATTTCTAGTTTGAAAAGGCTTTGCTTTGATGTGTGCTTGATTTGAGGGAAAATGAAGACTTTGAAGACAAATGCCAGAAGAAAATGCTAGCTAGAACTTATTTCTGTGTGCAGATGAAAGTTCAGATGCCTGCTCTTTACACAGCTGTGCTCTGCCCAGCCCTGCATCAGGGCTTCTTAACTCTTCTTCCTTTCCTATAAGAGGCTGTAATGCTCCATGCCTTTTAGTACAGTTGAAATTAGGTTCTTAGCCTCTTTATAAAGCTGGGTTTACCTTTGCAGCTTTCTCTTTGGTCTGTGTCGATTGTCTTTACAGGCATGTAAATGTCTCTTCAGATCTAGAGAGGGCAAAGCCACACTGCGGTGTGGTAGAGTGAGCTGGGACAGGTCTAGCAGCCCCCTAGACAAGGGGTTTCAAAGGTGTAGATGCCGATGGCAAACACCTAGGAAGTGGCATTTGCTGGTCTTTACAACTTGTATCCTTTCTCTTACAGATCCAAGTGTGGGACACAGCTGGTCAAGAACGGTTCCGGACAATAACCCAGTCTTATTACAGGAGTGCCCACGGGGCCATCCTTGCCTATGACCTTACTAGGAGGTCCACATTTGAATCCATTCCTCACTGGATTCATGAAATTGAAAAGTATGGTGCTGCAAACTTGGTCATGATGTTAATTGGTAGGAATCTAATTTTCAGTATTATGTAGCTTTTTTAATATATATGTAAAATCGCCCTCACTTTCCCCCCACTACTTAAAGCGCCTACAAACTATGCATTAAAGAAGAATGCAGTTTTAGTTAAAAAGAGATTAAGAAAAGAGTTAAAAGAGATCAGAAAGTGTATCAATTTGGCCTAAGCTTAAAAAATGAGGAAAGTCACGGCCTAGTGCTGACAGGACCAAGCCCATTACAGACAGTGAAACCTTTTTACTTGTTCCTTTCCTGCTGGAATAATGCAATGAGCTTGCTGTTAGTCTAGCAAGCATGGACAACCTTACTGAGGTTAGAATTGCAGTTGAGTCTGACCCTGTACTCCTGATGTGCTGGAATTTAGCAGCTCAGTAATTCAAGATGAAGGGGACAGAGCAACACAACTCCTCGTTCTCATCTTTCCTCTCTGTTCTTTTGATATGCATGCGCATTGCTCTGTAATGGCACTCGGATCAGGTAAGACAGTAGATGGGGATGTGGCTTTTGCAGAGCATGAAGTAGTTGCTTGTGTTCCTCCTCGTTTATTCCACTAGGAAACTTTGCCTCTTGCGAAACGGAATGGATAGAAATTGCTAAGAATGGAGCTGGTAGGAAGCAGTGTGGTTCTTTCCCTTTGTGTTCCAGGTTATTATTGCTCCTCCCTCCGCCAAGGAAGAAGCTGCAAATGAGACAACTAGGGTAGTAAAATGACAGAGCCTTTCTTTACATTCCACTGCGTCTGCCTGCTTCGCTGTGGCGCCGTGCCGAGCAGCGCGTGCAGCCGCAGCAGCCAGACTGGCTCTTGAGGACAGGCAGCCTGGAGCCCCACAGCGCAGCAGGCACGGGGCCTAAGCTGCTGCTCGTGCTCCTAGCAAGTTACTGAACTGCTGCTGTGGTGGTTCTGCCTGTTCTGCCTCTGAAGAAACAAACAAATTCTGACCTGCATGTAACTGCAGTGCTTGGAATGAGTAAGGCGGGGGGAGAAATGACACTAAACTTTTCTCATAAATCTAAAGAACAAGACCTATCTGTGTGTGTGGTCAGGGCTGGTGGTGGATGTTTTTTTTTAAGAAAGAAGTTCTGAAATTGGTAAAAATAAAGCTTTTGCCAAGGATCCAGCTTGGTGCTTTCTTCCAAAGCTGGTGCTGTTTGCTTTCCTTACTTTGGCAGGAAGTCTTTGTACATTTAATTACACATAGTCATGTTATACACCTTTCTAGTGTGAGGTTAAGTTTAAAAAGTCTAACTTTCCCACCTGAAACTGAAGGAGGAAAGGGGGGGTTCTTTTTAAAAAGGCAAATAACCCTCAAGAAGGTGCTTTTTGGGGGGTTGTGGTTTTCTTTCCTTTTAGAAAAACTGAAAGGGACATAATGGGAGGGGAGTTGGCTTATATATGCTTCAAATTCAGATCTTGAATTTGATGAAGGGTTGTCTTGAAACTATGAATGTAGACTTCAGCCAGGTACTGCAAGTACCAGAACTGATGATAATTCCATGTGTGCTGTAACTACTTAAATACACAAAGGCTTATTTAACATCTGAGGTGTTTCATGACTTCTGACAGATTTTTACTAAACTGCTTCAAGTAAAAGTTTAATCTATACATGTAGAAACTTTTTAAGTATACATTTTAAACATTAAGATAGCTGGTGTGAATTCATGTCTTTTTCAATGTCATCTTAAAATTATTGACTTGTACAAATAGGTCATGTTAAAATCTGATTAACAGTTGAGCAGATTCTTCCTGGGGTTTAGTGAGGTTTTTTTGAGGAGATATGCTTTAGGCTAACAACATTCCAGATCTTCAGAGCTGAGCATCCACTCTGAGATGCATCAAGGTAGCTTGACAATAGCATAACATGTGTGGCTTCTATTGAAGGTTGAGTGAGGAATAAACCTTTATGCAACATTGCTTTTGTTTGCTGTGTGCATTCACTATAGCTACAAGATTTGGTTGTTTGGTTTGGGTTTTTTTTCAAATATTTAACTTAAATGCTACTTACTGTTTAAAAAGACTAGGGAATAGGGAGCCACAGTTGCTTCCAAATAATCTTCTGGCACCATTATCTACAGCAAGTAATTGGATGAACACAGGTTTTTAGTTTTTGTTTGGATTTTAACTTGTTTTGATATTATCATGATACTGCAGTTTTGATCCACATTCTATGCTTGTAGCTCTGTGCTCACATCTTGGTTTTTCTAGTAAATCCTGTTCCTAACATAAATCTATTGTTTAAACAAAATAGAATTCTTGTATTGCATTTAAAGATTAATTTTTGAGAGACTAGATTACTGAATTATCTATTTGCCTTCTTTTAAGGGAACAAATCAGATTCGCTGGATAAGCGCCAAGTCCTGTTTGAAGATGCCTGCACACTGGCAGAGAAGCACGGGCTCCTAGCTGTACTGGAGACATCAGCAAAAGAAGCTCAAAACGTAGAAGAGGTGTTCATTTTGATGGCTAAGGAGCTAATAGCCCGAAATACCTTACAGCTTCATGGAGAGAACCCTCCGAACAGCATCTATCTTGATTCCAGGCCAGTGATTGCCAGTCCAAGTGTGGAGAAAAACCAGTGCCTCTGTTAAAGAGAGATTTCGGGAAGAACTTGGAAGTTGTCATTCTCCTGAAGCTGTTTGATTTCATTTTACTGAATTGATGAAAGTGTGCTATGTGGCCTCAAGCAGTCTCTCTTGCTATCTCTGCCTTGCAGTTTGGCTTGCAAGTATCTTCAGAGATCGTTGTTGCTGTTGGTAGCACAGGTTGCTTTGAACATGGCAGCTGATACTTTAACACAAACATCTGAGCTGAGAGGACTCACAAAGCTGCCAGCCCTTGCCTTAACCAAAGAGAACCGTAAAAATTATTGCCTTTAATTATGACCTTAAATTATTTTCTGGCTGTGTCTGAAGATAAATTTGCACCAGAGCTCTGCATTGATTTGACCCTCCTAAGCTATGTTGTTTGTTCTAGCGTAAGCACTTTACTCTTTGCCAGTAGCTTTAAAAAGTCTGACAAGTGCTTTCACAGCACTAACCCACTGCTGCTTAAACGTTCATTTAGGGGTGGTCCTGATGCGAGGCATGTAGCCACCCATCCCAACGAACTTAGTAACATTGGTGAAAGAGGACATGATTTCACAGCTATACTGGCTTCCTCGTCAGACAAACCTGGAGACATCCCTGGGGTTTCATAGTGGGCAGAATATGATACACCAGGGTCTCAACCCTCCTCCTGGGGTGAGAAAAGTTGTCTTTCACTTTGCACTCTACAAATTGTTTCCAGTAGTGATCTCTGTCTTGCTACATAGACTTGCTAGGAGTAGTGATGCTTCCAAGGCAGCAGTAATGGCCTAAATCAATGCTGGGGTGAAAGGATGTTTTCCTCACCCCGACTCCTGTCTTGCTTTTGATGTGCTGATTTTAATCAAAGGCCTTCTGTAGTTTGAGTGATGGCCCAATGGCAGCTTGAGAATATGCCTGTAACCTTCAAGTGTGAAGAAGAGATTCAAGCTCCTGTAAGACTCAGCAAGGGGTAAGAAGGTTTAATCATGTAGCCTCGCCTTACAGCTGTAGGGGAATGGTATGGAGTATACCAGAAAGTTATCCCTAGGCAAGTATATATGCTATTGCTATGGAGACCAAACACCTTGGTAGCAATAGAAGGTTTTGTATTTATTACTCCTCCCAAATACAAGCTCTGCTTTTTGAGGGCTCACTTCTATGTACTGGAACTGCACGAAGGGTTTGAGTTTTTGTGGGGGGTGTTGTTGTTGTTGTTGGTTTTTTTTCTTCCCTCCAGTAGATGGAAACAGGGAAGGAGAGGGAGGCAAGAAATACTATACAGAGTAAGTTTTTTGACTGCACTCCATGTGTACCAAGGCGCATCACTTCATTACTGTTAGGCTATGAACTGGAACTCAAACTCTGTAATGGTAAAACAGTCTGGGTTACCTGCAAAGAAGCCCTGGGAAGGCTGGTGCGCTGCTAGCTTAGCAGATGGCAGTCTACCCATGCTTCACAAGTTGTTGAAAAATAAGGAAAAACATGTAGCAAATATTTCTGGAAAATCTTACCTGAGAAGCACAAAAAATAAAGCAGAATGAATCACTGATTTATAGTTTTGCAAATATTTCTGATATTATTAATGCTTCCTCTGGCCAGGTTCTTTGCCATCACCTGCAAAGAGCAGGAGTTAATCTTCAGTGCTAGCCTCTAAGCCTTTTGCTATAGTCTGCTGTGGAGAAAGCTGC